>NC_134410.1:97430406-97742283 GCF_038048845.1 Mixophyes fleayi | reverse complement strand
TACAAATTTGTTCATATTGCACCTGCATTACTCCACTCACCTCTATTTAACACCCATGAACTGTTGTCCTATTTATTATCTCTAACAAGTACAGCCTCCACCTGTCGCCAGAAAATAAAAGGCCACACATCTTACAATCCCCTTGCCTATCTTTCGCTCACTCTGCTTCTATTAGCTGGTGATATATCACCTAATCCAGGTCCCCCACACTCCTCACACACACATACATCAGAACACTACCGTTCTATAGCAAACCTCAAACACATCACCTGTCTCCCCTCTCTTCCCAAGTCCTTTAAATGTGCCCTTTGGAATGCACGCTCTGTTTGTAACAAACTTACCTCCGTTCATGATCTCTTCCTCTCAAAAAACCTCAACCTTCTGGCAATAACAGAAACATGGCTTATGCAATCAGACACTGCCTCACCTGCAGCACTTTCACATGGTGGCCTCCATCTCACCCACACCTCCAGACCTGAAGGCAGACAAGGAGGTGGGGTTGGACTACTTCTCTCCCCACAGTGCACATACACAGTTCTACCAAATGTCCCATCACTCACGTTCACATCTTTTGAAGTACATGCTATTCGCATTTTTAATCCATTCTCCCTACGTGTTGCGGTGATCTATCGTCCCCCTGGAGCACACCAACAATTTATTGAGGATTTCTCTGCATGGCTCCCTCACTTCTTATCTTCAGACAATCCCCACCATCATCATGGGTGACTTCAACATCCCATTGATAACCCACCTTCCAAAGCTGCTTCCAAACTACTCTCTCTAACATCCTCACTTGACCTCTCCCAGTGGATTGAATCATCTACTCATAAGGATGGCCACTGCCTTGATCTTGTTTTCTCTAGACTATGCTCAGTTTCTAATTTTATTAATACACCCTTCCCCCTCTCGGATCATCACCTTATCAGCTACACTCTCACCCCCACTGCTCTAACCTCTCTACTGTCTGACTCAACCAAGCCTCCTCATACTCGTAGAAATCTTAATTCTATTAATCTTCAACAATTTTCCACCTCTCTCCAACACCTTCTCTCCCCTATCTCTACATTCTCATCCCCTGAGATGGCAGTACCTCATTTTCACCTAACCTTAGCAACGGCCCTTGATCAAGTGGCTCCAGCGACACTTCATACTACACGTCGACTTCGATGTCAACCGTGGCACACCAAAGCAACACGAAATCTTCAAAAACTGTCCCGTAAAGCAGAACGTCACTGGCGTAAATCTCGAAGCTCTAATGACTTCTTCACATATACTTCTGTCTACCACTCCTATTGAAATGCTCTGGACACTGCAAAACAAACATACTTTCAATCTCTTATCTATGCTCAGGCTTCTAACCCCAAACGCCTTTTCAATACATTTAATCATCTTCTCAATCCTCCCACCCCGAACCCTCCATCTACTATCAGTGCTCAGGATCTTGCTTCCTACTTCAAGGACAAGATTGACAAGATCAGACTAGAAATGGTATCCTCTTCCTCAACAAGCCATCAGCTCATTTCCTTCCCACTACCCTCTGACACCCTTTCTTCATTTGACCCCACAAATGAAGAGGAAATTTCTACGCTCTTCTTATCTTCCTACTCTACCTCCTGTCCTCTTGATCCTATTCCCTCGCAAATTGGTAGATCCCTGTCTTCTGTGCTCATTTCACCTCTAACTCAAATCTGTAATCTCTCACTCTCTACTGGCATCTTTCCATCACTATACAAGCATGCAGTGATTACTCCTATTCTAAAAAAACAAAACTCCGACCCAAACTCTCTCTCAAATTACCGTCCCATCTCTCAGCTCCCTTGCCCCTCCAAGCTTCTAGAGAGACTTGCCTACACTCGCCTCACACGCTTTCTTTCCGCAAACAACCTGTTGGATCCTCTTCAGTCTGGCTTTCGTTCTCAACACTCCACAGAGACTGTGCTGACCAAGGTTGTTAATGATCTGATCACTGCTAAGACTGAACGCCATTACTCTCTCCTAATTCTCCTTGATCTCTCGGCTGCATTTGACACCGTTGACCACTCTCTTCTCATACAAACACTGCAATCCCTAGGTCTTCAAGACACAGTTCTATCCTGGTTCTCATCTTACCTCTCTAATCGCTCTTTCACTGTTAATTTCTCTGGAGCCACCTCTGCTCCGCTTCCCCTATCAGTTGGAGTACCACAAGGCTCGGTGCTAGGTCCTCTGCTGTTCTCTATCTATACCGCTTCTCTTGGAAATCTAATAAGTTCCTTTGGCTTTCAGTATCATCTCTATGCGGATGATACCCAAATCTATCTATCCTCTCCTGATATCTCGACATCTGTGTTGTCCCGTGTAACTGACTGTCTTTCTGCCATTTCATCTTGGATGGCCTCTCGTCAACTCAAACTTAATCTTTCTAAAACAGAGTTAATAATATTCCCACCCGCCAACAAGAGCATACCTGACATTTCTATCTCTGTTGATAACATGACCATAAATCCCACCCCACAAGCTCGCTGCCTAGGTGTAATCCTTGATTCACGCCTATCCTTTGTTCCCCACATTGACTCTATATCTAAATCATGTTACATACATCTAAAGAACATTTCCAGAATCCGCACATATCTCACACAAGACACTGCTAAAACCTTAATTCATGCACTAATCATCTCCCGCATTGACTATTGCAATTCCCTCCTTACTGGTCTTCCCAAAAACAGACTCAAACCCCTAAAATCTATTTTACATGCTTCGGCAAGACTGATTTTCCTTGCAAATAGCTATTCCTCTGTTGAATCACTCTGTATGTCTCTACACTGGCTGCCTGTCTTCTACCGAATCCAATATAAAATACTTTTACTAACCTACAAGGCCATCAACAAAGCTGCACCAACATACATCTCCTCTCTTGTCTCAAAATATCTCCCAACTCGGCAACTCCGTTCTGCAAAAGATCTGCGTCTCTCATCCACCCTCATTACATCCTCCCATTCCCGGTTACAGGACTTTTTTCGGGCTGCACCCACTCTATGGAACTCTCTCCCTCGCACAATAAGACTCTCCTCTGTTCTACAAACTTTCAAGCGTTCTCTGAAAACCTACCTATTCAGACAAGCTTATAATATTCCTCAACCACCATCTTAACCTCACTACCTTTAGCCTGTTACACAATTTCACACAAGACAACTACCCCCGGAATAACATTGTTGTGTGACAGGATCATTTAGCTTATGAGTCACCCTACCTTTGCAGTCTGGCTGGGCCAAGATGCAAAATGTATACTTAACCTCATGTGTCAATCTCCCATTGTCCCATAGATTGTAAGCTTGCGAGCAGGGCCTTCTCACCTCTTTGTCTGTTTTACCCAGTTTGTTTATTAGTTTATTACGTTTGTCCCCAATTGTAAAGCGCTACGGAATATGTTGGCGCTATATAAATAAATGATGATGATGATGATGATGATGATGATGATGATGATGAAGTACTTGATCTACAAGTCCTATATAGTTAGCGGAATTGCATAGTTTCATCTCCTCCTTCAATTTCTCTAGCTGCTTTTCCAAAAGTCTAATTAGGGGAATCATCATCATCATCATCATCATTTATTTATATAGCGCCAACATATTCCGCAGCGCTTTACAATTGGGGACAAACATAATAAACTAATAAACAAACTGGGTAAAGTGTAAGGGAATCACTTGACTCAAGCAAACAGTGTCTGAACTCACTTCACAGGTGACTACTTAGAGTGATTTCAGCACCTTGCACAACACGGAAAGTACTCTCCACTACGCTGGATTAAAGTACATTTCCCCTCAAATTTGATTCTTCTTGCAGCAGCTGCAATCTCCTACATGCTGTTGCAGAATGCCGAAAATTACCCAAATTATCTCTGGATGCAGACAGCATGTCCTGCAAGTCACTGTTGATTTTTAAAAAGCTCGGTACCACCAAGTTGATTGTGTGAGCAAAACAGGAAATGTGATGGAATTCTCCCAGCTGTAATGCTCGCACAATATTGGTGACATTATCACAAATGACATATCCTCAGGAGAGTGCAAGTGGGATAAGCCATGTTGCAATGACATCCATTAGTTTTTCAAACAAGTTGTCATCGGTTTGCCTCTTAGTGTAGCCGGTGATACACAAATGTAGGATACCACTTTGTATTTTCAACAGGATGAGTGGGATATTTGTGTAGCTGAGGAGGATGATGATGAGGATGATGTTGTTTGTGTAAGTCCTGCACCAGTGGAAACAGTTCTTGCACATGATAAGAAGAAGGCCATTGTCATGCCTGGGCATAAAACCAAAATATCCACCTCTTATGTGTACAAATATTTTTACACAATCTTGACAACAGTTGTCTAGCCATTTGTAGCGTATGTAAAGCCACACCGAAAACACCTTCCACATCAATATCATCACTAGTGATCAGAGTTAGTCCTCCATCCAAGTTGCTAAGGCTAGATGATTTCACCCCTATCCAGGATTACTCTGAAGAATTCTTCAGCGTTAGTCTCGCTGCTCCTGCTGATGGTGGATCTTAAACCCAAAAGTAGACCAAGAAGAAGACTACTAGTATTTTATAACAATTGACTGTTTAAACAATCCTTTGCAAGAGGAAGCAAGTTTGAAAGCTGTCACCCAGTTGCAAAGCAGATCACAGATGCCATGGCAATTATGCTAGTATTAGATCTGCGTCCAATATCAATAATTAATGCAGCTGGTTTTAGACAGTTAATAGAGGTCCTGTGCCCTGTTACCAAATTCCATCACAAGAAAATTTTACTATAAAAGCAGTTCCTCACCTCTACCAGAAGGTTCCATAAAATGTAATTATTGGGCTACAAAATGCCATTCTACCCACTGTACACTTAACCACAGATATGTGGACAAGCGGAACTGGGCAAACTAAAGATTATATGACTGTGACAGGCCACTGGGTTGGTGAATTGCCTTCAGCAGCAGGAATAGCAGCAGCATGTACCCAACAATGCCAGATTATACCGAGGCAGGCTACTCTGTGTATCAGTGGCTTCACTAAGAGGCATACTGATGACAACCTGTTTAAAAAACTAAGGGATGTCATTGCAACATGGCTTATCCCATTTAGACTCTCCTGATGATATATCATTTATGATAACGCCACCAATATTGTGCGAGCATTACATCTTGGTGAAATTCATCACATTCCCTGTTTTGTTGACTTGGTAGCTTTTTGAAAAATGACAGTGACGTGTAGGTGATACTGTCTGTGACATTTTCGTCATTCTGCAACAGCAAAAAAAAAATCTCGGGCGGTAAAATTAAATACACGCGCTGGATTAAACCAAATGAAACAGTATCACAAAATGGTATCCAGTGCAGCTGTACAGCAGCGGTAGTGTCAGTCCTCCATTAAAGAAAACAAATAAAAAGCAAAAATGAACTGCCCAGATGACACTTATATCATAATCAATACAATGTATCGAACCAATATAAATGAACAAAACATAAAATCACCTATAATATATCTAATAAACATATGTTGTCAGTAATGTAATGTTGGCAAAATTGCCCTATATCTTCATCAATGGACACTGCTTGAGAAATTCTGCATGAGGCAGACGAAACTCGTTGCAATCTGTGTGTTTTTCGTTTATTCTAACCAACCATTACTGACTGTGTGTAAGGATTTCAAGTAGTGGCGATATCTTATACTCGGAGCTGCTGTTTATGAACTGCCTCAAAAAGGATCTTTTTTTGCAGCTACTAATTACCTGTCCGGGCAGTGAATTTGGCGCGCACCTTGGAGGAAGCTCAGTTTGTTTCTCATCAGTAAGCCAGCAATATGCTAGAGGAACATGTGAATGGAAGATTTCAACCCCGATCCCTGTTCTGGGTGAGTGTCTACAGACGGTCTAATATTATTTCATTGTGTGTATCTGTGGTTGAGTTTTTGGGGGTATGTGGACATCGCACTCCATTCACGTTCGATCCTCCTGCTGATGCCAGGAAAAAAATAACTATATTGTCGTATATATACACTTTCACCCAATAATGATTTCTTATTCTGGATGGAAAAAAATGCCACTTTAATTGACAAACTATTTTTGAACAAGTTATTAGTATTATTTGAAATATTCTGGTTGGTTGATAATGAAACACCGTCTCCATTGATGAAGATATAGGGGAATTTTGCCAACATTATTCTCTATGTTGTCTGTTTTTATTATATTTATTGGGTATATTATAGGTGATTTTATGTTTTAATAAATTTGTTCATTTATATTGGTTTGATACATTGTATTGATTATGGTATAGGTGTCATCTGCACAGTTCATTTTTGCTTTTTATTCTGCAACAGCATGTAGGAGATGGCAGCAGCTGCAAGAACAATTTATTTTGCCCTGCCACCAACTGAAGCAAGAGGTGGTAACAAGGTGGAATTCCACACTTTAGATGCTTGTGAGGATGGAGGAACAGCGATAAGCTATCCATGCTTACTCCACAAGCTATGACATTGGAAAAGGAGGGGGAATGTATTTTAGTTCAGCGCAGTGGAGAATACTTTCCGTGTTGTGCAAGGTGCTGAAACAATTCAAAGTAGTCACCTGTGAACTGAGTTCAGACACGGATAGATTGAGCAAAGTGATTCCCTTAATTAGACTTTTGGAAAAGCACCTTGAAAAATATGTTGGACTTGTAGATTAACTACTTTAATCGCTTCGCCAGGATCGAAGAGTTATCAACTTCTGGAAATCGTATAACTACATTTTGGGGACTATGCTTGATCCTAGGTTTGAGAGCTATGTCTTTTTTCCCACTTTTTAAGATTTTAAGTCTGGCGTGAAAATCAAAATATCATCTAAATAAACAACGACAGAAGGTCTCTAAAAATTTTGTTCACAAAACTTAGGAACACTGCTGGGGCATTGCTGAGGCTGAACGGCATAACCAAATATTCATAGTGGCCGTCCCTAGTATTGAATGTCAATTTCCACTCATCCCCCTCATGTGGGGTGCACCATTCGGTCTGTAGCATTGCGTTTCACAGAGCATCGTAGAAACATTTAAAAAAATGTGAAATCACATTTTTCTGCACATATTAATGTCTGCAGGAGGGGTTGTCTAGATAGACTTCAGGTTAGGGCAATCGAACAAGTGGATGTTACCCCTAGAGGAGGTGACAGATTTAATCTCCTTTGCCGTAGGGAGGCATATTGGATCTTTAGATTAAACACCTTGGTGCCTCATGGTCTAAATGAGAACATAGAACTCAATAATATTTAGTGATATTTATATTTTAATTTTATTATATGTTCATTTTATCACATGTTTATAATTTTTATCTTTATTGTTATTAATATTACTTTTTATTACTGTAGGGACTGTAGCTCTGTTTATTCATAATTTATAATTTATAAATCTATAGGCTGTTTCAGCTGCAGATATATCATACACTGTTTTGGCTGTTTTTAATTATTGTACATTGGATTCTATGTACTGTATGCTGACATAATAATGTAGGAGATTTGCATTTCCACTTTTCCAATCTGTCTATAGGGGTTACTGTGATTACATCTGAGTGGCCCTATTCATTTATCTATTCAATTATATGAACAATCTGGATCAGCATTTCATTAGCAGGATGCGGTCATGTGACTTTTGTCTCGGCTTTAAATAGTATGCTTTTTCAACAAGCAATAATTCCTATGATGAAGCCGTAATGGTTACGAAGAAACATGTTTGGATTGGTTGTCTCTTACTCAGCTGATAATTGGACTCCACCCAGGCTTGTTTTTCACTTGTAGCAGGCAATTGGAATGGCAGGAAGGGCCCCAGGACAATATCTGAGAAGAGGTCCAATCAATTTGAGGAGAATGCAAACGTAACCATGGAAGACCTAAAATGATGGGACTGGTGGTGTGTGCTAAGACATAAATAGAAATTTTCTCGAAATACAATGCTCCAATCTGCAGAGACAAAGGTTCTGTCAAGAGCAAAATTTTCCCTTTGGAAATTGGAATTCCGTCAATAGTGGTAAGGACTACAGGTGTGCCTAATGGACAGGTGTCACAGTTTGGTATTCTGGACTCTTGGATCCACCCAACAGATGCTACCCCTAGCAGGGCGCGGAGTCTAACGGGCGAATGGTTTTCACCAGCGGTCACCGCAAGGTGACTTTGGTTTAGCGGCATTCGCCCGCAGGTCGTGGTCCCTACCAGGGTGTTGGGCAGAATCCTGGGGGAGTGATAGTGACTGGTGTGGGGTAGGCACACTGGTAATGTCAGTTCTATACCCAGACAGCGAATAGACAACAGATGCAGGATAAACGTACAATCAGTGATTTAATGATGATTGGATGATCACAGAACAGTCTTGGTATATTGGCACAAGAAACATAGGAACAGGGTGAGCAGTGCCACGGGCAATGTAGTATGAGTGAATACAATATAGCGGTATAATCAGTGTACTCAAATATAGCAATAGTATGAACAGTCCAGCAACAAAGTGGAGATGGTAATGCAGCAGGTATATGAGACCACAATGAGGCAGCACGATACAGGAGGTACAAGTAATCCAGAAAGCAAGATAATCACAGTCGATGCAGCCAGAGTGGAATACCCCTTTATGCTATTATATGCATAGATGAGATAGGAACAGTTCAGCCAGCAAGATGAGATAAGAAACAGCAGCTTTGATGATACGACCTGTAACCACTGAGTCACCGAGACAAATGTGGAGTAGATGATCTTGAGTGGTGCAGTCCGTGGAGGGGTAACACAGTAGAGTTAGATGTGACTTGAGCAGCACGGCCCGTGTAGTAGCAGCACAATGAAGATAAGTGTAGCTTAAGCAATCCAGCCCGTGGAACAGCAACACAGCAGAGACAGGTGCAGCTTGAGCAGTATAGCCCTTGAACAGCAACACAGCAGAGGCACTGCAGCTTGAGCAGTATAGCCCTTGAACAGCGACACAGCAGAGGCACTGCAGCTTGAGCAGTATAGCCCTTGAACAGCAAAACAGCAGAGGTACTGACGATCCAGGTGAGAGAACACAGAATAGGTAGGAACCTAATCAGACAGGTAACTTGATCAACAGGCCCAGAGGAATGGGAGGAGGTGCCTTTTCAAGTTTAGAGCCAGAACCAAGAACCAATAGGAATCTTGCCAGCAACAGACAGGTACTCAGTCTGCACATGTGCAGATCAAGACTAAGGGTTTGAGGGCTGCTAATGAGGCACAGGTGAGTGTCTTAGTCTTTGTTTATGGAAGCCGAATAAGCGCCATGTGACAACAGGTAGGTAGAGATAAGGATTCTACCACCGAGGAGGAAATAAAATTCCCAGCTGCCCCAGAATCCAGTAATGCAGATAACGTTTTGGGACCAGATGGTCCATGAAGAATTATGGGGATGACACGAATAGAAGAAGAACAGATACTCGGAAAGAATTCAAACATCCCTATCCTGACTCTCCGATCACAAGTTAGGATTTGGCATTTCCCTGCCATTTGGAATAGGAAACAAGCAGATGCCCAGGTTCACCACAGTAAATACATCATTTCTAAGAGATTCTTCTCTGTCTCTCTTTAGGAGACAATTTGGCTCAACCGAATTGCATCGTCTCATCAGAGGAATTTGAAGACAGAGGACAAGAAAAAGGTTTATAGACAGCCCGTCGAGGAGATTCCCTTTCAGATGCTCTTTCCCAACAGCGGATATTCACCCTGTGACATAGTCAGATAAGAGCGTCTAATGTAGTGGGTAACTCCTGGGATGCCAATACATCTTTAATTTATTCAGCGAGACCTTGCCAGAAGGTGGCTACTAAGGCCTCATTGCTTCATTGAAGTTCCGAAGGCAGAGTTCTGAATTGGATTATATATTGTGTGAGGGTTCTAGACCCCTGACACAGTCTGAGGGACTAGAAACGACCGAAGAGACACGGCCTGTTTCATCAAAATAGTTTCTAAATGCAGACCTGAAGGCGACAGCATCTCGCAGAAGGGAGTTATTCCTTTACCAGAGGGGCGAAGCCCAGGCAAGAGCTTGTCCTGACAAAAGGGATATAATATAAGCGACTTTAGAGCGGCCCGTGGGAAAATTTCCTAGGAAGTAGCTCAAATTGGATTGAGCATTGTTCAAGAATCCTCGACAATCCCTGGGTTCACTGTCAAATTTTTGGGGAGTCAACAACCACAGGGAAGAAGGAGGACCGACAGAAACCGGGGGCTCCACCTTGACGGGAGTAACAGCTTGAGAAGCAGGTAATCATGATTGTAGAGAGTCTAGACATGAAGCTAAAGCTTGAAGGCATTGGAGAGTTTGTATTTGAGTGGCGTCCTGACGTTCAATACAACCCTCTAAATGTTGCAACAAATCCTTGGCTGATGGTTCTCGATTAGGATCCATTCCTATGGTCAGTTCATACTGTCAAGAAAGCCAGAGAGTGGGAATGGTCTTCATCTCTGCTTGAGTGACAGCTATCCCCAGAGAGGTGCGGAGTCTAATGGAGGAGAGGTACTCACCAGGGATTCCTGCGAGGGAATATGGTCTTATCTGCTCTCAATCGCAGGTCGTGGTCCTCTAGGGGGCACAGAGCAGATAATACAGAGAACCTCGAAGTAACTCTAAGGCAGAATGGAATATAGGTGTATGGAATTCCAGAACAGGATGGGTGCTGTGCGACGATCAGCAGTATAGCCCTGAATCACAGTAATAGGATAGGCTGAGCAGGAAGTACAGTCACAGGTCTAAACAACGGAATAAGCTGAACAGATATAGCTGTGTAGCGATGAACTGCGGAGATCGAAAGCACTGATATCCACACAGGTATTATAACTCTGGAACAGGACCAATGATGAGCGATACTCTGCACTGAGTCCACTGAGTCCACGGTCTTGAATGTGGAATAAGTTGAATAGGTAATGCTGTGAAGCGACGAACTGGGGAGAGCAAAAGCATTGAGATCCACACAGGTGTCAGAGGAGATGCTTCCTATCAGGTAGGAGAGCTGGCTGGTGATCATCCTCTCACCGTGGAGCAGAGGTTTTAAAAGGATCCAGGGGTTATGCATGTGAAGAATGCTTGGCAAGATGGCGTCCAAGGATAGAGGAACACCAGATTGTACAACAGATAAGAGTAACCACTGGAAACCCATGTGCAAGGCTCAAAATGGAACTAAACCGGTGAGATGCCTGATATGAGCAAGTTGACAGCTGAAGTGGTAAATGACACAACGGTGTCCCCTACTTCAGTTTCTCAGGCTACTGCTGCTAGGAAAAAACTAAGCTTTTCTAAGTGACCCAAGGAAGATGCAGATGTTTCAGCAGAACATTTTGACATTTGGTCTGGTCTAAAAGAATTGCCCAAAAATCGTCACAGCTCTGTCATAAAATGAACTACAAATTCCACGAGGAAGGCCTTTACTGGCATTTAGATCAAAGTACAGAAACTTCGGTAAAGGTGGATTCCAGCCAGGATTAATTAGTATTGAGTGATGATGATGTACACACTGATGAGAGTGACGATGATGACAATGTAGATTACAAGTGCTGGGATCTAGCTGAGAGAAGGGAGCTAGCTGATACTGGAATGCTTATTAATATTTTGGACAAAATGACGAGTTGGCAATTTTATGCTTTTCTACAGTGAAGTTTCACCTTTATTAAAAAGGTAAAAGCTTTTTTTTTTACATTTTTGTTTTTCACATTTATGTTACAGAGACTTCTGTAGTGGTGGTTTCCTGCGGGGTTGAATTAATATTGTGTTAGGATGAAGTTGTTTTTCAATTATACTTTCAATTTCTTCTCTCGTACTTGTGACCACATATTTTTCCCCATCTCCAACACGCTGGGGCACTCCGGATTGGTCTTCGTCTGATAAATACATGCATCCCCGGGGGGCCAGCGGTCATTGCTATGTATTAGAATTACCACAGTTATCCAAGTAACGGGTTGAGTGATGAAAGGAACCATAACTGATTAATGTGCCATTCTCAGTTTCACTGTACCGGCTGTGTGTTCTGGTTGATGGCGATGTCCTCATCTTCATCTGCAGGGGCCGGTGACACACCCATTTGTTTCTCAGGTGCCTTAGCTGTTCTCTAAACTGGACATATTTATGATCCTGCCTCTGTTGGGCTTAAGACAGCTAAGCTATTGGTAGCTTGTTTTGTAGGGACCCAAACAAAGCAAAATGGTGGGTGGGAGGGCCAAAGGACAATTCCAACTTCCAGAAGTTTCTTTTCTACCACTGCTGTGTGGCAATGTTTCCTAGAAGTGCTGTGAACTGCCATGTGTTTGTACAGTCTTTGGCCGAAAGTGTATGAAAATAATATTGTGACCTGTGATGTGGTCAAAATTGACTGGAAATGACTGGGAATTTGTGTTATTGAGGTTAATAATAATGTAGGAACAAAAAAAAGCAAAAGAATGGGATTTTAGCATATTTTAGAATTTTTAAAAAAAAAACACAGATCCAAAACCAAAACCAAAACACGCAAGGGCAGTTTTGCCAAAACCAAAACACGAAGTTAATCCAGATCCAAAACCAAAACACGGGGGTTAATGAGCATCTCTAATAAATGTATAGCCAATTGCCTGATTGCTGACTGATATTAAACATATGTAAGTACCTGCAATTGATCAAGTGGTACTACTGTTCAAAATAAACCAATTTATTTGGTTAACTTAAAATTGATTTGTTGCTTAATTTCCACCACCAACACCGTTAGTGCTTGTCAACACTCCTAACTTGTGCCTTTTCAAAACTTTATTCCGGAGACCTATTGAAAGCACCTTTCCAACCCTGGTGAGATTTTTGCCTTAACATGCACTACTAGTAGTGGAAACCTCAAGGAAAGACAAAGACAGTGAAATATTGACCTCAGTGGCAGAATTATGATGAGCTGTATATTTTGATCATGAAGATTGTATACTTATTTGTCACGCTTTTGTTTCTTCATGTTGTAATGATCAGTGTATTTTTTAATATTGTGACAATGCTCCTTGTTCGTATTATTTATTAACATCATTTGTCTATATGACTTTCTTGTTGCATTTATAAGATGGTTCTTTCAGATCCAATCCTCCCAATTTTGAGTAAAACTATCAGATGCAGACTTACAGAATATTCTTAATTGTTTACCTTAAATATTTGTTTTTTTTATACAACATACCTAATGTTATGTCCTACGACCACCTAGATGAATTTTTAGAACAGAATAGGGTAGAGATCTTCACCTATAGACGCCGCCTTTCCCATAAAGCTTTATGTGCTCACAGGTACTCGGATGCCCCCAAGTTTTAGGCTCAGAGTAGTAAAAGCTAATCAAAGATGGCCGCAGCGTAGGTGGTATAAGGGACACTAGCCCGGCTGGAGCGAATGATCAGAGGCAGGCCAAGCAAAACAGCGAGGTACAGAGTACTAACCAAAGGTCAGGGTCACAAACAAATAGCGGAGTCCGGATAACAAGCAGAAGGTCAAGGTCACAGGCAAACAGGCAAGCTCCAAGGTACAGGCAGAGGGTCACAACAGTAGATCAGATATGCAGGAATAATACAGCAGGTCAGCAAAAGTGCAGGACTGGAACGCTATAACCGGCAGGGAGGCTAATCCCTCCCTGCCTTAAATACTGAATGTTGCCAATCAGGGCCTTGCGCTGCAAGCATCAAGGAGACGGCCAGGACACCAGGCAGAGAACGGAGCGAGCTGTGGCGGCTATGAAAAGCGCTGCGGCTCGTAAAACACCTAAAGAATATGTTTTATATTCATGAAACACGTCTACTTTTACGTTTTAATACAGTACCTGTTTAAAAAATCAGCCAAGACTGATGCTGTTTGGCTGTGAACACCATATATAACTCATCACACTGCAGGAGAAATAAGTTAAGAGAGATCAGAGATTTTTTTCTAGCTGACGATACTGCAAATATCATGCAACTGTTTATTTATTGAAATTTGTTTTTCAACAGACAGGCAAATACAATCTACAACCAGTGGTGGAAGTGGGGGTGTAAACAGTGATATTTCATTCCGCCACGTCTACAAATGTCTGTAAAACTATCAAAATCTGTTCACTTACATTAACCTTAGTTTTCTCATACTGCCACTACTGAATTTCCACTTCGAACACTGCCTACAACAAAACTCATCCTAATAAGCATAAACCAAGTAGGGCTTTGCAAAATATAAAAACAAAAGGACAATTGAAATGCAGTACATTTAAACAAGCAATAATATACTAAACATACAGTTTACAGAACAAAGATGTGACCACATTTCAAGGAATGAGAAACCAATATTTAAAATCACCACGTTAACATTACTAAGCAATAAAACTGCTAAATAATTTGTAGACTCTTTAATGACACCATTTTGCCGGACACCACTATGGGAATAGACTGTCACCATCATCCTCAGGAGAATGTATTGCGAGTTTGGAACAGGATCAACATACTTTAAGAAATTTCTGTAGGGCTCCCCAGCATTTGTATGTGAAATGTTCATGTCTAATAGTATTATTAACCAAAGTCACCCAATCCTGGAACCATGGGGCCAATGTATCATCCATAAACTATGTGTAGCCACCTTAACCAGGGAGGTTAGGTTAAAACATTTTTAAAGTGGTTACCTCCCAGCCTCTCATCCACATCCAAACCAAAAGGCATACTTTAGCACTAAGGGGAGAGACCTTCACCTATGGATTGATTCCTAGACAGAGAACCAAGAACAACATATTGGGGAACATCCCCAAAGCATATGTATAAAAGAACCTGTGGGTTACCACACCTAAAGTACTCCGCATTGGTTACTCTGCCCATCTGAAACAAATAAAGTGGAGAAAGGTACACCCTGTGTAGGACATACAGGTGGATTTGTGTAAATCTGATAGGGTAGCGTCTTTATTCTTGTCCGAAGTTTGGTCCCGCTCCTCATCTGAGAAACCACCCACAACCTCCTCCCACCTACTTCTCAGGGCTGCAAGACCTTCTGACATTACCAATGGGTTAAGAAATGCATAGATGGATTAGATCTGTTTGCAAGAACCTAATTTCTGGAGGTAAATCTTAGGTGAGGAAATGCTTATTGTAGGTGGGATTTGTCCCTAAGTTGAGACCACAGGGTGTGGTGCAGCTGTAAATACCTAAAGAAGAAATCTTTTAGTATAGAGAAATCAGATTTTAGTTGGTCAAATGATTTTTAGGTAATGGGCATTGAAAATTTGCCCAATCAAGGATATACCCAACCTGCACCATATGCTACAAACTTGAAATTCAGCCAACCTTTTGCTGGACCAGAGTGGGCTGTCCAGATCTTTATTAATCCAGTTCAAAAGCTTATGCACAATATTTTAAATCATGAATGACTGATTGAGATTTCGATGGGTCCTCCTAGTTTTATAATATGCAAGTAGAAACTGCAGGTGAGAAAGCATACACTCCATCTGCTCACCCAGAAAGCTCACCAATATGCCATCAGAGGAGTTCTCTACATACTCCTCCAAGTGAGCCAGCTGAGACATATAATGATACAAATTAAAATTAGGGATTGCGATGCTCCCAGATGCCTTAGATCAACACAGGGTAGAAATCTTAATTTTTGCCCTCTTGTTTCCCCAGTGCAGAGATGACAGTGGCGTTTTAATGCTATGAAAACACGGCCCAGGATATATACTAGAACGTGCTGAAGCATATATCAAATTTTGGGTGGATGAGCAATTAAATGAGGTCGCTTTTTCCAGGTGTGGATCTTATTTTACCAGATCTATGTTAAGGGCAATGTATTCAAAGATGTCAATGGTAAATCAGATACCAAAATTTTGAATGTAATCCATTGAAGGGAATGCCAATAAGCCAGTTTATATGGAGTTGCCCGATAAAGAAGGACTATATAGAATTTGCCCCAGTTAATCTTGAGACCAGAATACTGATGAAACTCATTTACATCCCCAAGGAGGTTATCAAGTGAAATATCTGTGTCAGCCAGGAACAGAACCCTGTCATCAACATATAGTGTGATTTAATATATGGTGACATCTTCTGCTGGTAAACCTAAAATATTAATAATAATTAACAATAACACAGGCCAGTGGTTCCATGTCAAATGGGAACAGCACAGGCGAAAGCGAACAACCCTGCAAGGGGCCCCTGTTCTGGCCACCTGGCACGGTCATCTGCACATGCGTGTCCCGTTGCTAGGCAACGGGACGCTGCTCAATAGTCTCGGTGGCAGCTGAGACCAGCGCTGCCACCCACTACCTTCCTATTGGCTCCTCAAACTTTATAAGACGCTTCCTGTGCACACACCTGTGCCAGAGTATCAGGTCTAATCTGCCTCCAGCATTTCCCGTGTTCCAGTTTCTAAGCCTTGTTCCTGACTTCTCTTGTTTGCCTGTGACCCTTCTCACCTGGACCGTTTGACCACCCCTTTTGGATCTCCCTGTTGTACCTCGCCTCCAGAACGTTACCGACCCGGCTTGTCTCACCATCCCTCCGGATTTTCATTGTGTACCTCTACTTATCAGAACGTTACCGACCCGGCCAGTCTAACTTACCTTCTCTTGTATCTCGCTATTCGACTCGTGGAAGGACCGCGACATGCGCGTTCCTGCAGCGGAGTCCATATCTCCTTGCGGGGGTCCCTGGTGAATATCGGGGGCACGTTAGATTCCGTACCTTCCTCTGAGTAGTACCAAAAATAGCAGGTACACTAATATAGTTGTGACAGCCCCTTTCCAGGTCAAAAGGAGAGGAGACATGACTATAACCAGATATCCTAGCTGCTGTGGCAGAGTACAGTAACCTAATAATACCAAGGTCAGTTCAGAAACGCCTCATGACCCCTCATAAAAATACCCACTCCCCCAAATCAAAGGCTTTGGCAGCATCCAGGGACGCCATCACTGCCCCCACATTGGTATTTCATGACTACCATCTGGTCTGGGTGGACAAGCTGAGCAAAAACTCATAGTAACATAGCAACATAGTAACATAGTTGATGAGTTTGAAAAAAGTCACTAGTCCATCAAGTTCAACCTATTTTGGATCTCCTGCGATCCTGCACTTATATTTGAAATTGATCCTGAGTAAGCAACTGCCAATCTGTTTCAGTTGTGAAAATCCACCCAGACCCAATATTGCAGTCCTGTTTTTACCCTATATCCACTACTATCCTTCATTTTAATTAACAGTCATATCTCTGGATACACTTTTCCGCTAAAAATTTGTCTAACCCTTTCTTAAACATATACAATTGGAAAATATTATACGTACATAAAAGCGCTCAGGATATTACACATAGAGGTAACTGAATGTCCTCATTCGTATGTCGAGGATCATGTAAGAAATAAAATACACAAAATATAGTGTAACACATTCAATGTAGTCTTATAAACACACAATGAAGAGTCCCAAAGATGTTCCCAAGATCTAGTAGATCTTGGGAACATCCTGATGATAAGTGGTGAACGTGGGAATAGAAAACTCCTCAGTGTTGTGCCTCACACCACTATCTCCCTTATGTGCTATATGCTTACAAGAAGATTTCTTTAACCACAGCACTTCATATAAATCTTTCCTGGACCTCCAAAGGAATTTCCTGGATTGGATAAACTCCTACCAAGATGTCATAAAAAATAAGAGAGAGTCTCTCTAGTGCATTAACTTTTTTTAATATTTTTAATATTTTATTTTCATTTATATCCATGTGGAATATTAAAAAAAGTTAATGCACTAGAGAGATTCTCTCTTATTTTTTTTATGACATCTTGGTGGGACCACATGTACCTAGGTAAATAATAAAGTGGGTAAAAGAGGGTGTTTTTAGTTCTAATAAATTGATATTTAAATGGTGTGTGTGTCTTTATTTGTTGCTATTTAATTATTAATGTAGGATACACTTTAAGTGCATGTAATGAAAATGTATGTATTTTTGTACTATTCTGAGTTAAACTTGTGTCTAGCTCTACACAGACACTTAGGGGGTAATTTATGATGCAAAAAACTGCCAAGGCAGAGTGAAATTTTTTTTTGGGTGACATCATGCACCTTAATTTGCATTGTTGTGATGTACCTATTTTTACACTAAAAAGCATGTGTTTTGAACCTGTCAATGGGAGGAACTGGGCAGAGCGAAGATCCTCCCAGCTGACTGCATTCTACATTTTGGTTTATGGACCTCTGTAAAAATGAGATTGTGTTTTGCCACTCCAATTTATTTAAAATGGCATACTGGGATGGAAAGCACACATTTTTAAGTTTATTTCTGGTTTTTCAGAATGGTAACCAGTTATTTTCATTTTAAAACACTTTTGAATTTTGAAAACTGCACAAAACTGCTTGTTCTGATGTGGAATAGTATATAAAAGCAAATTCCTAATTTGATGGTACAAACTGCAGCCCAAAAATGTTTTGGAAGTTTCAAACATCTAGGGCTAGATTTACTAAGCTGCAGGTTTGAAAAAGTGGGGATGTTGCCTATAGCAACCAATCAGATTCTAGCTTTCATTTATTTAGCACATTCTACAAAATGACAGCCAGAATCTGATTGATTGCTATAGGCAACATCCCCACTTTTTCAAACCCGCAGCTTAGTAAATCTAGCCCCTAGTGTTGTAGGTAAACAATCTATTATCAAATAATAATCATAATTATTATTCATAATAGTAATTGTGGCTTATTGTAGATATTTATTTTAAATTGGAGTTCAGGACACCTCTGTATATCATTTCAAATGTACTTATATTTTCATATTGGTATGTGTGGAAATGTATTGACTTCTATGACGGTATGTCATGTTTGGATTTTGCAACTGCCTGGAAACAGGTAATCTCATGTTAATTAGACCTTTTTATCGCTGAGTGACCAAAACCTCTGTTGAGCCTGAAAGACAAGAGGAGGTAATTATACTTGCTGGTAGACTCCCTATGCAAGTGATTATAGATGAATATGAATTTTACAAGTTAAATTGCATTCAAAGCAATATTAGAGGAATGATATTTCATAATGGTAAACATTCAATAGAAATCCTCAGACGTAGTGGTGCCGTTAGCAGCAATGTAAAAAGGTGTTAAACCCCTCCAGGCTGATTTACTGGCAGGCTGCATGAAGCACTTTTATTGGTTAGCGGGGCAGGAGGCTGGATTACCTCCTGCTAAGGTGTCTGTGTAAATCTGTATAAAAAGCGTACTGTTTGACCATGTATTAATATTATATCCTCTGTACTTTCTGGATATCACTAGTACCTCAAACTAGTGTGTAACTGTCCTTTTTAGGATTTCCTGAGCTAGTTAATAGCAATGCTTAAGGAACCTGCTACGATGCATACTTACCTGTTGTAATTCCTGTTATTAAAGTAATTCTATTGTTTTCAAATAAGCATTGCATAGGCGATTGTATTGTGTTTCCAACGCACAAAGTGATTTATTTTAGCAGATGTAAATAGTTAACAGTTCAATACAAGATTATAATATAATACATTACAGTACAGCCAATACCAAAAGATACATACATACCGCTGCGCTACCACGGGCCCCAGTGAAGAGTATATCAGTTTAGAATATTGTGGTCAGAGTAGACTGAGACTAGTGGGGGTGCAGCTATGATTATATATACAGTCAGTGTTACAGAGTGAACAATAGAGATGACGTGGCTTGTTTCTATAGGTCCAGACTTCAGATGGGTCCAGGGTAAACAGGTCATAGGCTGGTTCAATCTAAGGAATCCATCTCTCCAGGGGATGAGCTCTGTTCTTCCCGCCTGAATCTCCAGTTACAATTAGTCTATTAGCATTTTATGGTCAGTATCATATTAAAAGGTTTATTCCCTAACATCAATAACTAGAGTATGCAATGTGCGATCTCTTCGCCGAATGCATCGGACAGCTGCTGATGTAAAGGTGATTAATATGATATCAGACATGACACATTTCCTTTAACCTGAACCTTAAATAACACTGAAGTGTACATTTAATCATATTATATAAACTAATAATAAACTAAATACTATCTGCTCATAAATTACAGTGTAATGGAAACAATATGAATATGAATTATATAAATAACTAAATGATGTAATGCGAGTGTGTACGTGCATATTTTACCTTGCGATCACCGTTTGCCACGTGTAGCGTGGCATACGGAGTGCAATCGACCAATAAAAAAATATTAACCAATATACTTTCGTTCATCCAATTATACGACTTTGACACTGTTAACTACAGATTAGACCAAATCTAATTCATTATCCAACTGTTCTGAGGTTGGAACCCAGCGTCTAGTACAAACACTCAGCCCTGCTAGCCTACAGCTCTGGCCAGTGAAGGGAAGTGGTCAGGTGTACCAGCCTAGGTGTACTAGCATGGGGGTACCCTAGCAGCAAGAGTTAACCAGAAGGACGCGGTTCTAGGTGCCGCTAAGACTCAAGAAAATGGCCACATTACGTTATTACACTATTGTGGCCATTTTCTTGAGTCTGCAGACTGGATGTACCATCTGAATAAAGGGCTCGCTGAGAGGATTTCTATCTTATCCGGTACCATCAGAGTGACTGCTAATCTTGGCCCAGATTTACTGATTATTCGGTACGAGCACTACATATCTGTGGAGAGTGTCATATATCACTTTTAATACACTATGTTTGGCGCCCCCTGTCTTTTTGTATCTCATATATATATATATATATATATATATATATATATATATAATGTGTTTTTTTCTTTTATTGCATATTTGAAGTACTTGAAACTTTGGGAAGACATCACATTGACAGGAGGAAATGATAAGTTCCAAGAGAGAAAATTTAATATGGAGTTTGCCAGCATTGATTATTTTTTTAGAAAAGAGACACTTTTCTTTATATTGCTATTTTGCACTTTATAATTATTTTGTTGACATATCTGGTTTAAGGCGCAGCGCCCATCGGTGAGTTATATTTATTTGTATATTTGGTTTACTTATAGGGGAAAGTGAAAACCCCTTTACACATTGTAGGCTGCCACATCTAAATTAGAGAGCTCCAGAATTGTTTTTTCCTTAAAGAATATTCGGTCCTCACATTAATTCTATTTTCAGAGTTTTATAAAATAAAATAAAAATATTTTAATATGCCAATCTTCATTTTTTATAATCATTGATAATGTTGCTAGTTTTAGATACTATACACATGTTCAGTAATTCTCCAATGAAGAGATTTAGAACTACAACAATTGAGAATTTGAAAACACAAAGCAATTATTAATACAAATAGCTGTAAACGGTAAACAAAAATCATCAGTCCCATTCATAAAGCACACCAAAACTGTTTTGAAATGACTCATATATTCTTCCTATGAGCTTATCGTTGATTTGCAAGAAATGTGACGTTCAATTGTTTTATTTCTGTATAATTTATAAATAGACACTAATGAGCATAACTCTGTAAGAAAGAAAGACAAAGTTAGCCAGTTGTCAGGGTTACCAATTAAACATGATAAAAGAGATTATGTATTTTAGTATGCATATATACATTTAAACCTGATGACTTAACATCTGTATCTACAAACTTCTGGCTTCTCATATTCATTATTTTGTAGACTGAAATCACATTTGTGGTGAAAACTTTATAACATCAAAAATCATCTTTGTCTTTAGAGATTAGGGACGTCAAGGACACATGTCATGCAAATTGAGTTTTGTGGCAGAAAAGACCAAGGCTCCAGTATTACAATTGTCAAAATCTGCTTTTACGTCAACATTCCTTGGAATGGCTTTCTGCATTGTATATGTATATACTGCCTTCCATATTTTGTGACATTTATAGTCTATAAATAAAGCTAGGATGACAAATTTGTGAATTAATTTTACTTGTAAGGATATAGGGTGCTTAGATCACTCAAGCCGACAACAGTACTTTATTAAGTAACAATGTAATGGCAAATGGAATGGCCACAGTCTTTAACAGGCAATGTTCTCTTTTCCAAGTGGGTAAAAATAGTCCAAAAAGTGACAAGGCAAAGCACCAATATACTGTATCAACGAGCCACATCCCAGACAACATTAGTTCACCGTGGTTCGCAGATGTTCACATTATTCAGACTAATCCATGACTCCAAACTAGCACACCACTAAATTTGTGGGCTTTGGAAATGAAGCCTCAGCTTCCAGTCTCACAACCAGATCATACCCACTGACACCCCTCATGCTCTGGCATGCACAGAAATAGCCTCCTTTTATCTGAGTAATCCAACACTAAATAAATTCCATATCCTTTACCAGCAAACTACAGAAATGAATCCATGACAGAACCCTGCCAGGTATAACTTTAGTTCAGGTAGAGTATAGGCCACCCTACCAACACTAACCATCTATGTCTTTGGGAGACTTTAAGACAATTTTCTTTCCAGATGAATTTAGTATCCTCTAGCCTAATAGTTATTCAATAATTGCCTATTATTATCTTTTATTTATAAGATGCCACAAGGCTTCCACAACGCTGCACATAGGGGGTTAAAACACACAGCAAAATTACAAGATTACATAAGTACATATTGTAGCTGTGTTAAGGGAACAGTTGTCATCTGCTGGGGTAGATGGTAGTGTACAGCAGCCAAGAAATGACACAATTCCAAGGTTTTGGTACACCTGGCCTCAACTAGTTTTATTAATGAACACCTTGCCTGTCTGGCACTAACTAAACACAAGTACGTCCTGACTGTCATAGAAGAAACCATACAAGAAACCATGCTATAAAAGAAACCATAAGAATTTCCAGCACATATAGATTACTTACAACCAATATTAGGCTTTCTCTTAATATCAGGCTTTCTCTATATAGAGACTCTGCAGTCCCTTCCCCAAGGAAAAGCAGAGACTGAGACTGATCACACTGACATCCTTTTAGACATCCTACAGGTGCAACCACTAGTCAGTCTGCTGTCAGACTGAAAGCCCAAAAGACCCGAAATGGGGCCTAATGGATGGAGCCTGCCCTCGCTCTCCATCCATAATCCCAGGAGCTGTTTACCATATTTTACCAAAGATCAAAAGCCCTTAGCAAGCCGTTTAAAAATGGACAAACATTTTCCTGGGGTTTTTAAAACATGTAGGTCAGAAACCTGGAACAAACATATCAGGCCAAAAACACTACTCCAGTGGTTTTATCACAATACTAATAAGAAGAATGGCTACAGATAAGCAGAAAAATAAATGCATGGATGCAAGTAACAGAATCATTTGTGTGGCATACAAAACAATTAAGCATAACATAAGGCCGGAGAGTGGGCAGACATGAGACATAGGATATAGACAAAGACATGACATGACAAAGACCCTGCCTTTGAGAGCTTACATTCTAAAGGGAAGGGGTAATGAGAAACGAAAGAAGGAAATGGGAACACTGGGCATAGTGGGACACTATGCTGCAGATTTGTGCAAGATACTGAGGCCATGATATAGAAAGGCCTAGATAGGGACATGATGGTGCAGGGGCCTAGGTGGTACAAATTCCTGGAGGGTGCAAATGTTGCAGAGGCCTATTTGGCCAACATATAGTGTTTTAGAGTTAAAAGCAGTGAATACAAAGACAATGGGAATGTAGAGGGAGGAGGAATTAGAGCGATGAAGAGACAGAGTCGGGAGTGAAGTGGTGAAAAAGTTTATGAAAATTTCCAAAAAAAAAAAAATAAATAAATACAAATGAAAATAGAATGTGAGCTCTCTAATGAGCACGGTCCTTCATACCCTTTGGTTTCATATCTGCATTTATGTACTTTTTTCCCTATTGTCCCGCGCTGCATGGTACTGTGGCGCCTTACAAATCTATGAAAATAATAATAATGGACAGCAGAACTACCAAGTGAAAAGATAGAGAGAGAGCAGGAGTTGAGTAGCTGGAGTGTGAGAGTGAAGCAGGTAAATAAAGAGAGAAAACAAATAGCTAATTACCAAGTCACAATGTCCAGGACAGTGAAATAGGAAGTGGAGAGGCATGCTGCAGCTGGTGAAGTTTGTTACTGGCAGGCATTGGCGGTCATTCAGTTGTGCATTCCCTTACACTTTGTGAGAGGAAAGCACTCATACACCATTCACACTGCCTATAAAACCCGGGTTTTTCTCCAGGCGAGCTCCGACGACCTGGGAATTAGACCTGGGACTTTAGCAGTATTATTCTCGTGTAAGTCCTGGGTCGCCTGCAGTGTGAACGTTTCATCCCAGGTCTCTCATAAAGAAGTTGATTAGGGGGAATTAGGGACGATAGAGGATGACGTCATTTCAATGCTACAGAGAAGAGAGATAGGAGAAAGTATGGCACACTGGCAAGAGGAAGAAGTGAGTGAGCTGCTGGCCATTAGAGGAGATGAGGAAATCAAAAAACAGATCACAGGCACTGTAAAGGATGTAACAGTGTACTATAACATAGCAAAAATACTAACAGAACGTGGGATAAAGCGCAGCCAGCAGCAAGTGGTAAATAAATTAAAGTCACTTCGAAAACAATACTCAAAAGTCCATGACCACACCCGCAGAAAAAGTGGTACTGTCTGTATGGAATGGCCATTTTATGAGCAATGTAACATGGTGTTCGGCAACTCTGCCCTGGCAATTCCCCTAGCACTGTCATCATCAAGCTGCCATGATGCTCACAGTCCAACACCTGAAAGCAGTCAGTCAAGCGTGCCCTCACTGATGATTATTATCGATTATTCGCTGGAAGAACATGCTGATTTGGAGTGTACAAATGTGATCGTAGACAGCATGAATTTGTCAGTAGAGGAATTGGCAGACCCACAACCTTTATACAAAGTTAATGGGAATGTAGTGGGAGGGGGAGGGGGAATTAGAGAAATGTAGAGACAGAGTCGGGAGTGAAGTTGTGAGAAAGTTCTCACAACCTTTTCCAACTGAACAACGTTCACCAGACCATTGCAAGAGACAACCGTTGCCAACAACACAACCTTCGCCATCGACGCAGACCCTGACGTTATGTTCAAACAGTAAATTTATTACTTTTAACATTTTTAAAGTAAATGAAATAAATATATGATAGTTTACTAAACTAAACACTAAACACTAAACAAGACTCCAAAACTAAGCTTAAAAACATATTAAAACATGAGCACGTACATGTTGCAGTGTGAAGCTAGTGTGCAGGAGAGAGGAGGCCTCAACCACATATCAGCTTACAACACTGCTATTTAATTTTGCATCAATATTTATTCATCCTCAGCGGCCCTAATGTATTCCCTTTCTTTTTCCCATTTGTAGCTTACAATGTTCCTTAAAGGAAGAAGAAGCTAAATAGAGGGAACAAGCAACAAAAGCCATGACCACAGTAATGGTTGACAGCTCAAGGAAATGGTTGACAGCTCAAGGAAATGGATATGGAAATGGAAATGGATATGAGCAGCAGTTGAACTGTGCTGCTGACCAGGACAGACGTGTCCTACAGGCTCTCCTGCCTTCCGTCCGAGCCCTATTTGGAACCCCTCTGGGTCCCGCATTTACCTCGGTGGGAGATGCCTGCCTCCCCCGCTGTTGATGGCTGGTGATCTAATCCTCCCCAGCAACTTTCTCTACTCTAGGCCGCGGCTTCGGCCTCACTCTCCGGCCTCCCCTTCCCCCCCTGGCTTGTGCTGATAAATGCCTCGGACGCCTCGTACTACCCGCCTACTTGGATACCTGCCTGGATATGCCTCTTACCTGATGCCGGTCTGCCCGTTGCCTTGTACCTGATGCCGGCTTGCCTCCTTCTGGTTTCCACGCTGCAGACTCCCGCTACTCCCGCTGACTCTCATCCTTCTCTGCTCGCTGAGTGCCTGCAGCCTTGACCACATGGCCGCTTCCTGCCTCCACATCGCTGTCCTGTCCAGTGCTGTGGCTCCTTCATCGGCTGACTCCACGTTTTCCTGCTGCTTCGGTCCTTCATTGGCTGTTGTCTCCGGTCCTGGACTTCTCCGGCTTTCTCCGGTCCTGCGGCAATTTCTTCCACAATCCTCCATGCCCGATGATGCTGCTCTCCTCCGGTCCGCCTGATCTGCTCCTGTGTTGCCGCCCGTGACTCCTCCGGTCCGCCTGATCTGCTCCTGTGTTGCCGCCCGTGACTGTCTCCTGTGGTCTACTACTGATGGTGAGCCTGCTGCCTCTTCCCCTGCATCTAGCCGCCTCACTACTGACCGCGGCTCCGGCCTACTCCTCATCATCATCTGCCCCCGCCTGCCACGGCTTAATCGAACATTTTCTGCCCATTTGTGCCTCTCTCCCGCCTGCTGCCTCTCCCATTGGTGCCCCTGTGCCAGCTCCACCAAAGTAATCTGTGCCTCTGTGGCCCCTTAGCGCCATTCGTGACTCTGTGGCCCCTCAGTACCATCCGTGACTCTGTGGCCCCTCAGCACCATCCGTGACTCTGTGGCCCCTCAACACCATCCGTGACTCTGTGGCCCCTCAGCACCATCCGTGACTCTGTGGCCCCTCAGCACCATCCGTGACTCTGTGGCCCCTCAACACCATCCGTGACTCTGTGGCCCCTCAACACCATCCGTGACTCTGTGGCCCCTCAGTACCAGCCTCCTTCTTAGGCTGCCTCAGTGTCCCCAGTTTCTGGCCTCCATCTTAGATTGCCTCAGTGTCCCCAGTTTCTAGCCTCTATTTTAGGTTGCCTCAGTGTCCCCAGTTTCTGGGCTCTATTTTAGGTTGCCTCTTTAGCCCATTCTCAGTATACACAGGCCCTACCACACCCGGGGTCCCACCTAGTCCTACTGGACTCACCTTAACTTCAGACCGGCCTCCTAGGTCCATCTGAACTCTGACCTAAATGTTCGTCCTGACCCTCTGGAACTCTGGTCCCTCCTGATCTCACCTAACATCAATTTAATTTCTCAAATTATCTAATTTTATTCCACCTGTACTTTATTGTCCTCCACTACACGTGGTTTATATTGTTCAGACTGTTATTTTATTGTTTAGACTGTTATTATTTAGACTGTTATCTTATTATTCGCTGTACATTGTCTACATTCCTTGCCACTGCTCTCCTCCACCTTATTTGTCTCCATTGTTTTGCCACTGCCCCGCTGTTTCACTCCATTCCACAAGCCTTCATAATCCCACTCACTGTTTTTGCTCCATTAGTCCTTTTTCAACTACCCTCCTCCAGCCACTGCCACACCCCTCTCCTGCTCCTGTCCCCCATCTCTCACTATGCCACCCCGCTTCTGTCCCATACCCATCCTCTCCCCGGCCCACCCTCACCGACCTTTATCTCATGGTCCCTTCTCTCCACCTCGCTCTATCAACCCGATCAATCTCATCCACATCTCCCCGCATCCTTCCCTCCCTTTCTCATGTGCCCTCTGGAACTCAAGGTCCATCCGTAACAAACTGACCTCCATCCACGACCTCTTCATCTCCAACCCGCTTAACCTTCTTGCCATCACTGAAACCTGGCTCACTCCTTCTGATACTGCCTCACCCGCCGCTCACTCCTATGGTGGCCTCTCCCTCACCCACTCCACCTGACCGGAAGACCGTCCTGGTGGTGGTGTAGGCCTCCTCTTATCTCCCTGCTGTACTTTTCGGGTCATTCCCACTTTACCTTCCCTCTCTTTCTCCTCCTTCGAAGTTCACTCCATCCGTCTCTTCTCCCCCATCCACCTCCGTGTCTCTGTCATTTACCGTCCACCTGGCCCTATCTCCCTTTTCCTAGACAACTTTGCCGCCTGGCCCCCCCACTATCTCTCCTCTGACCTCCCCTCCATCATACTTGGCGACTTCAACATCCCTGTTGACAACTGCTCTGACCCTGCCACCATCAAACTTCTCACCCTCTCTACCTCCCTAGGCCTCACCCAGTGGACCTCCTCCCCCACCCACCGTCTTGGCCACTCCCTTGACCTTGTCTTCTCCCATCACTGTGATCTCTCTGATTTCTCCATGGCCCCCTTCCCACTCTCTGACCACCATCTCCTCTCCTTCACTCTGTCCTCCTCCCCTGCTCCCCCCACCGAAATCTACCCTCACCAGACGCGACCTTGAAGCGATCCACCCCATCTCTTTCTCCTCCTCTCTTGATTCTCTCCTTTCCCCCCTTCCCTCCCTGGCCCGCCCTAACCTAGCGGCCTCTCTCTATAACCACTCCTCACTTCTTGCCTTCGATGCTGTCGCCCCTGCCTCTCCTATCCGCCAACGCCGCCTCATCCCCCAACCTTGGCACTCCAAACTGACCCGCTTCCTCCAAAAGTGCTCTCGCACGGCGGAACGCCTCTGGAGGAAATCTCGCTCCCTGGCTGACTTCCTTCACTTTAAATTTATCCTCTCCTCATTCTGCTCTGCTCTATCCCTTGCTAAACAAACTTTCTTCAAGTCCCTTATTTCTTCTCAGTCCTCTAATCCACGTCGCTTTTTTGCCACCTTCAACTCCCTCCTCTGTCCCCCCCCCAGTCCCACTTTCCCTCTCCGCTGCAGACTTCGCCACTTTTTTCTCTTCCAAAATTTGGGGCATTAGACTCAACATCTCCTCCTCCACCCCTTCTGCAACTGCCCCATCCCTCCTCCCCCCTCCAACAAACAACTCTGGTGCTCCTTCGTCCTACTTATGGCGAAGAAGTTCGCTGCCTCATTCTCTCCTCCCCACCCTCTACCTGTCCTCTCAATCCCATCCCCTCTAACCTCCTTTGCTCTCTCTCTCCCACTGCGTGCTCCTACCTTGCTCACCTTTTGAACCTATCACTCTCCTCTGGTGTAGTACCCTCCTCCTTTAAACACGCTCTTATCTCTCCTATCCTCAAAAACCCTAATCTTGACCCCACCTCCCTTGCCAATTATCGCCCCATCTCACTTCTCCCCTACCCCTCCAAATTACTTGAGCGCATAGTCTGCTGTCGCCTCACCAAATACCTCTCTGACCATTCCCTCCTTGACCCTCTCCAATCTAGTTACCGCCCCCTCCACTCCACTGAAACTGCCCTGGCCAAAGTTACCAATGACCTCCTATTAGCCAAATCCAAGGGTCACTTCTCCATACTCATCCTCCTTGACCTCTCCGCGGCCTTTGATACCGTTGATCACCCCCTCCTTCTGCAAACTCTTCTCTCTCTCGGCCTCTCTGGCTCAGTCCATGCCTGGTTCTGCTCTTACCTCGCCAACCGCACCTTCTCTGTCTCCATGTCTGGCTCCTCTTCTACCTCCTTCCCTCTCCCGGTTGGCCTCCCCCAGGTCTCTGTTCTCTGCCCCCTTCTCTTTTCGCTCTACACTTCCTCCCTCGGTGCTCTGATCACCTCCTTTGGTCTTCAGTATCACCTTTATGCTGACGACATTCAACTCTACATCTCTTCTCCTGATCTGTGGCGCCCAACAAATAAAGGATAATAATAATAATAATAATGGCTATGGCTTTCCAAGAAGATGCACGTCTCCATGGATAATAAGCGCGAGCAGGAACGGATTCTGAGGGAAAACTGCAAATTTATGATGGCTTATCTAGATCGCCTGATGCCAGGACTGCAGGGACCTGCACAACCTTAATCACAACCCTCAACACATTTTTCCCCCAAACTCAGGTACACCACTAAACACCCAACATCATCCTCTACAAATGGCTCCCCATAGCCCTGAGTAACCGGCTACTCCACAAAACCGCAAGTACCCACATTACCTTCAGTTATAGGTAATGAAAGTATGTATGGTACAGTTGTAATGTTTGCCTGTGTTTGAGGCAACAATATTTAAAATGTTTTCTATATTAAAAATGTTTGTAATGTAAGCACTGGAAAATGTTTTATCTTGCACTATATTGGCACTAAACTGTATATTTGTATATGTTTTCTTAAATATTATAATATACAGACATAGTAACATAGTTGATGAGGTTGAAAAAAGACACCAGACCATCAAGTTCAACCTATTTTGGATCTCCTGCGATCCTGCACTTATATTTGAAATTAATCCAGAGTAGGCAACCGCCCATCTGTTTCAATTTTGAAAATCCCCCCAGACTCAATATTGCAATCCAATTTTTACTCTATATCCACTACTATCCTTTATTTTAAATTAACGGTCGTATCCCTGGATACACCTTTCCGCTAAAAATTTGTCTAACCCTTTCTTAAACATATCTATTGAATCTGCCATCACAACCTTCCCTGGCAATGAATTCCATATCTTGACTGCCCTTACTGTAAATAACCCCTTCCTTTGCTGGTTGTGAAATTTCATCTCCTCTAACCTTAGGGGATGACCACGTGTCCTGTGTATGGTCCTTGGGGTAAAAAGTTCCCATGAAAGCTCTCCGTATTGACCCCTAATGTATTTGTACATAGTAATCATATCTCCCCTTAGACGCCTCTTTTCTAAAGTAAACATGCCTAAACTGGCTAACCTTTCCTCATAACTTAATGACTCCATACCCTTTATCAATTTATCGCCCTTCTCTGAACCCATTCTAGTTCCAAATTATCTTTTTTATAGAGTGGTGCCCAGAACTGTACTGCATATTCAAGATGAGGTCTTACCAACGATTTATACAGTGGCAAAATTACACTGTCTTCCCTTGCATCTATGCCCCTTTTTATGCATGCCAATACTTTGTTTGCACCTGCAGCTGCTGCTTGACATTGAGCACTATTGCTAAGTCTACTGTCTACGAGCACTCCCAAATCCTTTTCCATTATAGATTCTCCCAAATTAATTCCATTTAATTTATAGATTGCGTTCTTGTTTTTGATCCCTGAATGCATAACCTTACATTTATCTGTGTTAAACCTCATATTCCATTTAGCCGCCCAATCCTCCAGTTTATTTAAGTCCCTCTGTAGAGAAGCTACATATTGCTCTGATTTTATTACCTTACAGAGTTTAGTGTCATCTGCAAAAATAGAAACTTTACTCTCTAAACCATCACCAAGGTCATTAATAAATATATTAAAAAGGAGTGGTCCCAGCACGGAACCTTGAGGTACTCCACTTAAGACTTTTGACCAATTATAAAATATTCCATTTATCACAACTCTCTGTTCCCTATTCTCTAACCAGTTTTCGATCCAAGTACAAATTTTGATTTCTAGACCCAGTTCCCTTATTTTGTAAACCAACCTCTTGTGTGGCACTGTATCAAAGGCCTTTGCAAAATCTAAGTAGACCACATCTACTGTCCTGCCCTGGTCTAAGTTCCCACTAACTTCCTCATAGAAACTAATTAGATTAGTTTGACATGACCTATCCCTCACAAATCCATGTTGATTCCCACTAATAATTTTATTGCGTACCAAGTAATCCTGAATACTGTCCCTTAAAATACCTTCCAGTAGTTTCCCCACTATTGATGTCAGGCTTACAGGTCTATAATTCTCTGGTTGTGATCTCGTCCCCTTTTTAAACAACGACACCACATTATGGAGGAAATGCTGGACCTGACAAAAGTTCTCCTCCTGCGCAAATAAAGACGCTGAGTATTCTCCCTCTCTGCCATAAATTGCTCCTTTCTCCTCCTGAAATGACACTGTGCAAGGTAGCACAGTGTTAGCAGCAGCAGCAACTTCTCATTTGCATTATAAAACAGCCAAAAAACGCCAGGAACTCCAATCTACACAATAGTCACTCGCTGGCCATGATTAATGCAATGCTGTCAACAGTCACCACTAACTTTGGCCTCATCTTTTTGTGCAAATAAAAAAAGTCCCCATTAATTAACCTCACTATTTTTCAGCCAATCAATACTCCTCTTGTGATAACTCACACTTATTGCCAGGGCAGACCCGGGTTCAGTAGGAACAGTGTCAACCCGGGAAATTCCTGGGTCCAAGGTGCAGTGTGAAAGGGGTCTCTGAGCTATGATGCTCTGTGACACAGCAAAAACCTGGCTTGAAAAAACTCTGTAATACCGCTTTCATACTGCCGCCCCGGCAATATCCCGGGTTTTTCAAGCCGGGTTTTTGCCGGGGCTCGGAGCGTCCCAGCTCAGAAACACCATTCCTACTGCACCTCGGACCCGGGAATTTCCCGGGTTGACCCCATTCATACTGCACAAGTCTGTGCCCTGGCAATTTGTGGGAGTCATCACCAGAGCAGTTTTCATTGGCTGAAAAATGGTGATGTCATTGAAAGGTGACTGTTTTTTTTTTCTTCCACGGGCTCCCACCGATGACATCATCCTCCAGAGACAGGCAGACAGCCAATCAGCTTGTTTTCTGTGCAACCCGGGTTGAAAAACCCGGGTTGCACCATTCATAGTGCAGGCAACCCGGGTCCGACCCGGGAATTACCCCTCGATAAATCCCGGGTTGCAGACCCGGGTTTTTAGACCCAGGATTTTTGACTCGTACCATTCATACTGCACCAAGACCCGGGTCGTTTGAGCTCGCCTCGGCAAAAACCCGGGATTTTGGTGCAGTATGAATGGGGTATAAATCGCAGGGATGGCAATGGCAGTGGTATCAGTGAAGGAAACTTCAACACATCACACCACAACACTTCTACCGTTAGAAAGAATGCAGAGATAGTTGAGATAGTTGGGATAAACATAAACTAGCTACATCTGTCCTACTTGATAAGCTGATTAAAAAACTTTATTGGTTCTGTCAAGCTATATGAGAATGTGAATATACCACCCTTAGCTGGCATGACAGTTACCCTCTGTCAGAATCAACTTACTCGGGTAGACCAGAGAATATCCAAAATAAGGCTTTGCTACGACAGCACAACACCACAAGACATTCAAAAGATACAGGGTAAATGGTAGCATGTATCCTCCAGCAGCCTCATGCAGTCAGCACTCCAAAGTAATAATCTCAGTCTCTTTCAGAGTCTTGTCCTCCCGCAATATTACCACTACTGTTTAGCTAGACAGTCACTATGTCGCCCAGCTTGGGATACTTGCTCACACAGACCCTGTCCTGGCAGGGTTTCCTCCAATGGTACTACAATGCCTGCCCAGAGTCCTTTTCGCTGATGTCTTGTACACCAGGATCCGCCAAGCTAGAATAGCTCTCTTGGTTTTCTGCTCTCCTTATATTCTTGGCTATATACACAGGGAGTAGGGTCAAATGTCTCAATCTTCCCCCTTTCCGCAGGGGTCTATCAGTGAATAATTTAAGTGCTGTGTCTGTTACCTTGATTATTCAATGGAATGGCTTGTCTCAATTAGCTATCTGGTTGGATACACTAAACAAAGGGTTACAATATAACATCAATGAATGACACTTCACGCTTGCGTGAAACAACAAGACATTTGACACATTGAATATGCAACATTACACAATCTAAGTCTGTGATACATTTTGATTTAATAGCATTTATATTAATACATGTTAATACATTTCCCAATGCTATTTCAGCCAGTATATTACTGTGGAGTCACATTGCAGATCATCTAGAAGTTCTAACATAATTACCTCTCAGATTACCTGAATTTTTTTAGACAAGGTATCTTTATTTGTATAAAGGTACAAAAAACAAACAATACATTACATTCAAGTGTACACCGTAAAACATAATCATTCATACATTTTGGTACAATACAAGACATAAGTATAAGATATGGCATCCTACACTATACATCAAGTACTGCACTAACCATGCAAACGTAAACATAACATTCAAACAAGCAATTGATGTGAGGGGGTGGTAGATGAGAGGGGTAGGGTGGGGAGATCACAAGCCCAAGGCTTTACTGAGACAGACACAAATATAGAGAAGAGTGCATAAATTAAGGCGAGACATTCAGCAAAACTTTAAACAGTGATGGGGGAATGGGTTGGAGGGGGTAAGGTAGGGGGACACACAAGCCCAAAGCTTTGTTGAATAAACAGACACATAGTGGGAGAAGGAGAAGAGGGAGGCAAAAATGAATCATCTTGCTCTTCCTCAGGACTGTCAAAGGTGTTATATTCTCTTAGCAGGCCGTGGACCAGCCTGTGACAGTCTTGGATGGTCATCTTCTCACCTCTCAGATTACCTGATGACCTAGCTAATTAACGTGGTCTGCTAGCTAGCTATGTCCAGTCACTCAGACATTGTTCTGATTGCAAACCAGATCTAAGCCACACGACAATGGACATTTGAGACAAATGGTAATTACCTTATCTAACACAAGCAAAATTACTTCTGCTGTCTTACTATTTTCACACAATATGGCAATATTCTTTCTATTTCTAATACATACAATATTGCAGTTTGTAGCAAGGGCAAAATGTATCTAGTAACATGAAATAATAATGCACATAATACACCGATGTTCTGGTGTATATACTTAGACTGGGCCAAGGATTAAAAAGTACATTAAACTGTGAGAAACGGGTGATGAATAAAAACTTCTCAGTCCAGTAGCACCTCGTTTCCTCACAGAGAACAAAGCCAGAATAGTGTTATACAATAAGCTTCACTGATCAGCAGCCTAACACTGGTTATAACAATAGATAACACATTCCTGGTACATACTGTATTTTAAAAAAAGAAAGTTTGTAAGAAGTTAAAATAGATTGATTATGAAATGAAGGCTTCAAATCTTATTCGAATATTAACATTACATTTGCTATTTCCCAAACCATTGTAAAAAAAAAATGGCATCTGAAACTGATGATAATGTAATGCACAGGGATTATGCAATGTTAATGGTTAAATAGGGCTAAACTTACTCATCATATAAATTATCTTGGGAGGCCTTATTCTGTACGTTTATGTAGGACTCATTGCCTATTCTGCTTTAAGTGATGAAATGCGATTCATCTTTAAGTAGGGCAATGCTTAGGAAACATGCAAAGGGATAATAAACTAGACTATCTGTTAAACACTATTAAATGTCGAACTGTGCTATGCTAACATGTATATAAATAAATCTAGCATATTTAGATTTTCCCAGATGGTTAGTAGTTTTTACCATACGTCCAGCTGTTCAGTTTACACGTTTTTTTTATAAAGTCTATGAAAAATCTATGTTATGTTTTCTGAGTTTACATTTCAAGGTCACTCTGAGCTGACAGTTGAGATGGGTATAGAAGTCAAAAGGTATATCTAAAGCATTTGAATTTCACTGCTCCAAAATCAATCAGTTACAATCTGTTGTTTTCCACAAAAAGTAATTTTACTTCATAAAAATATTAATAATAATAAAAAATTTTTTTAGAACCTATGAATGTGTTTAGTGGTTTATTCTTTAGCCAACTCTTCAAATACTCACTATAAAAATAATCCGCAATCCAAACAATTATTTTTCTATAATCAAGCACAGAATAAACTGAGTAGTTATATTACATAAACCCAAATCCAGATTGTTTAAAAACCTTTTTTCGATTATAAATCAATCAAGGCCCCTGCATTTTAGACCAATGTTCCTTTTATTTGTTTGCCCAAATAGACCTAGCAAGTATAAACAATTTTTGTGGCTTCTTCATAGACAGATTGTAGTGTAGAACATATGCATCTGTTCCCATATAAAGACCCACTTTGCTCACACATAGAGCAAAGGAGCTCATCACACCTTGCTTTCCACCATTTCCAACTAAATCAAATTCATAATAAACATCATTTATTTATATAGCACCACTAATTCTGCAGCGCTGTACAAAGAATTCAGAGTCCCTGCTCCAATAGAGCTTGCAGTTTAGATTCCCTAACACACACTAGCACAGACAGGCTAGATTCAATTTGATAGCAGCCAGTTAACTTACTAGTATGTTTTTTGGATTGTGGGAGGAAACCAGAGTGCCCGGAGGAAACCCACGCAAACACGGGGAGAACATACAAACTCCACACAAAAAAGGCAATGGTCAGGAATCAAACTCATGACCCCAGTGCTGTGAGGCAGAAGTGCTAATCACTAAGCCACTGTGCTGCCCTAGAATTGATATAACTGACCAAACTGACCAGCCAAAATTAATCCTTATGATTGACAAAAACTTATTTCGACCAAGAAAATTGTAGTAGATTTTATCTGCACCAGGTTGTGAGTGAAAAGAAGCTTTAAATAAAGCTTTAAATAAAGTGATCCAAGCACTTTGGTTGTGGCAGTTTCATTGGGACATAGAGTGTGCGGTCCCCCTGCAAAAGCCACAACCAGACTCCAGACTATGACAGGCATACAATCATCATCATCATCATCATAATTTATTTATATAGCGCCACTAATTCCGCAGCATGGTATCACCCTAGACCTAGCCTGTTTGGCATGGTGCTGAATCACTGATGGGAGTAAAACATACAAATAAGTGTGGGTCACCCCTAAGGAAAAAAAAAGCCCCACGCTGAAAGTACTGGAGTTCCTTCCTACATCCGTGGGTGGTGAATGTTGGGACAATAGTGTAAAACATTTTTTTTTTTTAATGTGGCATTCTGGTCCTAGCAAAAGCCTGCAGCCACAAACTGTATCCAATGGCTGCTGTGACCAGTAGTACCACATATAAAAAAAATACTGTAAAAAACAGTCACCATGATACAATACTTTATTTAAATGAACAATCCCCTAACCACACTTTTAACAATGTATTTGGCTTTTAAAACAAAGTACATAAAAAAACACGTTTTATGCAGATCTGCTCCATGCAAAGCCCCACCATGAATGACAGATCGAGAGAGCTAACAGAACTGACTAATACAGAGTTGCTCTATATTAGTTAGTGCTGACAGGCCGCCTGGCTTTTCATTCACGACTAGGCTCTGCAAGTACCAGGTGTCATTGTGATTATTTTTTTGTGAGCCCAATTCCTCAATGGAAATTAACCTCATGAAAAATAGGTTATGGCTGTGTCACATTATAACAACCACTCTGTGGTTTTCTCTGTTATAGAGTGATGAGCCTAGCCTGTCATAGCCTGGTAATTGAAGTGGCTTTTGTGTGGAGACATCAGTCTATTCTTCCATATGCAATTGCCTCAACCATTCCAGGCTATGAGCATTGCCCTGATCTTTTGGCTGGATGTTGATGATTCACTAGATTGCTGCCTGCCCTGACCTATTGACTGGACACTGGCCATCCCTGGATTGCTGCCTGCCCTGACTTCTTCTATGACATAGGAACTTACTCCATCTACTTCAGTCTATGTTACTACCTATGATCACTTGTTTTTCAATTACCGGTACTGTTTATTGGTGTCTCCAATGTTTCTAATACCAGTATCTATCCCAGAATAAGCATCTACTGCTGGCACAAGATCTGTGTGCAACAAGTACCGGTGAGCATGTTCATCTCTAAGGGAAGAAGGGTTTCTATAGACTTGGTTCTAGAATTTAATTCCATTAATTTGGCATCTGGCATCACATGATGATAAGTTTCCCCTGCTGCACTTCTCTTATCTAAGAGTGGCTCAAAAGGAAGATCATAATTTTGATAAAGCATATGAAAATGTGCTTGCTATGAATGGTCAATCAGAAGAGTCCAGACACCATTGCTTTATTTTGCAAAATTATATTGTGTAGAAAAGACAAGTATAAACAACATGGGGGAAAGGGGGGATAACGATTATGTATTATTGTTATTTTCCCTTAATAATCAGGTATGACAATATATATTGTATGTAACTTTGTAATGTAATCTCAATGTGTGCTTTGCTGAATGACATGAGTCGGAACATATGCAAGTGTCAATAATCTTTTGAAATTAGCCAGAAAGAGATAGATAAGCATTTCTGAAGAGTTTTTTTGGTATGCAGAGGATGTGGACCTGACCAGCATGGCCGAATGAACAGAGGTGAGAACTCAGGCCCTATGAACATTCCAGATCTCAGAACATCCCTAGCTCACTTCGAAACGCCCTGTGACATTTGGGAGATCAATCTGTCCTTATTGACAGCTAAACTCCAAAGGTGGGGAATGAGAGCTATGTGGAAAAAGGTTTAAAACCTTCTTCTTTAGACATCACATTGTGCATTTTGATGAGTGTCCCATTTTTCTCAATTGTGTTCCCTCACACACACCAAGTCTTAACAAGTAAGTAGTGACTTTATTTTCTGAAACTTATTTGTGCAACTTATTGTATTTCTTGTCATTAACTTTTTGTAACTAAACCCTGGAAACATTTTCAGATTAAAATACATTTGAGATAGCATATTCTCCATGATTCTTTGTGAACTTACGAAGCTCAGGGAGGCTCATCCTGCATGTGCATATGATATAAGCGTGAAACATTAATAAGTAGGGGTGTGCACTGGCCACTTTTCGTGTTTTGGGTTCTGAATACCTTGAGGTTTTGGGTTCGAATGGGTTTTGCCAAAACACCCCACTCAAGGTTTTGGTTCTGATTTTGGGTTCTGATTTTTTTTTAAAAAAAGCATAGAAAAGTGCTAAAATCCCGATTTTTGGATTTTTTTTCACTCCTACGCTATTATTAACCTCAATAACATTATTTTCCACTAATTTTCAGTCTATTCTGAACACCTCACACCTCACAATATTGTTTTTAGGCCAAAAGGTTGCACCGAGGTAGCTGGATGACTAAGCTAAGCGACACAAGTGGGCGGCACAAACACGTGGCCCATCTAGGAGTGGCACTGCAGTGGCAGACATAATGGCAGTTTGAAAAACTAGGCCCCAAAGAGCACATAATGCCAAAAAAAGAGGTGCAAGATGGAATTGTCCTTGGGCCCTCCCACCCACATTTATGTTGGTGAAATAGGACATGCACACTTTAACAAACCAATCATTTCAGCGACAGGGTCTACAAAAGTGTGGCTGAAATGATTGGTTTGTTTGGACCCCCACAAAACGAGCTGGCAAAGAAAAAAAAGAGGTGCAAGATGGATATGTCCTTGGGCCCTCCCACCCACCCTTATGTTGCGTTAAAAGGACATGCACACTTTAACAAACCAATCATTTCAGCGACAGGGCCTACCAAACTACTGTGGCTGAAATGATTGGTTTGTTTGGGCCCCCACACAAAAAAAGCTATTCATCTCTCCCCGTACAAAGTAAACTAGCTCTAGTGAGGCAAGATGTCGTCCTCATCCTCATCCTCTTATTCCTCGCCCCCTTCAGTGTGTACTTCCTCATCCTCACACATTATCAATTCGTCCCCGCTGGACTCCACAATCACCGGTCCCTCTGTAGTCTCTGGAGGCCGTTGCTGGTCTTGATTGAAGAATTGATAATTCATTTTTGTGAACATCATCTTCTCAACATTTTGTGGAAGCAACCTCCTTCGCCGCTCACTGATCAGGTTCCCCGCTGCACTAAAAACTCTTTCGGAGTACATACTGGAGGGGGGACAACTCAGGTAAAATAGAGCCAGTTTGTACAGGGGCTTCCAAACTGCCTTTTTTTCCTGCCAGTAAAAGTAAGGACTGTCTGACAGGTCTACTTGGATGGTGTCAGCAAAGTAATCCTCCAAAATTAATTCAATGGTGACAGCATCCAATGCAGCGACAGTAGACATGTCTGCAATGGTTGACAGGTCCTTCAGTCCAGACCAGATGTTCTCTGCATCCCCGCCAGCGGGTCGTTTATGAAGTCTCAGCTGTTTCCTCGCAGCCACAGGTGGGGAAGAAAATGAAGGAGGAGCTGTTGACATGTCACTGTCCTCATCAGATGACAATCTCCTGACCAGCAGGTCTTTGCATCGCTGTAGACTTGTGTCCACCAGAAACAGAGACACAACATAGGCTTTAAACCGAGGATCGAGCACGGTGGCCAGAATGTATTCCTCTGACTTTAAGAGTGACCACCCTCGAATCCTGGCAAAGCGTACAAAGGGCTTCATCCACAAGAGCTACATGCTTGGTGGAATCGCAATGGTTTACCAGCTCCTCCCTCACTTTCTCCAGCTGCTTCTGCAGCAGCCTGATCAGGGGAATCACCTGACTCAAGCTGGCAGTGTCGGAACTGACTTCTCGTGTGGTAAGTTCAAACGGCTGGAGAACCTTGCACAACACGGAAATCAGTCTCCACTGTGCTTGACTCAGGCGCATCCCCACTCCTTTGCCTATGTCGTAGGTGGCTGTGTAGGCTTGAATGGCCTTTTGCTGCTCCTCCATCCTCTGCAGCATATAGAGGGTGGAGTTCCAGCGTGTCACAACCTCTTGTTTGAGGTGATGGCAGGGCAGGTTCAGGCTTTTCTGATGTTGCTCGAGTCTGCGGTAGGCAGTGGCAGAATGCCGAAAGTGTCCAGCAATTTTGTGGGCCACCGCAAGCATATCCTGCACACCCCTGTCACTTATCAGGTAATGCTGCACCACCAAATTTATTGTGTGGGCAAAACATGGCACGTGCTGGAAATTGCCCATATGTAATGCTCGCACAATGTTACTGGCGTTGTCCGACACCACAAATCCCCAGGAGAGTGTAAGTGGGGTAAGCCACTGCGTGATTATTTCCCTCAGTTTCTCTAAGAGGTTGTCAGCATTGTGCCTCTTACTAAAACCGGTGATACACAATGTTGCCTGCCTTGGAACGAGCAGGCGTTTTGGAGATGCTGCTACTGATGTTGCTGCTGCTGTTGCTGCGGAAGGCGATGCATTTACCCAGTGGGCTGTCACAGTCATATAGTCCTTAGTTTGCCCTGAACCACTTGTCCACATGTCAGTGGTTAAGTGGACAGTGGGTACAACCGCATTTTTCAGAGCACTGAGGACACTTTTTCGTACTTCTCTGTTCATTCCCGGGTATCGCCTGCCTAGTGAAGTGGAATCTCGACGGGATTTGGTACTGGGGACACAATACCTCCATCAACCGTCTAAATCCCACTCCACTGATGGCGGACACCGGACGCACGTCTAACACCAACACGCAGTTATCCTCTTTGCCATAGGATGACTACTGTCGTACTTCGTGCTCATGGCAAACGACTGTTGTACGGTCAATTGTTTAGTGAAAGACGTAGCGGTCTCACGACTTCCCCTCTGGGAAGATGACCGACTACCAGCAGCAACAGCAGCAGCGGCAGTAGTAGGCGTAGCACTGCAGGATCCTCCGGAAGAATCCCGGATTGAAGAGGACTGAGTCATGCCGGTGACATGGGCTGCAGGACTATCTCCAATCGAGATCGAGGAGGAAATTGACGAGGAGGGTGTTGCTGGTGTGGATACAACAGGACCAAGGGATTTAGGTGTCCCTGGACTGCTGACGGTCTTAGCCACAGTTCCTGAACTAAACACTGAATTATGAAGGTTCTTCAGGTGATGTATAAGGGAGGATGTCCCTAGGTGGCCAAGATCCTTACCCCTGCTTATTTGAGCTTTACATAAGCTACATATGACCAGACATTTGTTATCTGGATTGGGGTAAAAATAACTCCAGACAGAAGAGGTGCATTTCTTGGTCTTCTGACCAGGCATGACGATGGACTTTTTCATCCCAGGGACAACAACTGTTTTTCCCCCTGGTGCCTCATTTAAGATAATTACATCAGCATCCTCCTCGTCAAGTTCCTCCTCAGCGCCAGCTACATCAATATCTTCCTCCCGGTGTACAACATTGACACCTTTATTAGCCAAATCTGTAACTGCACTGTGGGTGATCCTTCCAGCATATGCAGAGGGCATGCTGCAAATGGTGGAAGGAGCCACCTCTTCCCGTACAGTGATGGGAAGGTTAGGCTTCGCAACCACCAACACCCTTGGACACGCCTTGGGGATTTGTGATGCCATCTCATTAGAAGGCAAAGTTGTTTGCTGTGTTGTTGATGACAGCTTAACTCTCTTAAATTTTTTAGAGGGGGGGAGGAGGAGGGCTTAGATCCTTGGGTGAAGCTGAACCACTAGTCATGAACACGGGCCAGGGCCTAAGCCGTTCCTTGCCACTCCGTGTTGTAAATGGCATATTGGCAAGTTTACGTTTCTCCTCAGAAGATTTTAATTTTCTATTTTTGCTAATTTTAGTGAACTTTGGCTTTTTGGATTTTATATGCCCTCTACTAGGAGATTGGGCATCGGCCTTTTCAGACGACGTTGATGGCATTTCATCGTCTATGTCATGACTAGTGGCAGCAGCTTCAGCATTAGGAGGAAGTGGTTCTTGATCTTTCCCTACTTTATCCTCCAAATTTTTGTACTCCATTATATTTTTTTATTAATATTAATATTATATATATTATATATATTAATATTATATTATATTTTTTTTAGACTGCAGGAACAGTGAACATAGTTTGATTGCAGTACCAATTTTTTCAGACTGCAGGAACAGTGAACGTAGTTAGATTGCAGTACCAATTTTTTTAGACTGCAGGAACAATGAACGTAGTTAGATTGCAGTACCAATTTTTTTAGACTGCAGGAACAGTGAACGTAGTTAGATTGCAGTACCAATTTTTTTAGACTGCAGGAACACAGCACCACTGCACTAACCAGGACAGAACCACAGGAATGACCAGGACAGAGGACACCACTAACAAAACACACCCTCCCGCTTCCCTGATCAATGCCCGAGTGAAGATGGCGGCGGCAAGCGGGGAATTAAAAGAATCAGAGTATTGCGAGATCCGAAGGCGGGATTAGGACATCAAAGCCTCATTTTCATTGTGGCCATCGACGGGAATACCCGAACAGTGCTCGGATCGGGCTCGGATCCGCACTGTTCTGGGCTGTTCGGATTGCGATAATCCGAGTCCGCTCATCCCTGTTAATAAGTGGTTTTAGTGAACATAAGGACACCATAGTAAATCCTTAATGGTGGCAGAAAAGGTGTATTCATTGCCAAGTGACAAAGGTGACGCCAGTCACGAATAGCTGTTCAGATTGCTGTATCTGGGACAGGCTGGGCGTTCATGACAGTGGGTCCATCAGAAATTGTCCTTCCCTGCCCCTTAAGAAAACAAATGATAACCCTTGCCCACACTGTTCCATGTGGTGGTCCTGGGGAGTATTAAAACCAGGATAACCAGAACAAGATAACAACCCAGTTTTTGGCTGAATGGCTAAATTTTATGTCCTGAAGGTTAGTTGACACCAGAGTCCAGCCCCTCTTGTTCCCTTTTCTATTGTCAGGGTTCCTTTTGAAAAAAAAGTAGTGATGGACCTAGAAGGCCCAATAAAAACTTCTTCAGAGAACAATATCAAATTGGTGTTTGTAGATTACAAACTTCCATAACCAGACTAAAGTGGATAACAAATTGGTACAATAAGTGTTTTTTTTGGCTATCATGTATCCTACGATACATGTAGCTAAGCATAGTTTGTTATATATGTCTGTCTGCGATCAAATAATTGTGACGTCCTTCATCATCATCAACATCTTGGAAAAAATAGAAAATAGATACATTTTAGAGGAGCATGTCCCCACCTACCCTAAAAAAAAAAGTTAAAAAAGTGATCTAAGCACCAGTGCTCATAGTCTGGGCTGGTTAGTGCTAATGTCTGGGGGCAAACAGCACCAAGCTATGACGGTCTTGTATGGTCACACTTAAAGGATAACCTATAACATGGGGTTCCCCTGTGGAACACAGCCCCAACCTTTTCAGCATGGTGCTGAATTCCCCAGTAGAATTGGTAGATCAAAAAAGTTGGAAAACCATCACTGTGGCTCCTCCCAATACCCCTGGGTGGTGGATGTTGTGGTAATAATGTGTTAAACTACAAAAACAGTACATTGATAATGACACTACTGATTTCAACATGAAGCAACCTTAGAAGTACAAGTGCCAACATGCCAATTACTGTCACAGGATACTGTAGCGTGATCTGTTGGGACATATAGTGACCCATAGGAAAATACTGTACAAAAAAAATACAGTCACAATAGGAAAACTCCTTTAATTAAATTGAATACTCCCCTAATGCATTGTTTACCCTTTATTAAATGCCTAATTTCATAGGCATCCACTCATTTCTTCTTGTTTCCCATGTAAATCCAAAGAAAAGACAAAAAAATATTTAAAACAAAATTGAACTGCTCATTGGATAGTTGCAGCTAGACCCCAGGTGGGGACACAATAAACTTCATTACATCAAGGAAGCATCACTCAGCTTTTTACTATTATGTTAAAAGAATTACATTTGAAGGCTTCTTGCAAAAATTGCTGTCACATGCATGCATCTTAAGCTCTTTCATTAATCTCTTATTCATCCCTTAGTTGCTAATCACCTCCATGATTGCAACTTCCGATTGGTTCTTCTGCTCATGCTCCCTCCCCCTTCACCTCCAGCCCTGCTCTGCTGCATCCTGTTTTCCTTTTGGACTGTGAAATGAACTATGGAGCCCTGGGGAAAAAATGACATTGTGGAGCAGCCTCTGGAGCTCAGAGAAAGGGACCAGGTCGCTAATCGGTGGCAATGCAGCTAAAAGTTCATACAGTTTTAAAGAAGTTGTTTGATATGTTGATTTATCCAACATGATTTCAATATAAAAAGTGAATTGCTCATGATTTGTTTCACAAGATACGCCCCAATACCCAAAATGTCCAACAGATACTGCATCAGGTTGAATTGTTTTGTGCAGAAATAAAGATGATTTCTACAGACAGAAGACAATAAACATGTTTGAAGGTACTTTAATTGATTACAGATAAGTTAATGTAGGATTGCTATTAATTCAACATTAACTTAATGTGCCGGAAAATTAGGATGGGCTACATTGATTTTATTATCTTTCATTTTCTTATTCTCAAAAAGGATAATTACAAATACATTTATTTTACCTGCAAGGAAGGGTTACTTACCTGGCATTCTGCATCTTTTGCTGAATGGGCATAGTCTTTAAAATAGTTGCTGAGGTTTCTATCTCTGGATTTATATTGTAAAAGTACCATGATGCAAATTTCCATTTGCTAAGGCTAATCTTGACCTTAATAATGAATTTAGGTATCTTGGACACCCAACCTGTCACAAAAAACAACTCTGGCCCCACCTTTCTGGTTGATGTAAAAAGTGCGAAAGAAAATAGTTTGTTTCAAACAACAACTCTTGTTATACCACAGACACTTAGACATGTTATTTTTTGTTGAACATCATTTTGGATTCAGAACTCCTGAAATGATTTCATATTTCCTGTAAATAATATATTTTCAGTTTTGACCTTTACAAGATCAAAGGGTAGTATTCTGAGTATTGGAACATGCATTTTCTTTGCCACCTCTTTTATCAGTATACAAGATTTTCTACTCAAACATACATACAGATAGAAGATTTGTTATTCCAAAATATCCCAAATAATTTCTATTTATCCTGAGAATTTTTTTATTTATTTTTTTATTTACACTTGAAAAGAGCTTAGCAAATGGTTTCATAATTATCTATCCTGAATAGTCTAATAGCTCAAATTTGCATGGGCTATCACAACAAGGGCCTGATTATCCAACAGGTAGACTAAGCTACAGTCTATAGTGCAAGGCTTTTTTTCCGACGGGGGGGGGTTCAATGTTTTTGAAAACTGAAATTAATTTTACAATTTAAGAGTATAGCTGTCCTCCATGTAAAAGAAAACATGAAAGACAAATGTAGTAAGGTTTTATTCTTGACTTACTCCCATAGTAATCCCTTAGATTGTAAGCTCCTCTGAGCAGGGTCCTCTCTCCTCCTGTTTCCACCACTTTTAACTCTGCTCTACAACTACTCTGCCCACCTCCTTCTTTAGCCTCCGCCCACCGACTCCACTCCTGCTTTTCACTGCACCTTTTCTATAGCTCCTAACCTGGAGGCAGGCTTCCTGCTGTGCTGACTTCCATCACACGCATCCTGTCTTATTAGCTGTGCTCCTAGCCACCTGAGTTATTGTGCTGCTTGTTTATTGTACCGTAACGTTGTACCTTGTACTGCCCTATTGTTTGTTCTTGTACGGCACTGCGGACACTTTGTAGCGCCTTGCAAATCTTAATAATAAGAATAATAATAATAGTAATAGTAAAGGCTGAAGTCATTCTTGGGAGGGTGCTTAAAAATAAGGGAGTAGGAGGGACAAGCAGGGCGACAGGTGCAAGCATAAAAAGCCCATCCACCTTCACCCTTAATAGCGCTCCATACCTCCATTCTGCTAGACAGTTCTGATTTTAATGAATATGAAATGAGTGACAAAGATTGCCAAAACTCTTTTAAAACACCAAGTGGAGCTGAGTTTTGAATGCGCTGGAACATAAACATTGGTGGGGGTGGGGTTGCAGAAAACCAGATTTTATATTATTGACGAGTTCGCTTTTACCTACCGTGTATTATCCTGGTATGGAAGACAAGGGGCCGTAACAAGCGTATTAGTCTAGGGCTAGCTGAACCCTTAATAAGGTCCTGTATCTCAGGATAACTAATGCTCGATCTATACTGACAATTTCTGTTTCCATGATCCTCCTCTTCAAACCTATTACTTGTTTTGTCTGTAGGCTATATTTGTCCATATGTATTAATACATAAAAATATACTATTAACGGCATCCATGGAATATGTGACTAGTCTCCTCCATGACAAAGTTCCCACATTCCACAAAGTATGGGATCCTTGGTATAGCTTTAACAACAGTTCTATGCCGGGTCGCTCATAAGTCTTAGATGCTTTCCCCTCCTCCTCTTTTTTCAATCTCTATAACTTTATTTCTTCTACTCTCTTTGTATCCCCCCTGTTCACCTTTCCCCCTCTGTCCCTTCCCCTTCCTTCCTTCCCCCCGTACCTTCCAAAAAAATAAAAAATCATGGCAGTTTGTTCTATCCGCTGGATATGTACAATGGTACAAGATGCACCTCAGGAATTGGGAAAAGTTTTATATCTCATGGTTCACTTTGCAGATTTCTAACTCCCTCTTGGAATGTACTTGGACATGAAAAATATATTTATATATTTTCTGTTGTTCTTCTACGTTTCTTATTTTTCTTACCTGACATGTACTGCTGTTATAAATAAAAAGTTTTTTAGAAAAAAAAATATATACTATTAATATCATTTATTTTTATCTTTAGTTTTGCTTTATTATAGTTATCATTACAGGTGAAAGATAATAAGACAAATTAATATATCTCAAATTTGATCATGTATTATACTTATACTAATAACAGCTTGAATCAAAGAAATTTCGGCCTATCGTGTTAATACAATAATGTTACACAAAATGATTATATCAGCTCATTTCTAGTAGTGACTATGAAAGTATTTCTAGTTTAATGGAAAGTTGTTAATTTTAGGACACTGTGATGAAAGCAAAGTAAAACATGCAGTTCTTTTAATCTCAATTTCCCCTTTCTACTGTGCCATGTGTCAAAAGTGCCACTTCTCATAATTTGCTATTTTATTGTCAACGTCTAACTAGTAATACGTCAATCAGTTTGGGATTCAGAGATTTACATGTATTTTTGATATTCACCATCAGCAAATTCACTCACAAATATCAATGCTGATTCTCCCAAAAGTCAGTGAAAATGTAACATAAAATATTTATTGTAGTAAAAAAGGAGACTATGCCGTGGTAAACAACACATGAGGTCCCTAGCAATTTGGATTCAACTAACTTGAATCTAGTTTTGTTGAGGCAAGTGCATGCTGTTTGCAAGAAGGTGACTAGCAATAAAACTTTTGCTTGTACGCTACATACAGTTATTATTTCTCTGAGTAAAAATTTATGTGTTTCGCACCCAGACCACAAAAAAAGTGAACACTTTTTTCTCTTTAATTGTGAGCACAAGTTCTCTAAGGCCAGGATAGACTGAACACACCTCACAGCCTAATTATGAGTGGTGCTGTTAGGCTGTTAGATTATGACTTTATAAGCCGAAAGGCTATACAGACCAATATGATCATCTCACTATGCATAGTTGTTCAGTCAAACTTTTACTTCCAAATCAACATTGCCTTGGAGTTTAAAAAATAAATAAATGCATAAATCCTTTTCTTCTTTCTATCCCCCATCAACCTGCCACCTGGATCCCAGCACTTTTTACCTCCTTTGCTCCCTCTCCTATACCACCTTCTCCTACCTTGCTCACCTCTTTAATCAGAACCTCTCCATTGGAATCTTCCCCTCATCCTCTAAACATGCTCTTCTCTCAACAATTCTTTTAAAACCCAAACTCAACCCCATCTTGCTCTCTAGCTGTTTCTCCCTATTGCCGCTAATCTACTGGAGTGGATTGCCTGTAACTGACTCACCAGTTTCCTCTTACACAGCTTCCTCCTTGATCGTCTCCAATCTGGCTTCTATCACCTCCACTTCACTGAAACCGTCCTGGACAAAGACACCAATGATCTTCTCTCGGCTAAATCCAGGGGCCACTTCTTCATGCTCATACTCCTGGACCTCCCTGTGTCCTTTGACACCATGGATCACCCTCTCCTGCTGAGCACCCTGTATTCATTTAGCCTCTCTGGCACTGTCCTTGCTTGGGTCACCTACTAGCTCGCCAACTGCTTCTTGTCTGTTTCTACTTCTGGCTTCTACTCACCCCCTCCATCCTCCCCATACGTGTCCAACATCTCTTCTCCTGATCTTTCCCATTCCCTCCTCTCTCAGGTATCCAGTTGCCTCTCCACCCTTTCCTCCTGGATGTCCTCACAATTTCTCAAAAATAATATAGCCAAAACTAACCTATTTGTCTTCCCTCCTTTAGATTTTCTTCCCCCATGACTTCTCTATTACTGTCAACAATACCACAATCCCATCTGTTCCGCAACTCCATTTCCTGGGTGTCACCCTTGACTCCTCAATCTCCTTTGTCCTCTACATTCAATGTCTTGCCCAATCCTGTCACTTTCAGCTACTCAACATTGCTCTCATTCGGCCCTTTCTCTCCCAGGATACCACCAAAACTATTTTATACTCACTGATCATTTCCCGCTTTGACTACTGCAACCTTCTTCTCACTGGCCTCCCCTACTCCCATCTCGCTCCCTTTCATTCTATGCTAAATGTGACTGCTAGACTTGTCTTCCTCTCACTCCACTCTTTATATGTATCACCTCTTTGCCTAGCCTTACACTGGCTCTGCATCACCTACAGAATCCTCTTCAAACCTTTTCCAACTCCTCACCCTCACCTACAAGGCCCTCGCCTACTCCACTGCTCCATACATCTCCAACCTCCTCTCCATGTACACTTCTTCCTGTCCCTTACAATCGGTTAATGACCGTTGCCTCTCCTCCCCTCCATCACAGCCGACTCCCGAATCCAAGATTTTTCCTGGGCTACCCCCTCTACTGAAATGATTTCCCTGGTTCTATCAGACTCTCCCCTAGTCTGTGCAGCTTTTAACTGTCATTGAAAACTCACCTATTGTTACGATCTTGATGCCTTAGTCAGTATTAGCACAGGCTTACCTAGGGCGCGGAGTCTAACGGCCTTCCGGTCTTCACCAAGAACCACCGCAAGGTAGTGTGGGCTTAGCTGCCGAAGAACCGCAGGTCGCGGCCCCCAGATTAGCCTACTGACGTAAGGGAGAAAGTTCTAAGTGATGGCAGGCAGACAAGAAAATAGACAATGCGGTGCAAGTACAGGCACTAACCGTGAATTCCAGGCGTAGTAGGTCTGGAACAGTAACCGGTAGATGCACGGAGGCAATGGGTGCGTGGCAGGATCCAGAGAATAGTCGGTAACACAGCCGGGTCGGTACACAGAAGGTATCAGGTATACGGTGCCAGAGGGAGATCCAGAGAATAGTCGATAACACAGCCGGGTCGGTACACAGAAGGTATCAGGTATACGGTGCCAGAGGGAGATCCAGAGAATAGTCGGTCACAGCCAGGTAGGTACACAGGAGTAGGAGGAATAGAGGGGTAAACAGGGAGCAGGATCACAGGAGTCAGGACACAGGAACTGTAGCCAGGAACAGGAAACACATTGCTCTGACACAGGCAGCGTGTCAGAGCAGGGAAGATATAGTAATTTGAATTCCCCGCCCAGGAGTCACATGATCAGCAGCAGAGAGAAGCAGGAAGTGCGGCAGCGCTAACAGAAGCAGCGCTGAAGATATGGACACCGCTGTCAGCTCCCGCTGACAGCGCAGCGGAACGGGGACAAGGTAAGTTCCTAACACCTATTTTTAAAAGCCTCTTCATTACCATCTCCCTATACTTGGTTACCTCACCCTCTCTCTACCTCCATCCCTCATAACCGCTCCTTTTGTTCTGATCCCCATTGTGTCTGGTGTCTGTTTGCCTTCTCTTTAGGCTGAAAGCTCTTACAAGCAGGGCCCTCTTCCCTCCTGTCTCACAACCTATTACTTCTGATCCAGCTACACTGCTCACCTCTTCCTTTCAGCCCTTGTCTCCACCCTGGTTTATCTTTGCACTTCTTTTGGTAGCTTCTATCCTGTTAGCTGTGCCCACATTTTTGGGCAGAGGTTCTCAGATTGTACTGATTGCATATTGCTCCCCCTCACCTTCCAGCCTTCCTATAACTGAATACTATTAGCTGTGCTAGGAGCTTTAGGAGTTATAGTGCTACTCTTTTTTTGTTCTGCGCTGTTTTATTATTTGTAATCTGATTGGCGCTGCGGTCACCTCGTGGCGCCATATAAATAAAGGTTAATAATAATAACTTTAAAGAAGGAATCTCTCTGTAAAAATCCTGGTCTTGCTCCCTTCAACTCTCAAAATTTTCCTTCATTAATCAATTTAACTGATTGCATGAGGAAAAAAAAAAAAATTGGCTATTTTTTGCCGGCCTTATTACAGTGTTTAGTATAGAGGGATGTTATAGGTGATTTAAACAATGTTTTAAAGTCCATACATCTATCATCAGTGATCGATCGTTCATTGAAAACTATTAAACTATTTTAAAATTCCACCAATATACAGTATGTATATGTATTTTATTAAGAAAGGGTAGAGACGTCTTCTTATGTGATATAATATCAAATATCGCTACTTGTGTTAATTTGCAATGGTTTGCAGAATAATTTATCATCAGAAAAAAAATCCTAAGAAATCATAATCACACCACATATAAATGTAATTTAAATGACAGATACTTATTCAAAACCACTCATCTTCCAGGTTCATTGAGCTATAAAAATGACTGCAGATAAAATGGTGCATTGTGCTGCTTGTCTGTTATCTGTAATTTAGTAAAGTACTATGAGTGAGTAGCGGACATCATAACCTAGAAAACTGTCTGGGGTGTTCACAGATTTGGGTGAGTGGGTTCTAATATGAACTGTCTTTTTTAGTTATGCTCCTATTGTAACCTGCTAACCCTGTATTTAATTTGTAACTGTACTTGATATTTCTTTCACATCTACATTTGCTTTTCTGTATACTTATTCTATGATTTCACTCTTTCCATTTAAATATAGCAATGCACATCACAAATGATGTTAGAATAGCTTCATGATTACAATGTAGTCTTGTTCTTACAGTACTGTTCATCATCATCATCATCATCATTTATTTATATAGCACCACTGATTCTGCAGCACTTTACAGAGAATATTTGTCACTCACATCAGTCCCTGCCTCATTGGAGCTTAGTTTAAATTCCTTAACACACACATATACACACTCTGAAATACAGACTAGGGTCAATTTGATAGCAGCCAATGAACCTACTAGTATGTTTTTGGAGTGTGGTGGGAAACTGGAGCACCCAGGGGAAACCCATGCAAACTCCACACAGATAAGGCCATGGTCGGGAATTGAAGGCAGAAGTGCTAGCCACTAAGTTACTGTGCTGCCCCATTGTACTGTAAATAAAAATGATTCTACTTATAGAGACCCAAGCAAATAAGGGTGTAGCACATTTCATTTTGCACAAATGTACTTATTGGCTGCCTTGGGCACAAGAAGGTGTTTAACCACGTTCCAGTTTTTGGAACTGTCCCCACAAAATGGTCTTTGTGTCTTTTTGTGGATTGTGTGTCCGGCTAGAAATGCTTATGAGGAAAACAGTAGTAACCTCAAAGTCCCCCTTCATAATTTAAAGTTTTACATCTTTCTACTAAAATGCAGAGGGTCCGCGCACAATTACCGTTACTAAGGTAATTGCTGCGCATTATTACCGCTACTAAGCTGCAAGCAAAAATCTGTGTTAAAATTAATGTAGGTAATTGTATCTCCACCAAGTATACTGTGTTTGGAAAAGTACCCTCTACAAACCCTAGGCCAAATGCATATACAAATATCATATAACAAAGCATATAGTCACCCAAGACACCAAAACTCATCCAAGCCCAAGAATCATCTCCTGCTCCACCATTGGTTGTGGTTTGGATTCCATAAGACACCACACACGGCTCCATCTTATTTAAGCAATCATTATTACATTATCTTCTCCCAGTTTTCTAGTTGCTGTGTTGACTTTTCCTATTTACTACCTTATCGCTTGGAAAAGCTGATGAAAAGCACAGAGTGCCTTCTGAAAACCAAATTGGTGGACATATTAGTGGATTTTGGACTGCTTCCATACAATACAATAATAAAATTCAAAATGATAATGCCAATAAATTAGAGATGGGCGGGCTCGGTTTCCCGAAAACCGAGCCCACCAGAATGTAGGGTATCCGAGCCGGCTCGGTACTATCGCGCGCGTTCAGGCATGAAAACGAGGCAAAACGTCGAAATCATTGCATTGTAGGATCTCGTGAGACTTTCATTATATAAATAATGCCTGAAAACGAGATCCGCTGCCACTTCACAGAGAGACACTGAATGGGTAGCAGGGTTCTTAGCAGTCTCCAGTGCAGTTAGGCAGCGTTATTAATGCAATGGAAAAAAAAGTGTTGGCAGTGTACTTCCAAGTCTTCAGTGACATTGTTCTGTGCCAGAGCTCACCCAAAAATAGAAGAATGAGAATGTAATAGGCTGGCATTGTTGTTCACAGAGCTCACAGAGAAACAGAAAGGTTAACAACAGTGTTCTTGTCACTCTTCAGTCTCAGTGTCATTGCCTACACAGAAACAAAAATGAAAGGAGGGACATAATAGAAATTTTGAAATATGAAGAAAAGTACTAGAACACGATGATATGTACTGAGGGAAGTAGATTCAGAGGAAATTGGAGAAAAACTAGATATATTCTTTCTCTCAGCTACATCCCAGCACCTGCAATCTACAGTCACCATTCTCATCTTCATCAGTGTGTACATCATTGTTGCTCACACAATATTAATTATTCCATGCTGTAAGACTATATTACAGAAGTCTCTGTACTTTGATGTAATTGCCAGCAAAGGACTTTCTTATGGAATTTGTAGTATATATTAAGCCAAAGCTGTCACGGTTTGGGCCAATTCTTTTAGACCAGAGCAGATGTTGAAATGTTGTGCAGACTCAGGTATCACCACCACTGGGTCTCTTGATAAAGCTATTTTTTTCCTAGCTGCAGTCACAATAGAAACTGAAGGAATATACCTAGTGGTGTCATGTACCACTTGAGCTGTCAACTGGCTGACCAGCAACTCATTGCATCTCTTGAGATATGTGTCATTTGGAAATAAACATAACACATAACTCTTAAACCTAGGGTCAAGCACAATCGCCAACATGTAGTGATCAGATTTAAAAATGTTGACCATAAATAACACTGAAATTATTCTCCACTGCGCTGGACAAAATACATTCCCCCTTTTTTCCTTTTTTCATGGGGTGTAGAGTAAGCGTGGATGGCCTACGCTGTTCCTCCATCCACTTAAGAATACAAAGGGTGGAATTCCACATTGTTACCCCCTCCTGCTTCAGTTGGTGACAGGGCAAATTGTATTATTGTGTTAGCAGCTGCAATCTCCTACATGCTGTTGGAGAATTGGGGTAAAGTCCAGAAATGTTTCCAGCCACAGACAGCATCTCCTGCACATCCCTGTAATCATCTTCATCAGCAGCAGCTATTTATATAGCGCCAAAAATTGCACTGCGCTGTTCAGAGAAGATGAGAACTAAGCAGAAACCATTATAAGTTATGTTAGTTATGTAGATAGTTATAAGATATAGTTATAAGTTATGTTAGCTCACATCAGTCCCTAAGCCATTTGGAGCTAACAGCCTAAAACCCTAACATAGACACACACACACAAGCGCAGCCAGTTAAACGACTAGTATGTTTTAGGACTGTGGAAGAACACCGCAAAGGCACCGTGCTGCAAGGTCTTGCATCGTCATTACTGAACTTACAAGAAGATGCCTCAAGGAAAGTTGCAGAACTAGCACTCATACAGAAAGGCCTGACTCTTTCCTTGCCACTGCGTGTGTAATGGCATGTTGGCAATTTAATTTTTTTATGCAGTTAACTTTGCCTTGATTACAGGTGTTTTTTAGTTTACCAAGGTAAATTGTGTTTTTTTTTTTATTTTGGTTTCCCTCACTTTAAAAACACTATGCACCTCAGTCTTTAACATAGGCTTTAGCAGATGACGTAGAGGCATTCCTATCATCATGGCTGGTGCGAGCAGCTGCTTGGTGCTCCTGGTCTGCTTTCGACTGATGTGAATCCATATCGATGGCACAGTACAATGTCACTACACTTTAAAGAACACTGCCAGGCCTATTAATAATGCTATGGCACAATACAATGTGAGTGGAGACTTTGAAAAATAAATTCAAGGCCGATTGCTTCTGTTGAAGCACTGAACACTGGCAACTATTTTGGGGTTGAGCTATGGCACAGTCTTTTGGGCGAAAGTATATGAAAATGATATTGTGACCTGTGGGGTACTAAAAATTGAGTGTAAATGACTGGAAATTAGTGTTATTGAGGTTAATAATAACGTAGATACAAAATAATAGTTAAATTATGTGATTTTAGCCAAAAAAGTAGCATTTTGGCCAAAAAAGCAAAACAAAACCAAAACCAAAACACGCGAGGGCGGTTTTGGCAAAACCAAAACCAAAACCCCAAAGGTAATCCAGATCCAGATCCAAAACCAAAAACGAAACACGGGAGGGGGGGTCAGTGAGCATCTCTACAATAAATTGGAGGTTGACTACCTCTTTAGTTGTCTATCTGTGTAAGCAAACATATAGTTACATATTTACATATTTAATAAGATTAAAAAAACACAAGTGTATCTATTTGTAAATTGTAATGGTGTTGATACAGAGAAATACAACGAGGCAGTTACTAACTGACCTCACAGGAGGAAATACTGTTTGATCCCCAAAATGACAATATAAATAAGTTCCAGGACCAATAGCTCCCCTGGATGTTTTCTGCTATTATGGTTACTGATGCCATTTCTTGTAAGAACGGCAGTGAATCAATGTATTATTGTGGAAATGATTTTGTCAGCACCACCTCCTGTGGTAAGGCATTTCACAGCTTAGCCACTGTTACAGTGACAAACTTCTTCTTATGCTCATGGATAAGTCACTCTTTTCCATTTGCAATTGGTTTCCTCTTGTCATCTTCATAGCACTCCCATTGAAAGAAAATGTGTAATCCTTAAAACCCATACAGTTTGTGCTCTAAAAATAGTTTACAGCTTCTTGCAAATAAAGATAAGCTTAGTCAGCCCCTTTTTTTTCACTGTTATACATATGCACTACTACCAGTACTGCATGTAGTCCACCGTTGTCTGCCGGTTGTTCAGCCAAATATGTGTTTGCCTCTGAATGCAAACTTGCTATCTTCAAGCACACAAATTGGGGCAAAGAGCAAAATTAGACACAATGATATAGAAAATATGCAAAAGCAGCTCTTCCAATAGTCAGCACATTGTTGACTATAACAAGCTGCCCCAATTCATATGAACACAATTATGGCAGTGTCTTAACTCTATACAAAATGACATATCTTACTATGGACATTAGTAAATACTGTATCTGATTCTAAACACACCCCCTGCAATAATTCTAATTAATGAATTAATCAGCATCATCAGCGTCATTTATGTATTTATATAACGCCACTAATTAATACCATATTATCCTGGAATGAATTTTTTAGATTCGTGTTTACACAATTTTATGATGCACCAGAAATGTGTTATTAAAATGCTGTTTGTCTGGGCATTTTTAATGCACTTATCAATTAAAAGATTTCGGTTTGCAACCCTGATCATAACATTTCCTGCATCTTGTTTTTGTTTTTTTCTTAAACATGGGCAAACAGTGTCTGTGGTGTGTATGTAGCACTTCCCAGTAGGCTTGCAGATATCATGAAAAATTCAGATAGAAATTCATAGTACCAGCTGGAAGTAGTTCATCAAAATGAAAGAATGATTTGATGAGAATAGAAGTTTTGGGCCAAAGGCTCAAATTAATTTTCTTACACAAACAGCTATAGCCACAGTGACATAAAATGTGCCAAGTCAATTTAAGTATTAATAGCAGGAACTTTTTTTTAACATTCTGTACAGACTATTTTTTTGCAATGTTTAAATTACTTAGGTAATGTATAAGCAATACAGGATTTTTTTTCAAACAGGGAATGTAACCAGTCATAATAAAAGACTATGTTATAGAGAATACTACTAGTGATTCTTGTTTATAAATGCAAACATAAATCACATTCATTCTACCAGACAAAAAAAAAAAAAAGAGAAAGGGATGTAAGATACAGAGGTTAACATCGCAGCCTCACAGAGCCATAGTTTCCATTACAACCAAAGCACTATCTGAATGGAGCTTGTATGTTCTCCCCATATTCGTGTGGGTTTCCTCTCACAGTCCAAAAACATACTTAATGTTACTGTAGGCCTGATTTTTGGCTAAAAAAGTGCATGGAACAGGAGCATAGTTCCGCCATATTGAAACCCAAGTAGATCTCAAGATTAATCTTGGTGTATGTACGCTCTGCCTAAACAGTTGCCATATGTAGACAGACAGAACAGACTGCCGTATATGCTCATTTGGTAATAAAATAAATGTACTATTATCAGTAAAATCATTAATATAAATATGGATTTACTCCCAAAATGTTTTGATTTTTTACATTTTATACATAGATCAATATGCTTTCAATGTCTGTACAATGTCTGTTCAATGACTGTACATACAATGCATTTTTATAGTCTATCTTACTTTCATACACATGCTCTGTGCTAGCTAGTGGCACACAGTCATCACTATCAGATAGCAGTTATGCCTGATCTGTAGTTGGTGAAAATGATATGTCTGAAAACCAAACATACTTACAATAAACCCAGGACTTGAATTGGCCTCATCTGCGTCGGAAAGCCATCAGCTCCTACTGTTCATGACCTACATTGGTCCACCCCTTCCCTTCCCCATTTCGTCTCTCAAGCCTTAGGCAGCCGTAAGTGTCATTTGCATTCGGACATGAATTACATGCAATTGCATTCATGTGCATAAGGAAGCAGTTCCCAAAGTATGCGCCGTGGCTCCCTGGGGTGCCACGGCGCTGTCACAAAGGTGCTACGGACAAGACGAAAAAAAAATACTTACCAATCCAGCAGCGCCCAGGAGCCAGCATTCTCCGCACTCCTCCCTGTTTCCTTCTCACTGAATATCATCACGCCCAACATATTCGCTTTCCGGACCCATGCAGAGAGGAGCTGGAAGAAAGAAAACAGAAGAAAAAGAAGAAAGAAGACCACGTAAGGTAAGTAAATGTATAGAGGTTGAAATAGTTATAGGAAACAGTGATGGAGGGGAAAAGAAAGAAGGAGGGCACAGTGTCAGCGTGAAGGGGCAGTGTGAGTGTGAAGGGGCAGTGTGAGGGTGAAGAGGCAGTTTGAGGGTGAAGGGGCAGTGTGAGCATGAAGGGGCACACTGTGATCATGAAGGGACACAGTGTGAGCATAAAGGGGCACACTGTGATCATAAAGGGACACAGTAGGAGCATAAAGGGGCACAGTGTAATGCTGAGGGGACAGTGTGAGCATGAAGGGGCACAGTGTGAGCATGAAGGGGCACAAAGTAATGGTGTAGGGGCACAGTGTGAGCGTGAAGTGGCACAGTGTGATCATGAAGGGGCACAGTGTAATGGTGAAGGGGCACAGTGTGAGCATGAAGGGGCACACTGTGATCATGAAGGGACACAGTGTGAGCATAAAGGGGCACACTGTGATCATAAAGGGACACAGTAGGAGCATAAAGGGACACAGTGTAATGGTGAAGGGACACAGTGTGAGCATAAAGGGGCACAAAGTAATGCTGAAGGGGCACTGTGTGAGCATGAAGGGGCACAGTGTAATGGTGAACGTGCAGTGTGAGCATGAATGGGCATGGTGTGCGCATGAGGGGGCACAGTATAATGGTGAAAGATTAAAGTGTGATGATTTTTGTACATATTGTTGTTTTATTTTGGTTGATCTTATTCCTCTTAATGATAGCTGTAAATCAGGCCTGTCCAACCTGCGGCCCTCCAGATGTATTGAAACTACAAGCCCCAGCATGCTTTGCCGGTAGACAACTAGTTGATAGCTGGAAGGGTATGCTGGGACTTGTAGTTTCACAACACCTGGAGGGCCGCAGGTTAGACAGGCCTGCTGTAAATTGTTCTTTGGCAGAAATATAATTGAAAAAAATATATAAAAATATTATTTTCCCTTGGATTTATGTGTATTATTTTTGCAAACAATTTAATAAGTATTTCTGTTGTGACCTAAATAATTATTAGGTTATTTTGACCCAACTACTTATAGTAATTATTTTGGAGAGGTGCCTTGAAAAAATTATGGAGACCCTAAGGTGCCTCGAACTGAAAAAGTTTGGGAGCCACTGGCATAATGTCTATTTTGGAGCATGTGCAGTGCTATTTCATGCAAGATACGTGCATCCAATTTGAATCAGGCCAACACAGGTAATGTTATGAATGATTAAACTTTCTGTGTAATATGTTGGTGCTGTATTCATAAAGGTTAATGATTAAAGGCTATAAAATCCCAATAATCAAGAACAAATGTGCTAATTTTTTTAACAAACATTACTTTTTCTTGAGCATAAATTCACAGCTATTTGTGTGTATGTGAATACATGCTTGTGCAAGTAAAAGATGCTAATAAAACAAATATGTTTATAAATGTTTGCAATGTAATTAAGTCTTGTATAAGATAAAAGCAGTATTTTAGCTTTTAGTTGATGTTAAAATCTATGCTTTTAATGTTGTGACTAGGTTGCCCCCTGCTGGTACAAGTGAAAGTAGCAAGCTTGAATACATTTTTTCTAAACTCATTCTCAATAAGAAAGGGATATCTATTCAGGCGGTGTTTATATGAATTGCATTAAATAGATATAGCATAGCAGAATGTAATATATCATGTGAAACTTAAATATATAGCTGGCATAATTATGCAGTAGAGAACTTCATGTGCTCTTACTTTGTGTGGTTTTTTTTAAGATATATACTACAAGATTTTTGGGACCTACTGAAGGATTTTCAGAAACAAAAAATTTGGAAATTGTCGATAATATGGATTTTCGTTAAGGATCAGCTACACTTGGATGCAGTCACAATTGTGACAGTGGAAATGTCGGCAGTTAACCTGTCGACATGAAAATATCGACAAGCTAAATGCCGACTCTTCCATTGTGGGGATGCCTGAAAATGTCGATAGTGTGATTGTCGACATTCACAATGTCTACATGAAAAGATCAATACTGGTGGTATAGGCAGCTATCCCACTGTCACTGTATTTCCACTGTCGAAATTTAATGATCTTCCCGCTACATTTACCTTTGTGGCCAAGAAACTGTCACCCTTGTAGTATATTTAATATTGCACAATTTCTACACAAAATTGCTGATTTTTTTTTTTGCATTGCAATAAAACACAAAAATCAGAAACATTTTGATATAGCCTCTTCTGCACAGAAATCCTTAAAAGAGCCAGACAAAATTTTTGCCAACTTTTAGAAGTATTATTAGGAATTATAATATTGGACATTGGAATATAGGTTGCTTTAATTTACTTGGCGCTCTGAAGCAAACAATATATAAATCGCTGTGTGACACATAGTAATTTAAGTAATGTTTGTTTCAGAGCACCAAACAATCTTTTTGTTTTTTTTGCACATACACACTTGATTGTCCTGGTTACCCTCTCTCAAATGATTTTGTTCACTTTTAATTTCATTACATTAAAGGAGCACACCTTAGTTTCACTGACTCTTATTTTCGATGGGACTTGGTCCTGCAACTAGCGGAGATTACATTAGTTTGCAGACCCGTAACTGGGCATTGTAGTGCCCTGGGCAAGACAAAAGACTGGTGTCCCCCCCATCCCAGCACATCTTGGTGGGAGTAGACGCTGCCTCTCAGTGTGAATGCACCACCGAAGGGAATGTGCTTAGACCTTTGTTGCCATTCTCCAACACTCTGCTGTGCCCTCCTACCTGTTTTTGGCTGCTGCTGATGGTGTCTTAAATTCAGTTGCTGCTTGGCTAGATCCTGAAATGTTGGGGTCCTGTTTGGAAAAGAGATATCTACTATTCATCTCCTGGAAACTCGAGCAGTGAGTGAACAACATAGACCCTCTGCCCTCCTCAACCAGACGGATAATATATCAGTAGATTTTTTTGTTTAATAACAGGCTTTCCACCCAATCAGCCCCAGAATTTAATTAATAGTATGTACATTTAATAAATATGCTTATTTCCCCATATTGTTTCGGCATTACATTAAATTGCTAGCACCCATGTCTAACAAGTAGGTCTCCTTACTCCCAACCAGACCTAGCAATAAATTAGTAGCATTCCCATTTAATAAACATACTTATTTCTCCTCAACCAGTCAGACATTAAATTATTAGCATTCCCATGTATTAAACAATCATTTCCCTCCTCACCAATCCCGACATTAAATTAATAACATTTCCATTTAATTAAAAGACCTATTTCAGCACTCACCAGCCCCAACAGTAAATTAAAAACATCCCCATTTAATAAACAGACATGTCCCACCAATCTCAGTGCGAAATTAATTACATTCACATTTAATAAGCAGAATAATTTCACCCTTCACCAGCCTTGACATAAATGAATAGCATCCACATTTACTGCAAAGGCCTATTTCCTCCATCAGCCTTAAATTTATGGCTTACAACCTTCTCCAATTTGCTCTGTGACCAGTATGCCATGCAACTTTAACTTCTAGCACTAGGTGTAGTATACTACCCTTTTTATAATCCCCACAGTTCCAATCGGCCAATCCTCAGAACAACAGACAACACAATACAATACCAGATAACAATAACCTACCTTAAGTGGGGGTCTGACTGTTAGATCCTGTAACAGGGAAGCACCTCATAGGCTTACCTTTAATGGGTAACTCAAAGGCCTCTAAGAGGAGTGAGGCACTATAGTGCGAATAACTAAACCCTGACATGGTAACGTGCATCTGTGATTCCCAACAGAGTGGTAATCCTGAATGTTTGATAAAAGTGACCTGCTAGAATTGCCCCCTTAACAGCAGAAATAATAGTGTCGCCTTTGAAAGTGGCGTTCATCTGTGGTGCTGGGATGTTGATTGGTCGCAATTCTAGCAGGTCACTTTTAGCAAACAGGCCCCCTTTACAGGTAAGCCATTGAGGTGCTTCCCTGTTACAGGATCTAAGAGTTGGGGTAAGTGTTGTCAGCGTATAGTTAATCGGTGTAATGACTACAACCGTCTAAGAGATCACTACAAAATGGCCACCAGGGGTTTAAAGGCTAATGGGGCCAGAGCAGGCACAGTCTCACAATAATAGGGCTCCTTCCTACTGATGCCAGGCCAAAGTGTGCCTCCACAGACCTAGTGTATGAATTAACATTGGCCACAGGCTGTGCCTGATTAACTGTTTCCCACAAGTGACTCACTGCTGCACCCCACAATAATTTAAGAGGATCCCACAATCTAAAATAATGTGCCCATCTAAGTACTGCATGAACTTAGTGCCCAAATATGTGCCTAAGAGCCTTGTGCTCGACATAGGCGACAGTGGTTATGAGAGCAGAGTATGGGAACCATACTTACCAGCTCTGTGCAGGAAACAGACCTTCTTCGAAGTGTTTTCGCCTTTCCAAACCCTCCATCCGGCGTCGCCTCTTCTCCTAATTGGTGCTTCACTTGATTGAAGAAAATCTGTTATATTCAATCCATCTTGGCTTCCTTCTGTTGCTTGCAGAGGGCTCTTCTTTCTCTACTTCCAGTGTCTCTCTTCTTCTATGTTTGCACTCCATTGCCTTTTCTTCTGTCTTCTCTTCTCCGCCGTCAGCTGTCTTATCTCTTCCACTTCCTGTACTGCTCTGAACGGACCAGTAAAGGTCTACCTGTACCTGCTACCAAATATTAAGTATTGTCTGCCAAAAATTTTGAATTTCTTTTTTTTTATTTACAAGGATACACAGTATTAAATTCAGAATAAAAAACAAAGGTTCTGTATCAATAGGGAATAAATTGTGGAGACCAAATATATTTGTTAATTTCATTTTATGCTTTAGAGGAAATTTTGAGTTATTTGAAAAGAGTGCAAAGAAGAATTTGGCCTTAAGTTTTCCCAGTCTTATACCAACTACAGATACAGCAGAATGAATTGACCTTTGTCATCCCAGCTACATTCATAGACTACAAATTAAGCAAAATGCAAAAGTAAAAATTCAGTGCAGAATAGCATTCCGCAGAACATCAAAGCAAAAGCAGAAATTGAAGATTGTTGCCGGACATCATACAAAACATTTGCCACAAATCTCGCTTTGTGCAAAATTTCACTACAATTTCCTTTTCCTGTAATAAGAAGAATATGTCTGGTCTTACAGTGTGGTAATATTTGTGCTCTAAGAGATGCATCATCTACAGGAAAAGTAATTGTTCTTCTATTAAACAGCCAAACATTCATACTCTCCTTTTTTTGCCTTACTTTCCTTAATGAATCAGGCGCGGTATGTCCACACAGCAGTTGTAAGTCTACTGAATTTAATTATGGAAATGTTTAGTTGTATTTTATATTCTACAGTATGTACTGAAGCTCTATCTTTTGTTTTGCTTTCATTTAACAGGTGGAATTGACTGATGCTCTCAAGCAATTTATTTCCCATAATTGAAGACGAGTAACATTTTTGCAACCAGGAGTCACCTGCAATTCCTTTCCAACGTATTATAGCTTCTCCAATTTCAGAGCAATAGCAGGGAGTTAACGTTATCATTGTACCATCTAGTCACTGCTAGGACTGGACTAATGCTACTAAGAAAAATTCATCAATTGTTTATGTGGCTTTAGTGACCAGAATGAGAGTTTGTTTAATATCAGAAGTGTGTGTATACAGCATAGAAGGAAGGTTTCCCTGTAGTGTGTAAAGAAATTGCGCTTCTGTAACTGTAATGATGTTTATTCCCTCACACAGGGAAACATCCATCTGCAGTGTTTTACAGTATCTTGTATTTGCACTTCTCCCCTTATCATACATTTTATCTATCATGATTTCCCTCCAAGAGGGAAAAACAGAATTTTTGCTGCCTGCTGGGACTCAGACCTCCTGGAGTGTAAACAATAGCTAATCTTGCTACCTTGATTCTCACCACACAAGATTCAGTGTGCCCCAATCCATTTCTCAATCTTATACATCTGTATCTTGTCCCCATGTAACCTTCGAATCACATAGCACTTCTAGATAACAATCTGATCCTATCGTCTTCATTTAAAGATCACTCTGCAGTTACAATTCAATTCTTGTGTAATGATAAAAAAATCATTACTGTTATTAACACATTTATGCCACAAGATCCTCCTTACATCACTTTCCAGTGGCATGTTAATACAGCATTGGAACATTTCAATATTCTTAAAAACTATTAGGCTAAAAGTTTATGCACTGTAGAGCAGCACTATGCAGAGAGAAATGGTTCATAGCAGCAGCAGTAATGGTTATGTAAAGTCACAGAATGTTTGTGCCCGCCTGTCAGATAAGGACACATTGATCTGTCTAGTCTGTCCATTAAGGATATTTTTAGTTATTGGTTTATTCTTTGCAGTGAAAGAGTTTACACCAAGCATATATTTGCTGACAAATTATTCCAAGCATGTACTCTTTCTGCAAAATAATATTTATGACATCATTCATGTGACTGTACAGGTACATTTGTCTCAACATTTATTCAATTAATATATTAAGAAGGTAGATGTGGATTAGGTGGCAGGCCAGTGACCCTGAACCGATCGGTTAATTGAACTATATTGGTAGTGAGACGGGGAGAAGAATAATGCACTTTAGATGGGAAAACTGTATGTTATGCTTCATCAATATGATATTTTACAAGAGGGTGGCGTATCCACAATTTTTTAATAATCAATATATCATATTCATACATTTAAATCATACTTATTAAATATGTATTAACATGAATGAGGTGATGCAGGAGAGTTACAAAAATCATATTGTACACATTAACCAATTTTGTGTTACGAGCCGCGGCGGTGCCCAGCCGCCGCGACTCACTCACCTGCGTCCCGGCCGTCGCTATGGCGACCGGGACGTCACTTCCGGCCCTGACCCGGCCGTTGCCAGGGCAACGAGAAGACGCTTCAGCGCTGCGTCCCGGCAATGAGAGGAAGCCGGGCGCAGTGCTCACCATATGTTCTAGCCTGTGGGCTAATTAATGCAACCTATTAATTATGCTGGGGGCTGTGTCTAAATCAGAGCTAGGCTCTGATTGGTGGCCACTGGTATGAGGTCTGCTGCCTCATTGCCGGTTATAGCTCCTGTGTTCCAGTCTGCTAACCTGCTTGTTCCTGTCCTGTATCCTGATATCTCTATTTGACTCCCCGTGTATGACCCTTGGCTTTGATTTGGACCTTGCTCGTGTTTCCTGTGACCCTGATCTTTGGCCTGTTTACCCGTTCTGCTATTTGCCTGTGACCCCTGACCTCAGCTTGTTCATCGATACTGTTGTCTTCTGCCGGCCCTTGACCTCTGCGTGGACCTGACTCCTCTTGCCTGGGTTCTCCCCAGCTGGTACGCACTTCACGACCCTCTGTCAGTCTGCGGCCCAGTCTGTCCCCACCATCAGGGGCTCCAGTGAACACCTGACTGGCAGAGTAGATTCCGGGTTGTGTTGTGCCGGCTGGAGGGGTTCCTAACATTATAACCGGCCCACTCACGGAGACGAGGTTGGAATGGATGCAAGTGGATCCTCACCGTCTCCGGCACAAGCCCTAGCAGCCCATGTTGAGTCCTTATATCAGATGATCCAGGGATTGGCTGAGCGTCTGTCTGTTCAAGAAGAAGCCGCAAAAGTGTCACAACCCACTCCAAGTTCCGTCTGTGAACCTAAGATGAACTTGCCGGATCGCTTCTCTGGAAATAGGTCCCTGTTTTGGAATTTCAGGGAAAGCTGCAAGCTCTATTTCCGATTGAGACCCCGCTCCTCCGGGTCAGAGCATCAAAGAGTCGGGATTATCATTTCCCTTCTACAGGGTGACCCCCAGTCCTGGGCGTTTTCCTTGCCGCAGACCAGTCCTGCCATGCAGTCAGTAGACGCTTTCTTCGAGGCGTTAGGTCTACTATATGATGACCCGGACCGTATTGCCTCCGCTGAAGCTCATCTACGGGCCTTGAAACAAGGCCGGCGCTCGGCAGAGGAATACTGCGCTGAATTCCGTAGTTGGTCACCTGATAGTGGATGGAATGATCCTGCCTTGCGGAGTCAGTTCCGTCTTGGCCTGTCGGAACAGGTCAAAGACTCTTTGGTGCAGTACCCATCTCCTACCTCTCTGGAGGATCTGATGCACCTCTCCATTAAAATCGACAGGAGATTTAAAGAGCGGAAAATCGAAAAGGAGACATCATCACCTCTATCCGGCTTCATTCCTGTTCCCACGGATGGTGAGGAACCCATGCAATTGGGGGCGTATCGTCTCTCCCCTGAGGAAAGAGACAAGAGAAGATCACAGGGCTTATGTCTCTATTGCGGCACAAAAGGCCACTTCTCCCGTTCCTGCCCGAATAAGCCGGGAAAAGAGCATGCCTAGGGAACGAGGGGAAAGTTCACCTAGGTCTGCAGATTGTCTCCCCGAACAACGCCGTATTGATCCCCGCACAGCTCATGTTTAGTGCTCGTTCAATGGACCTGTCCGCCTTCGTTGATAGTGGAGCTGCAGGCAACTTCCTGGACATCGGGTTCGCCCGTGCTGCTAAAATTCCGATGGTAAAACTCAAGTCCGCTATTACTGTCTGTGGCTTAGATGGAGGTCCGTTGCCTGGTGGCAAGATTTCCTGGGAGACCTCGCCACTACAATTAAAAATCGGAGCTCTCCATTCAGAGTCAATAACCTTCCTTCTTATCGATTGTTCATCAGTTCCCTTGATCTTGGGCCACCCATGGCTTTCCCGTCATAACCCTGTCATGGACTGGGTAAAAGGAGAAATTGTCCAGTGGAGCTCTTACTGTACACAGTCCTGCTTGTCACTGCCCCTATGGGTGATTCAGTCTATTCCGGAGCAGCTTCCCTCACAATATCATGAGTTCTGGGATGTGTTCTCCAAGAAAGCTGCTGACACCTTACCACCTCACCGTGACTTTGACTGTGCCATCGAGCTTATTCCTGGTTCCTAGTTGCCTAAGGGTCGCCTGTACTCTCTCTCTGGTCCAGAGACCAAGTCCATGCAGGAATACATTGAAGAAAATCTGGAGAAGGGCTTCATCAGGCCATCTAAATCTCCCGTAGGAGCAGGATGCTTCTTTGTATCCAAAAAGGACTGAGGACTAAGACCCTGTATTGATTACCGGGGATTGAATCTTATTACAATCAAGAATACCTATCCCCTTCCGCTCATCTCCGTATTATTTGATCAGCTGAGAGGTGCTACTGTCTTCTCAAAAATCGATCTTCGTGGAGCATATAACCTCATCCGTATCAAGGAGGGAGACGAGTGGAAGACGGCATTCAATACGCACTCTGGCCATTATGAATATTTGGTGATGCCGTTTGGTCTTAGCAATGCACCTGCAGTATTCCAGGACTTAATCAATGAGGTTCTTCGGGACTTTCTTGGTAGTTTCGTGGTCGTCTATTTGGATGATATCCTCATCTATTCCAGATCTCTGTCTGTACATCAGAATCACGTTAAACAAGTTCTACGAAGACTGCGAGAGAACCACCTTTACGCCAAACTAGAAAAGTGTGAGTTTGAGGTGCAGAAAGTATCCTTTTTAGGTTACATAATCTCTTCTGAGGGATTCTCCATGGATCCAACTAAGGTTCAGGCTATTCTAGATTGGGTGCAACCAAACAACCTTAAGGCGGTGCAGAGGTTTCTGCGCTTCTCCAATTATTATAGAAGGTTCATTCCAGGTTTTGCGGACATCGTGGCTCCCATTGTCGCCCTAACCCGTAAAGGAATGGATCCAACTAATTGGTCGCCTCAAGCAGTAGCCTCATTCGAAAGCCTGAAAAAAGCCTTTGTCTCCGCTCAGGTCCTTAGACACCCGGATCCAGCTAAATCATTTGTTCTTGAGGTCGACGCCTCTGACGTCGGTGCTGGGGCTATACTATCACAGAAGGACCCTCATACTAATCGTCTACACCCGTGTGCCTATTTCTCCCGTCAGTTCTCTTCAGCAGAAGCCAACTATGATGTCGGGAATAGCAAACTGTTGGCAATCAAATGGGCCTTCGAGGAGTGGCGACATTGGCTGGAGGGTGCTCCACATCAGATCTCTGTCATTACCGACCACAAGAACTTGCAATATATACAATCGGCCAAACGTCTAAATCCCAGACAGGCCCGTTGGTCGTTATTCTTTACCCGGTTCAATTTCCTGATCACCTATCGACCGGGTTCCTAAAAAGGCCAGGCAGATGCTCTGTCCAGAAGTTTCTTGGCACACCACGTTCCAGTTTCGAACCCAGAGCCTATTATTCCTCCTTCCATAATCCAAGTTGGATTAACCCAAGATCTGAGTATCACACTTCAGAGATTCCAGAAATTAGCCCCTGATACTACTCCGGAGCAACGTCTTTTTGTTCCAGTCCATCTAAGGAAGGCGGTTCTTGCAGAGGCGCATAATAGTAGGTCTGCTGAACACCCTGGAGTTTATAAGACACTGGAGATCCTTTCCCGTACGGTCTGGTGGCCATCCTTGTCCGCTGACGTCAAAAGTCATGTTCTCTCATGTAAAATTTGTGCCAGGAACAAAGTCCCCAGGACTCGCCCGGTGGGTCAATTGCTTCCATTGCCCATTCCTGCAAAACCTTGGACACATTTGTCCATGGATTTTATTGTTGATTTGCCACCTTCTGCAGGACATAATACTATTTGGGTTGTGGTGGACCGTTTCAGTAAAATGGCACATTTCATCCCATTAACCAGGCTTCCTACAGCTCGAGATCTGGCCATTCTCTTCATACAACATGTTTTCCGGCTCCATGGACTTCCTTTCGATATTGTTTCTGATCGTGGTTCACAATTCATAGCACAATTCTGGAAATCCTTCTGCACCCTCCTCGGAATCCGGATCAGTCAGTCATCTGCATACCACCCTCAGTCTAACGGGCAAACTGAAAGGGTTAACCAAGCACTTGAACAGTTCCTCCGATGTTATTCCTCAGAATTCCATGACAACTGGTCCTCTGTGCTGCCTTGGGCAGAGTTTGCCTACAATAACTCATCTCACTCATCTACTCAAACTTCCCCGTTCTACTGTAACTTCGGTTTCCATCCCAGGTCTAATTCTCTGTACTCTCTCAAATCTGCTGGTATTCCGGAGATTCATTCCACAGCTGCTGATCTGAAAGTAATTTGGGGGAAAGTTCAGTCCTCCTTGAAAAAATCCTCATTGTCGGCCAAAAAATTTTCGGATCGCCACCGTACCACCTGCCCATTCAAAGTGGGCCAGAAAGTGTGGCTATCAACTAGAAATCTTAGGCTCAGACAGCCTTGTAAAAAACTAGGGCCTACATTTATTGGGCCGTTCATGATTACCAAACAGATCAATCCGGTAGCTTTTAGATTGAAGATTCCTAGCTCACTAAAAATTCCGAACACATTTCATTGTTCATTGTTGAAGCCGGTATTGTATCCTAGCCAATCCTCAACTGTGCCTGGGGGAAGTTCGAGTAAGCCACTAAGATATGTGGTTCAAAGGATTTTAGATTCCAAAAAAGTGCAAGGACAGGTGCACTTCCTGGTGCAGTGGAGGAACCGCGGGTTAGAAGAGCGATCTTGGGTTCCGCGAAGACAACTCCATGCCCCTAAACAATTGAAGGAATTCTTCAGGAGGTTCCCAAGAAAACCTGGATGTCGGGGTCCCTCGACCCCTCCTCAAGGGGGGGGTACTGTTACGAGCCGCGGCGGTGCCCAGCCGCCGAGACTCACTCACCTGCATCCCGGCCGTCGCTATGGCGACCGGGACGTCACTTCCGGCCCTGACCCGGCCGTTGCCGGGGCAACGAGAAGACGCTTCAGCGCTATGTCCCGGCAATGAGAGGAAGCCGGGCGCAGCGCTCACCATATGTTCTAGCCTGTGGGCTAATTAATGCAACCTATTAATTATGCTGGGGGCTGTGTCTAATTCAGAGCTAGGCTCTGATTGGTGGCCACTGGTATTTAAGGCAATGAGGTCTGCTGCCTCATTGCCGGTTATAGCTCCTGTGTTCCAGTCTGCTAACCTGCTTGTTCCTGTCCTGTATCCTGATATCTCTATTTGACTCCCCGTGTATGACCCTTGGCTTTGATTTGGACCTTGCTCGTGTTTCCTGTGACCCTGATCTTTGGCCTGTTTACCCGTTCTGCTATTTGCCTGTGACCCCTGACCTCAGCTTGTTCATCGATACTGTTGTCTGCTGCCGGCCCTTGACCTCTGCGTGGACCTGACTCCTCTTGCCTGGGTTCTCCCCAGCTGGTACGCACTTCACGACCCTCTGTCAGTCTGCGGCCCCGTCTGTCCCCACCATCAGGGGCTCCAGTGAACACCTGACTGGCAGAGTAGATTCCGGGTTGTGTTGTGCCGGCTGGAGGGGTTCCTAACATTTTGGAAGGGAATTAGCACTGCTGAATAGTTAATTAATTTTCACTGTACAGATGGTGCTGGGAAAAGCAACTATAATATATTGTCAAATATTCTTTATCGTGAGTGATTGATTCAGTTTTTTGGATAAAACTCATTTTTACTGTAAATCAAATATTCATGATTTGTAAAAGTGGAACAATCAGCTGAAAGTTCTGCCTACTTTCAAATGTACTTTTTTAATTCTAATTTACTGCTCATTTGAACTTTATTTAGCTATTACTCAGTTCAGTAAATAATAGGTATATAGTTGGTGTCTGATTTTCCCTTATTTTCTAACATATTGTGCACTCTCCCTCCCTACAACAACCACTGCAAAACACAATAATATTCTGTACTTTTCCTTAGTGCCATTAGCTATCTAGGTGTAGAAATTCACACAATTTCTGATGAACTAATCATGAGTCAGTCTGTCCACTTAGTCTATTTTGTGCCATTTTTATTGTAAAGCCACAGTATACAGCTATCGAACGTTAAGTGTATGCAATAGAACATTGTTGTTGTTAATCACTTATCAGATTCAGCAGAGGTGAAGACTATCAAAAGTCTATCAAAACTCTTGAGTTCTTATCAACACCTGGTTCAAATAGTTTTACGACACATTATTATAAAAGACATTGATTTCCTGGCACCTATCCTATATAATATATTCAATTCCCTTCTACAGGGATCACATTATCATTCAACCTCCACATATTCTAAGATCATAGAAATGCTTAAGGCAGACAAAGACTAGAACTATTGTGCATGTTCTCATCCTATCTTATTGTTAAATGTTGAATTAAAGCTTTTTTTTTTTTTTTGCTAAGGTCTTAGCAACAAGGCTCAGCCAGGTTATTTTGCTTCCTTGTTCCATCCAGACCATGTTGAGATTATCTCACGTCATCAGGCCCTGAATAGTTCTCAGCACACAATCAATTTAATATACCTTGCAAACAAAAGAACACTCCCCTACCTGATCATGGCATTGGATGCCGAGAAGGCCTTGACAAAGTGGGTTGAATTTTTTTGCACTGGATATTAGGTTTTGAAAGACAATTTTGAAATGGTATTCCAGCAGTATGCCACAATCAATCTGCAACAATCTCTGTCAATGCTTCTTGACCTCTGTTAAAATGAGAGCCAGCTCAAGCATCTCAGGGACTGAAGTGGGCATGAGCATTGTCAGGAGTCCTGCATTTAGATGCAGGATGTATCTTGCACTTCACACTGTGGCAAGCACAGCTGATGCTAGTTCACTGAGATGAAATTAGGTGATCACTGATATCACAGTGGTGTGGAGTTGAACTCACAAACAGTAAATAAACCTGTTCTGCCTGACATTTCTAGCCAGAGTATCATTTTTTAGCTCTGTGCTCCTGAACGTATTATTTTTTTTTGCTGCTTGATTTCTGATTACTGGTTTGTTCCTGACTTTGTAATATCTGGATCCTGACTTTGTACTGTGCAATTCAAAAAGACAAAATTAAACAAATCAGTATTGCGCTCCACTAAATGTGCAAAAAATAATATATACGTACATCAAGCACTCACGTCATAACACAGAGGTATGCTCAAATCTCTACTTGGATAGTGTAATTCCTGCGTAAAAATATTCTTCACATATTGACATGTTCAAATTCATCAAATCCGAAATCCAAACTCACATAACAAACACCTTCACAGTGTATTATGGCAGAAATGCTAAATATACAGTCCAAAAGCCCATAAAGAGAGACAATCCCTTCTCTATCCACCGTGGACTAAAGAAATGGAGAATCTCAAACCTGTGTTCTTCAGACTTAATGTTCCAAAGGCCTTATGCTTACAGCGTGTCCGATAGTTAAGAGCCTTCAGTCAATCAGACCACATCATTCCATGGATGCCCTCCGAATGGAAACTACACCAGCGATGAACAAAGAAAAGGGGAGAATCTAGTGCATTATCTTTTATTGCAGATAAAATTTCCCCAGATAAAAATAAAGAGATAAAAACATAAAACTTATAACTGACATAAAAACTTGTATATCATTTGGACTCGTACCAGACTGCTGTGGAAAGAGTAGCATTCAGAAACAATGTTCCCTGTTGTGAGTAAGAAATCTGACCGGGTCAGATGGTAATAACCAACGCGTTTTGACTCTAAATCGTGAGTCTTTTTCAAGGCTAACATCATACTTAAACTTGTCCGCTTCTATAGTCCCTCCATCAAAGTTTATTTCCTGACTAGAAACAAGCCTTGAGTCTACTCCTCAATTCCGTTTCTTGCTCTTACCCGGTAGTTCCAATAAAGTTATTGAAAAGTTCACTGCCAGAAAGAGGTTTGGATGTTTCAAAACTATGTTCTTACGGATAAGTCTTCTACAATATCAATGTTGAACAATAAACACAATCGAACAAACCTTAATCAATGATTCATGTCAAAACACTCCTGCATAGTGAGGTAACGTTTACATTGATTTATACAATTAAAAAACCATACAACACACAACAACAAATAATCAATACATACAAAATCAATATTTATGTTGAAATATAAAAAGAAATAAAATACCCATTTTGATCTTGTATCTATTAACATTGATTTAAAAATTATATGAAAAAATATATTATTATTTTCTGCATTCTCTCATCTTGATTGATGCTAAAATCCATGCAAAAAAAGAAAGAGACATAATAAAAGTATTAACTTCCATTCTCCAAATGTCTACTACTTTATTGTGATACTCAAATCCATGCAAAAAAGAGAAAGAGACATAATAAAAGTATTGGTTTCCATCCTCCAAATGTCTGCTACTTTGTTGTATGATGGTAGGTTATATATATGAATCCATTAAATACACCCCATTGTGAAACACTAGTAACCATTTGTGTAAATCTGCTTGTCTCTGTCCATATTATTAAATATCCACTGAACAAATACAAATTGAGGTCACTATATAATCCATTAGGATCTGTCACATAAACCACTTTAATCCAAAAATCCATATTTATTCCCTTAGGGGCCAACGTTCTTAATGTAAAAATCCATCTAATTTCAGCTCTAGATAAGGAACCTATAATAAATTTATTCCTCCAACTGCTCTCAATCTTTTGTATTCCCCAAAAATGCTTAATGTTTTTTGGCTTACAGAAGTGAGCAGCTCTAAAATGATTGGATAATGAATGTGTCTATAGTTCCTTTCGCATATTATACAGTTGCTCTCATAGTCTGATCTTTAGAGAGTGTGTTGTTCTGCCCACAATAAATTTTCCACAAATGCACTCTACTACATATACCACATTACTTGTATGGCAAGTAATAAATTGCTCAATCTTAAAACTATGTCCATTAATCTGAAGGTTTGTAGTCTTACTCATGTTAGATTTGCATGTCTTACAGGCCATGCAAATCCCACATCTGTGGAACCCCACTGTCCTAATGGATTTTCTCAAATCCTCAGGTAGAGTACTCCTTACCAACTTGTCTTTCAAATTGGGAGCTTTCCTGTAAAAAAAAATAGGTTACTCGGGAACAAGATTTTGTATTACATTATCCTTTCTTAAAACATCCCAATATCTATTAAAAAATCATTTCTATATTCTTAAAGTCTTGGGGTATAAATGCCCAATCATATTTCATGGACTGTCCTATACTTTGTTTACTTTCCATGATCAAGAGATCATCTCTTTTGGTCTGTCTTATTCTCTCTTCTGCTTTATCTATTAACTCCCTTCCATGTCATTTGGGGACATTAATTCTGAAGAACACGGGTGAAGATTCTTCATTTCTTTAGGCCACGGTGGATAGAGGACGGATTATATCTCTTTATGGGCTTTTCAACTGTATATTTAGCATTTGTGCCATAATACAGTATGGAGGTGTTTGTTTTATGAGTTTAGATTTCAGATTTAAAGAATTTGAATATGTCAATATGTGATTTTTGAAGACACAGGAATTACACTATCCAAGTAGGGATTTGAGCATACCTCTGTGTTATGAAGTTAGGACTTGATGTACGTATATATTATTTTTTTTACTGTGCTGACAGATTGGTTTTGACTTTAGCTTTTCCTGACTATTCCTCTGCTTGCTGATTCTGTTTATTTTACCTGCATCATTTTGACTTCAGCTGGTCTCACTATTCTGCCTTCATAGCTACTTTTGCCTGCAATGCTCCACCCACCATGCTAATTGCCAGTTCAGTGGACCATGACCTAGTTACTACATGCAGCCAAATCCATGATACTTTGCAGCGGGCTGAGGTGAACTTAGACTCTGCACCACCACTCTTTTGCTGTGTGAATATTAGCTGGTGTTGTGTCCACAACCCCAGACCTAATAAGCATAACATAGCACTATATGTTGATGATGTCTTGTTCACCCCATGACATTACTCCCCAATCTCCTTTACCATATTCAAACATTTAGCTCTCTCTTGGTATATCAAACGAATGCAGAAAGAAAGACATTTCAAAAGGAAACATCTCCAAACCAATTTAAAAAATACTTTAACTGAATTTAAATTTAAAATGGCATCTGTCATGTGGAAGCTAATTTCTAGGCATATAAAACTGCAAATATGTGTTTGGGAATTATTCCTAGTAATAGCTTGGTATGGCTCAGAGGAGCTGTGTACACCCAGGGATTAAAATCATAAATTGTTGGCATTTGGGGCCTCCCTCAGTTTTATAGAGTTGCTCGGATTAGATGCGTACCCACCTTGCTATTTACTTTCCAGATCTGGGAGAGCTGCAAACACCATCTCTCTGTCTCCTCAGTTTCTCTGTCTGTCACACCCATGTGGCACAAGCCCGCCTTTCATCCTGGTATGCCTAGGTCCTTCTCTTGGGACTGGACTGCTTCAGGCATCAGATTTGCTGGAGACCTCCTAGTTTGGGATAAACCTCTGCCATCAGTGTTTGCTCCAAATTCCCAGATCTTAACCGGCTTCTCTATCAATATCTGCAGATTATGCATTCCCTCCATTCTCTCCTCTCTGTTAGCCCATCTCCTTAATACTATCCCCATTTGAGACCCTCTGTCTTTCTTCTCTGCTATGATGAGGCATAATTTCTTCTCTATACAACATACTACTAGATGACTTACTGGTCCCTGGGAATGGCCACGATAGGGAATGGGAGAGAAACCTGCCCCCACCTCACGGAGGAGGACTACAAGATCTATTATAGATGGTACCTTACACCCGATAAAGTAGCCAAAATGTTCCCATCTGATTCCCATGATCTTGCGGTCATAGAGGTACCCTTGTACATATGTGCTGGTTGTTCCCTGTCATTTCCTCTTTCTGGGATAAGGTAGCTGGTCTCCTGTCCTCCTTTATCCAATCCCATATTTGGAAAGATCCCTGGTCTTTCCTCCATTGCTACCAGCTGCAAGTCCATTCCGCAAAACTGGCTATACATGTCCTGGCGGCTGCGTTGTGCCTGATTGCCAAATCGTGGAAAAGCCCAGAACCGCCCTGCATCTCTTCTTTGAAATCTTATATATGATTAATTGCTAACATGGAGAAAATCACCTCCCGCCTCTGAGACAAAGAAGACAAGTTCCACCAATTCTGGTCCCCCTGGCTGTACCTGTAATATACTCCGTTAGTATCTTATCTGTGTTCCCCCTCTCACACCTGACATCTCTATCCACCACTCTTTTACGGGCCATGGTCGGGAATCGAACTCATGACCCCAGTGCTGTGAGGCAGAAGTGCTAACCACTAGGCCACTGTGCTGCCCAATAGTACACTATTTATTTCCCCTGCTTTCAGAATCCCCTTGGGTACACCCTATCTGGTATTATATAAAATTCCTACCCCTAGTATGTTTTCTTCAGTTTATTCAGGTCAAACACAAGGAAAGATTAAATTTTTTTATTACTTTGCTATCCTAAATATGTTGCCTCACTTCTTAGAACTGCCTGACTCCAGCTTTCCAAAAAACAGTCATTCCAGGCACATCTTATATATATAAAGAGAGAGAGAGATAGCTATATATATATATATATATATATATATATATAGGTATATATAAAGTGGTAGCCACACTCCCACATTAGGTTGGCCACACCCACCTGGCAAATGTCACTCCCACTTAGATGGGGGGCGCCGGTGTCCTGTCTCGCCCAGTGCACTAAAATGTCTAGTTATGGCACTCGGTGTAAGCGTTGTAGCTGTGGGCCGAGCGATTTCCTGTAATGTCACTTGAAACACACGTGTGCGTTCCAAATGCTGAACTTCCTGTTTCTCGTGAAAAGCACAAGCACTGGTGCGTTCCACTTCTTCCATTGCTTCGGTAGGTGTAAATGTGTGGGGGAAGCTGGCTGGAGTACAAAAACAACATACAAAATAAAAGAGCTGTAGACAGCCAAAGCAAAGGAGCTATAACATTAAATATCACAAAGTGCTATAAACCACTGGCTGGTAAACACCACCTCAATAATATTGTTTTTGAATCTGTTTGCACCCCCCCCATTATTTATTTTGCTCTAGTAGCCCACCTCTTTCTCTCCCCCACACAGGCAAAACAACACAAAGAAAATGACCTAGCAGGACCCATCCTACACTGAAGCAGAGAAACAATAAAACAAAGAGACACAGAGGGCTAGATTTACTAAGCTGCGGGTTTGAAAAAGTGGGAATGTTGCATATAGCAACCAATCAGATTCTAGCAGTCATTTTGTAAAATGTACTAAATAAATGAAAGCTAGAATCTGATTGGTTGCTATAGGCAACATCCCCACTTTTTCAAACCCGCAGCTTAGTAAATCTAGCCCAGAGAATGGCAAACAGAACCACCAGATACCCAGACGCAACCCCAGAAAAGACAAAAAAAGAGAAATCACGGCTGGAAAGCACATTGAGAAACAACCAAGGTAAGACAAACTGACAACTTGATATCTTAGTGGTTTATGTTTGGGATAATTGAACTGCTGAAAGATACACATTTGCCCAAACTTTGGCTTTTTAGCAAACTGAAAAAGGTTCCCCTGCTGTATAGCTCTGTATTTTACCATTCATTTTTCCTACTATTTAAACATGATGCTCAGTCAGTGCTGATGAAAAGCAGTCCCATAACATAATGCTACCACCTTCCTACTTCCCTACTTGCTCTAAATTGTGGCCAAAAAGCAACTGGATAACTGTTATGCTTTTGGCAAACCCCAGACATGTTTTTATATGGTTCATTTTGAGTAATGGCTTCTTTTGTGCCAGCCTCCCATACAGGCAAGTGTTATGCAGAGCTCTTGCTATGGTTGACTAGTGCCACTTTACCCTAGTCTCAGTTACTGAATTATGTAGCTTCTGAAAGTGATTGCTGGCCTTGTTTGTGGCTTCTCTTAAAACTTTCCTTCTTGTTTGTGCAGAGGGTTTGGAGTGATGCTCTTTTCTACGCAGTGTTTGGGTGGTTAAATATAGTTTCCACTTCTTGATAATTAAACTAACAGTGACCACTAACACATACATTAATATTATTTTGAACCCTTTTCTCACTTTATGCATTTGTATAACTTCCTGTACTGGTTTAAGGGAAGGCCATCAATTTTGTTCTACACAGGCACTCTTATCCTCCAGCTTGGAGTAGCTGTGTGTAGCACAGTGTTTTTCTTTAGCATCATCCTTGCTTCTGGAAAAAGAGCCAGGGCACTTGTGCCCCATGGTCAGCAGCAGCTGCTGCCACAGAGATTATAGTTGAGATCACCAAAGAAGGAACGCTGTATTTATTTATTTTACAGATGAGCGGTTCGATTTCAGCAGATCCGACAGATCCAAGATTTGTAGTACCGATTATAAAAAAGGGTGACACGATTCTTCGCGCCAAAATCGGATCTGAAATCGAGGAAAAAAGTAATTTCCGAGAAAAAAAAATTCAAATCTCTCGTGAGTTTTGGATCAATATCTACTATATATATAGCCCTCCTCCTGTTCTCATCTGCCATTTTAGAAAGAGAGTATGTAAGGAGTAAGGTGGCTTGCCGGATGTGCTCATAAAATAGCGTGTAGAGAGTGACTAGAGAGTTAAACAGGGTGAAAGAGGGAATTTTACATAAAAAACAATAGCTGTGATCAGGGCCCTCTTAAGAACATCTTGGGCCCCCGGGGACAGCAATGCACCGGGGCCCCTATATATACAAAAAAAATAAAACAAATTATATATATATGGGCCCTGCAGCCCAGGGGGGCCCGTCGGAGGCAGCAAAAAAAAAAAAAAAACTGGAAAAAAAAAAAAAAGACAATACTTACCTTGCAGTCAGCTGGCGATCCGGCTCCCTCCATTGTCTCCTCCTCCATCGCACTCCACAATGGATGTCGGGCGGGCGTGATGATGTCACGCCCGACATGCACTGTGAGCGCCGCACGGAGGGGGAGACCAGGGAGGGAGCCGGATCGCCAGCTGACCGCAAGGTAAGTATTGTCTTTTTTTTTTTTTTCAGGTTTTTTTTATTTTTGCTGCCCCCGACGGGCCCCCCCTGGGCTGCAGGGCCCCCAGGCACCTGCCCATTGTGCCCAATGGGAAAGACGGCCCTGGCTGTGATTCTTTTTAATGCAGTTTATTTCTGTTTTGATCAGTCAGCTAGAACAGTTTGCTGATTGTTTGGGTGTCAACCTGTCAGAGCGTTTAGACAGAGTACTGGCTGCTTTACATGTGTATATATATCATCATCATCATCATCATTTATTTATATAGTGCCACTAATTCCGCAGCGCTGTACAGAGAACACACTCATATCAATCCCTGCCCCATTGGAGCTTACAGTCTAAATTCCCTAACATACAAAGACACACACACACACACACACACACACACAGACTAGGTTCAAGTTTGATAGCAGACACGAAACACAGGGAGAACATACAAACTCCACACAGATAAGGCCATGGTCGGGAATCAAACTCATCGTAGTGCTGTGAGGCAGAAGTGCTTACCACGAAGCCACCATGCTGGCCAAATATTTGCCTTGTTCTGCGTTTGGCAGCAACATTTTGCATGTTTCACTGGCAGAATTTGGCCTTGTATTTCCAATCCTATATATTTATATATATATATATATATTGTAACAAAAGGAGGCATTTAGCTGGCAATATGCAGAGAAAGCAGGGAAGTAGAGTAAAACATTTGTGCAGTAATGCACCTAGATTGAATGTAAAGACCTATGTATGAAAAGCAATAGTTTAAATTTGGTTTAACTTACATGACTTGAAATCCTTCCTCTCAGCAAACAGACAGGGTGTGTCTGTTTGAATTACAGAGCCAGTGATGGGCGTTTCCTTTTAAAGAGAAGGTGGGTGTGTCACCTGTCCATCAAGCTAAGGCTGGGGGAGGAGTATCAGGTATAAAAGCTTGTTTATATCATTTGTGCACTGAGATCAACGCTGGGTAAGCTGGCTGGTCTTGAGAGAGCTGAGCTATGTCTAGCTAGCGTTTAGGGTCTCCAAGTATTGCTGTGAAATCTGTACGGTGTGAAAACATTTACCATCCTGACAATAAAACTACATAGAAAGGAAGAAGTTGTTCGCGTGTGCTTCAGCAGTAGCGGGCTCTTGCCACAATATATATATCTTATTAAGTATAAACATCATTCTGAACTAGTACGTATATTTAATGGAACATCATTCTGAACTAATATTTCTTTCCATTTCTATTTACTGGAAAAAGAGGGTGCTGTTGCTGTATGACTCAGCATACCTCAACAAACAATTAAAAAGATTTATTTAAATTAAAATCCAAAGATTTTCTAGTGAAAGAAGCAATTTTGTGTCAGTGTTAGCGACACCTTTATGACGCAGGCAATAAACAAGGTTTGACTTTGAGTAGCATCCAGCAAAAAACAAATACATTTATTTCTTTTAAAATATTTTCTCTTTTCTAGTCAAATCAAATTTAAATTTATTGAGAGGCAGCCTCAGTGACCTCTTTATTAAGCGTGCAAAAAAGCAGATTTTGTACTAGTTGTATTGTATGAGTATGAGCAGCGGTGTTAGCAGGACCCCCAAAAACAATATATTTCTTCTTATAAATACTAAAGTTTTTTCTCTTTTGCACTCAAAGCAACTTTTGTCAGGGGCAGGCAGTGACATCTTTACTAAGTGGGCAAAAAACGGTGTGAGAAGCAGTACCCCCAACACAACAGGGTGTTATTTTCTTTGACTTTGACCAGCACAACCCCACAAAAAAATATAAAATGCTTTTTGTTAAGAAATAAGAACACATTTTCGAAATTAGAAGTATATTGTGGAGTAGTGTAATAAGAATTGTAAGATATTATTCCCTCCTTTCCCTATCTCCTTGGGCATTCCCCTGATTGGGAAAGAAATTTGATGAAAGCGTCCGCAAAATCCAAACACTATTTGTCAAATTCAACCTCAAATAGAAGATAAGCTTTTAATGTGAATAAGAGGATTAAGAGCAAAGTCTCTGATGAATGTAGTGATTTGTCCAAAAAGGGGAAAATAGCTAACATTCCATACATGACCCGCAGTGGCAAGACAAGGCTCAGACTATGCCCAATTTTTGCTTCTAAGGGTCCTGATACTGCTGGTACTGGTATACATACTACAATAGCCATTGCAAAATAGAGTGCCAAACACGGTCATGCATCTTCCTTAACTTCCCATGTACCTTCTCACTCAGAGTGTAGGTCTGTCACTGTCACTTCCAAAACAGCCAAATAAGTGCCTGAAAATAACTCTGAATCTGAAGGACATCTTGAACACTCACAGAATCCTGAGGAGAGTCTAAAGAGGGTATCTATGAGTGCTATATGTAAGTCTGATGTTTAAGATGTTGACACTGTCATTATAGAGCAGCCTCCTTTCAAAATTCTTCAACCATTTGAAAGTGTGAGGATGGGTAGTAGTGCTAGTAATATTGATGATATTTAATTACACATAGAAATTGAGAAGGCTACTTTAAAATTTGAAAATGTGCAAGATGATGATGGGGATAATTGTGGATCTGAAAATGAATGTGTTGTACTTAAAAGAGATAAAGAGGAAGTTGATGATGATTGTGTTTAACTAAGGCATAGGCTGAAAAAAAGCACATCTTCTGTTTGGAAATATTTTTATCCCAATCCAGAAAACATTTGTCAAGGCATCTGTAGCCTTTGTGAAGCCAAAATAAATAGAGGTTGGGGCGTTGTTCATCTAGGCACCTCCTCCCTGTTACGCCAATTGCAGCGAGTTCATTCAAGTCGTGTCTCCAAATGTGGCAATTTGTGTATAGTAGTAAGCAGCCCTATATCAGGTAGCAGCCAAATGGACAGACCAGCATCCAATTTTCTAATTCCAATTGACTTCCCTAATGCAATCCATGATACCAAAGAGACATCCTTGCATGCTACAGCTGCTGCTGCTGGGGGTGAAACATCTATACAGAAGGGGAGTAAGAAGAATAAACATAGTTTTACACAAGTGGCTGTGAAGCAAGCGTTTGGAAGTGGAAACAAGAATGACAATCAGCATCCAGCTGCACAGCAGATCACTAAAGCCATGACACATATGTTATCATTGGATGTGCATCCAATTTCGGCCATCAGTGCATCAGGTTTTAGCCAATTAGTTCAGGTCATCTGTCCACGCTAAATGCCATCCTGAACATCAATTCCTCATGCAGTCTTTGGTCAAGCCAAAGACTGCATGACAGTGACAAGCCACTGGGTAGGTGGACAGCAGCAGCGCCAGTAGCTTCACCATCCTTCTCCTCATCTTTTCAGCATAGTAGAGGTAGCACTCAATGACAAGTTATTTACAGACAATCTACACTTTGTAACGCTAATTTCACAAAGAATCATACCAGTGTCAATCTGCTGGAAAAACTGAGGAATGTCACAGCAAAATGGTTCACCCCACTAAGACTCAGGATTCCTTATTGACGATAAGGGAACCAACATTGTGTGTGCATTAGGACTTGGTAAATTTCAGTATGTACTATGCTTTGCATACACAACAAGCTTGGTGGTGCAGAACTTCTTAAAAAAATGAGAGGTGATGCTGTTCGTAGCCCGTTTCCTGGCATTTTCGACAGTCAGCGACTGCTGTAGAACATTGCAGCGGCTGCAAAAGAAATGTCATCTGCCATGACACCAACTGTAGCAAGAGGTAGCAACAAGGTGGAATTTAATACTTTATATGCTTCAACGACTAGAGGAAAAGCAACAAGCTATCAAGACCTACACATCAAAACATGAGATAGGGATGTTACCTTAGTCCAGTACATTGTAGAATCCTTACTGTTTTTTGCAAGCTACTGAAGCCATTTGAAATTGTAACAAATTAAGTGAGTTCAAACACTGTCAGCCTGAGTCAAGTCATAACCCTCAATAAAACTACTGGAAAAGCCGATGGAGAAGTTGAAGGTGGAGATGAAACCTAGAGACTCTGCTAAGTATGTCGGCATTGTTAATGGAGTTCTTTTTTCACTTCATCAGTACCCAAAAGTTTGCAGCATTTTGAAATTGGATCACTATATTTTGACAACTTTGCTGGATCCTAGATTTACACTTTATTCTTGTATATGGGGCTATAAAAAAATTTCAATTTTTGGATATTGATCTTGGCAAGGGGCTTAATATTAAAAAAGGATTTATTGAGAAATGATTTCTACAGTATATGGACAAAAGTATTTGGCCACACCTGTTAATTAAGGTGTTTCAATCAGACCTACTGCCCGAGGTGTTGTCACGGACTTACCTTCTCCGCCGCTGGTCCGGATGCCGCACTTCCGGATTCGGCGGTCACATGACCGCAACCCGGGGGTGGGGAATTCAAACCTGCCAGCATAAAATATCTTCACTCTGACACCGGTGAGTGTCAGAGCAACATCTATTGTTCCTGACTCCTGTTCCCTGTGGAATCCTGACTCCTAGACTTCTGCAGACTCCTGTGTATTGACTCCTGCCTGTTTGACTATTCTTCATCTCCAGTCCTTGTGTACAGATCCAGCTTGCTGACTACGCTTCTGTTCTGGGGACCCGTGTACCGACCCGCCTAATTGACTCCGAGCTTGCTTTCTGATATGTCTGCATTACCTTCCTGTGTACCGACCCGGCCCGTTGACCACGCTACTCCTGCTCCACTATGCTGCACTATATCTAAGGGTGAACCTGAGGACCGCGAGCTGCGACTCCTGGCAGCAAAGCCAACCTCGCCTTGCATCGGTTCTTGGTGAACACCGGGGAGATCGTTAGACTCTGCACCTCAGGTAAGCCTGCTATATTAGATTGTAGAACATCCAGAAATCCGTTACAGTTTGCTCTGACCATGGATCCTGCAGCGAGGGATCTTCTGGAGCATTTAGCGGGGAGGGTAGAGAAACAAGAGGCAAATCAGGAGCAACTTTTAAAATTCCTTCAGAGCCTATCCACGCGGATGGACACCATTCAGAATACCTTAGTAGCCGCCAGACTTCCGGCACCTGTAGTGTCTGCACCGGAGCCTCCGGCTCCCGCAGCTACTTCATCCTCCCAGATGCGCATCCCTAGCCCTCCCAAATTTGATGGGGATCTTAAATTATGTAGAGGATTTTTGAACCAATGCTCCATTCAGTTTGAGCTTCTGCAGGGAAATTTCCCTTCTGAGAAATCCAAAGCAGCTTACGTAATCTCCCTACTTTCTGGCCAAGCCCTGGCCTGGGCCTCATCCTTATGGGAGAGGAATGACCCTATATTGCATGATTTTTCCATTTTTTTATCCACCTTTAAGAAGATCTTCGACGAGCCTGGAAGAATTTCCAATGCCGCCACTGGCCTGTTACGCCTACTCCAGGGAACACAGACTGTGGGTCAGTATGCGGTTCAATTCCGAACCTTGGCCTCGGAACTCCGCTGGAACAACGAGGCTCTGGTGGCCACCTTCTGGCAGGGTCTCTCTGACCGTATTAAAGATGAGTTGGTATCCCAGGAACTCCCCCCATCTTTGGACGATCTAATTTCTCTCTGTGCCAAGATAGACCTTCGTTTCAAGGAACGCAGTGCTGAGAAAGAACAAACCCATCGCAGCATGGTCCGCCTAGCTCCGAGTTTTCAAACACCAGTCCTTCCTCCTGAGGAGCCGATGCAACTAGGAAGGACCCGCCTCTCAGCTGAAGAGAGAGGGAGAAGATTTCACAATAAACTATGTTTGTACTGTGGGGAGAGCGGTCACCTCCTGAGTTCTTGTCATAGATGTCCGGGAAACGACAAGGCGTAACGTATTCAAGAGGGATTTCGTTGGGCCTCTCTAGTCAATCCCCCTCCACCTGCCAAGCTAACGATTGTCTCACCATTCCCGTTTCTTTACATCAGGGTTCTTCCACCCTCTCTCTAGCCGCCCTCCTTGACTCCGGAGCCGCGGGTAATTTCATTTCTGCCGCCCTGGTGAGACAACTCTCCATTCCCACATAGACTTTGGATCAACCTATTTCCCTCTTGGCCAACGACGGAGGAAGGATCCCTGAGAATTCTGTCCGGGTTCGCACAATTCCTCTTCTGCTTCAAGTAGGGGCACTCCATCAGAACATCTCCTTCCTGGTCATCCAGAGATCTACTAATCCTGTCATCCTTGGACTTCCCTGGCTCCGTCTCCATTCTTCCACCTTTGACTGGCAGTCCGGTCATATCCTGTCGTGGGGACAGTTCTGCTTCTCCCACTGTCTCCGTAAGGTGGTTCCTCAAGATGTTCCTAAACACTCCAAAATATTCCCCTTGACTCTTCTACCTGAGCCCTACCAAGCCTACTCTGATGTCTTCTGCGAGCAAGAGGCCACAAGACTCCCTCCACATAGGATCTGGGACTGTGGTATTGATCTTGTGCCTGGCAAACCCATTCCTAGAGGCAGTGTATACCCACTTTCCGCTCCTGAATCTAAGGCGGTGGAGGAGTATGTCCTAGAGAACTTAAAAAGGGGCTTCATCCGTAAATCTGCCTCCCCGGCTGAGGCTGGCTTCTTCTTCATGAAAAAGAAGGTCTACATGCTATCACCATTAAATATCGGTATCCTCTGCCTTTGAGTTATTCGACCGGATAAAAGGTGCCACCATCTTCTCTAAACTCGATCTCAGAGGAGCGTACAATCTCATATGCATAAAAGAAGGGGATGAATGGAAAACAGCCTTTAATATCCGGGATGGTCACTTTGAATATTTAGTCATGCCCTTTGGGTTATGCAATGCCCCGGCTATCTTCCAAGGTTTTATGAATGAGCTCTTTCAAGACCTCTTGTATCATTCGGTAGTCATCTACTTGGACGACATCCTCATATTTTCCCAAGAACAAGTATCCCATCCCAGACATGTACTGGAGGTTTTGTCCCGCATCAGGAAAAATTCGCTATTCTGTAAATTAGAGAAGTGTACCTATGAGCAGAGACAAATTCCTTTCTTAGGATATATTATTTCTGGCACCGGGCTGCAAATGGATCCTACCAAATTAAAGGCCATACTAGACTGGCCTCAACCTTCGGGCCTTAAGGCAACCCAACGCTTCTTAGGATTCTCCAACTATTATCGCCAATTCATCAAAGGTTACTCTTGCCTAGTGGCTCCCATCACTGCATTGACTTGCAAGGCTGCTAACGCTAAAGTATGGTCTGCTGAAGCTTCCCAAGCCTTTGTTCTACTAAAATCTCTCTTCTCCTCTGCACCCATCCTCCAACAGCCTGATTGTTCTCGTCCCTTTGTCTTAGAGGTGGATGCGTCTTGAGTTTACACAGGAGCTGTACTTTCACAACGGGAGTCTTCCGGCAAACTTCGTCCCTGTGGATTCTTTTCCCATCGTCTGTTACCTGCCGAGAAGAATTATGGTATTAGTGATAAGGAGCTCCTGGCCATCAAGTTGGCTCTCTCCCAATGGAGACATCTCCTAGAAGGGGCACAATTCCCTACTACCATCTATACGGATCACAAGAATCTATTATACTTACGTACTGCTCATTGTCTGAATCCCCGGCAAGCAAGATTGTCCTTATTCTTCTCACGCTTTGATTTCAACATCACCTTTCATTCTGGATCAAAGAATACTAAAGCAGACTCGTTATCTCGCTCTTTTGATCCAGCTGTTGCAGAACCTTTGTAGGAGAGTAAATTAATTCTGGACCCTTGTCGAGTGTTGGCAGCTACACACCTTAAAAAAGGTTGCCCCCCAGGCAAGACATTCATCCATCCACCCCTACGTACCCAACTTCTAGGCTGGGCTCATCGTTCTCTTTTATCCGGACATGCTGGCATTCACAAGACCTGGGACTTGTTGTCCCGAAGTTACTGGTGGCCTTCCTTACTGATGGATGTAAAGAGATTTGTTTCTGCCTGTTATGAATGTGCCCGACACAAGACCCCCAGGAGAAGACCTTATGGATGTTTGCTTCCACTACCCATTCCTGAATATCCCTGGTCGCAGATCTCCATGGACTTCATCACAGAACTTCCTCCTTCCAAATCCCGTACGGTGGTGCTAGTGGTCACGAACCGCTTCTCTAAGACTGCCCACTTTATTGCTCTTAAAGGTCTTCCTTCTACTTCCTCATTAGCCGATATCTTTGTTAAAGAGATATTTCGCCTCCATGGTTGTCCTTAACATATTGTTTCCGATCAAGGATCCCAATTCATTTCCAAATTTTGGAGGTCTTTTTGCAGCAAGTCCGGAATTAAGCTTGATTTTTCCTCCGCATATCATCCCCAGTCCAATGGGTCAACGGAGAGAACTAACCAGGAGTTAGAATTTTTTTTAAGAATATTTATCTCAAGCAATCAAGATAACTGGGTGGATCTCTTCCAATGGGCTGAGTTTGCCCATAACAACCATTTCCATGAGGCTATCTCTAATTCCCCCTTTTTTGTCCTTTATGGCTGTCATCCGAAATTGCCCACCTTCTCTCAAATTGCACCCTCTGAGGTTCCAGCGGTGGACTCTTTGCTTCGTGACTTCTCCATTTGGGAACAGACCAAGAGAGATCTGAAGAGAGCAACTATTCACTCCAAGGATTGCTACAATAAAAGAAAAAGAGCTGCTATCAAATTGGCGGTTGGTGACAGAGTATGGCTGTCCACGCTAAACATTCGTTTAAAGGTTCCCAGTAAGAAATTCGCTCCCAAATTCATTGGTCCCTTCACGGTGTCTGAAGTCATCAATCTGGTAGCATATAGATTAAATCTGCCTCCCTCCGTACGCATACCAGATGTCTGTCTTTCATGTATCCTTGTTGAAACCTACGGTAACCAACAAATTCTCCACCGCGTCCAGGGTTCCTCCTCCTGTGGTACATCAAGACCAGGTGGAATATGAAGTTAAGACTATTCTGGATTCTCGCAAGGTTCGAGGTGCGGTACAATTCTTGGTGGATTCGAGGGGTTATGGCCCCGAGGAGCGCTCTTGGGTAAGAGCTGTTGATCTGCATGCCCCTCGCCTACTCAGGCTGTTCCACAAGAAGTTTCCTCTGAAACCCTGTTAGGTGTCCGGAGTACACCCTTAGGGCAGGGAGTACTGTCACGGACTTACCTTCTCCACCGCTGGTCCGGATGCCGCACTTCCGGATTCGGCGGTCACATGACCGCAACCCGGGGGCGGGGAATTCAAACCTGCCAGCATAAAATCTTCACTCTAGCAACATCTATTGTTCCTGGCTCCTGTTCCCTGTGGAATCCTGACTCCTAGACTTCTGCAGACTCCTGTGTATTGACTCCTGCCTGTTTGACTATTCTTCATCTCCAGTCCTCGTGTACCGATCCGGCTTGCTGACTACGCTTCTGTTCTGGTGACCCGTGTACCGACCCGGCCTGATTGACTCCGAGCTTGCCTTCTGATATGTCTGCATTGCCTTCCTGTGTACTGACCCGCCTCGTTGACCACGCTACTCCGGTTCTTGGTGAACACCGGGGAGATCGTTAGACTCCCCACCTCAGGTAAGCCAGCTATATTAGATTGTAGTACATCCAGACATCCGATATAGATGTATAAAATCAAACACCTAGCCATGCAGTCTCCATTTGCAAACATTTGTAATACAAAATGGGTCGTTCTGAAGAGCTCAGTGACTTCAAGCATGGTACTTTGATAGGATTCCACCTTTGCAATAAGACGGTTCATAAAATGTGATCCCTGCTGGATATTCCATGGTCAACTGTGAATGATATTATTAGAAAGTGGAAGCCTTTAGGAACATGTCACGGGCACTAGGAGTCTTTACCCAGGGATCACCAGGTGATAGGCTTACCAGAGCAGTATAGGTGGTAATATGGTACTCTGGTAGCAGGGTGATCACGGAACAGGAAATAGCAGATGATGAGATGCTCAGGAAAGTCTATGACTAGCAGCACTGGCAATATGGAGGTAGTAATACACGAGGAACTGTATGGACAAAGGACACGTGAAGGTAGTCAGTGGTCTGCGGTAGCAAGTTGTACCACTGCTATAGTGAGGAGGAATGTCCAACAGAAACGAGGAGGTGATGAGAGTCAGCGGTCTGCGGATAGCAAGTTGTACCGCTGTCTGAGTGAAGGAGTGAAATCCAAGTGGAGGTATCCGGGTAGTCAGTGGTCTGCGATAGCAAGTTGTACCACTGCTATGTGAGAGGATACTGGAACAGGTGATACAGGAAACAGGGATCAGTGGTCTGCCTTCAGCAAGTTGTACCACTGAATATATATGTGAGGAGGTGCACGGGGAGAGACTGCAACACAAGATATACACGGGCACCTTGACTTTGAACCACAGTGATATGCACAATATAAATGTATAGATGACTGAACAATACTGCCAATATAGAAAGTCTCTTGAAGTAGTCCAGCATAAGATAACACAGTCAATGATGGCAATAGACTCAGCGGATAGCACACTCCAGAGGAGAACCAACACAGTCCAGCAAGGTATGCAATACACAGCACAGTCAATGAGAAGTATGCATACCGTGGTTCAGGAGGCAGTCAGACAGGAGTGCAGAGATACCTGAACGGCAGGAGGCCGGCAGGATGCGAAGTCCCTGGATGGGTGAAGCGGTGGTCTAGTAGGTGCAGCGCACGGGTAGGTAGACCAGCAGGGAACACAGGAAAGCGTGGAGAGCGGATCAGCAGTAGATGGATGAGTAGTGCTGAGGAGTAGCAGCAGCGGGTCTCTGCGGGAACACGGAGGTAGCCAATAGCAACCAGCAGGTGCAGTAACGATGGGACACGGGAGAGCAGAGTTGAACAGGCACTGTTGATCACGGAGAATAGCGGGTAGCAATAGTGGAGGCAGACTCAAGGAAACACGGGAGCGTTGACAAGGACTGAAGACTGAAGCGCACAGAGGCAGCGGATAGGAATCAGCCAAACAGTCACGATGAAACACAGACGGGTTGCAGGTTGAAGACTGTAGTGCACGGAGGCAGCGGATAGGAATCAGCTAGCAGTCACGATGATGAAACACAGACGAGTTGCAGGTTGAAGACTGTAGTGCACGGAGGCAGCGGATAGGAATCAGCTAGCAGTCACGATGATGAAACACAGACGAGTTGCAGGTTGAAGACTGTAGTGCACGGAGGCAGCGGATAGGCATCAGCTAACAGTCCCAATAATAAATGGTAGAGTAGAAGTGGTTAGAAGACTGTAGTGCACGGAGGCAGCGGATAGGAATCAGCTCACAGTCACGATGATACAGTAGATGGTAGAAGTGGTATGGGAACCACAGTAGCAGAAGTGGTTTGGAAACCACAGAGGTAGAAGTGGTTTGGAAACCACAGGAATCAGCAGAGCTGAATAAACAAGGAAACACAGGAACACCTTCAGAGACTCATGGGGAATGAGACTCCAAGATCAGGCAATGTGGTGATGACCACAGGTGCTTAATATAGGGAGGTTGCCTGATCTGCCAATTAAGTTAAAGGAACATACACTGGAGGTATAGAAAGGGCTGCGCATGCGCAGTCCCTCAGGATGGAGGACGGCCACGGTTCCTAAATGTCCGGGAAGAAGCACTCACAGTCCGGTGAGTGACAGTACCCCCCCTTTTAAAGGTGGGCACAGAACGCCTGGAACCGGGCTTGTCCGGATTTTTGGAATAAAACTTCTTCAGAAGGGCAGGAGCATTAAGATCTTCAGCTTTGATCCATGAACGCTCTTCAGGACCAAAGCCCTTCCAATGAACGAGGAAACGGAGGACTCCTCGCGAAATTTTTGCATCCAATACCTCAGTAATCTCGAAATCCTCCTCCTGATGAACTTGAACTGGCTGCGGTGCTGAGGAAGGAGTCGAGAAACGGTTGATGATGAGAGGTTTGAGCAAGGACACATGGAAGGCATTGGAGATCCGAAGATTCTTAGGAAGAAGAAGTTTAACACATACTGGATTGATAACTTGAATGATCCTATATGGACCAATAAAACGAGGGGCGAATTTCATAGATGGAACCTTCAAACGAATATTTTTGGTAGATAACCAGACACGATCTCCAATTTTTAGTGGTGGAATAGCCCGCCTCTTCTTATCTGCGAAAGACTTATATTTGTTAGATGTCTTCTTTAAACAGGTTTTGACCTGAGACCAGATATTTTTGAAGGTCTGACAAGCAGTCTCCACAGCAGGAACTTGGGTGGGCGGGAGGGCAGGAAATTCCGGAAAAGACGGATGGTGACCGTAGACCACAAAGAATGGAGTTTTGGATGATGACTCATGGTACATGTTGTTATGGGCGAATTCAGCCCAAGGGAGCAATTCTACCCAGTTGTCTTGGTTGGCTGAAGAGAACATCCTAATAAAAGTCTCAAGATCTTGATTGACTCGTTCCGTTTGTCCGTTAGATTGCGGATGGTAAGACGATGAGAGTGCTAATCGTATGCCCAAGGTTTTACAAAGGGCCCGCCAGAATCTGGAAACGAATTGTACTCCTCTATCTGACACAATCTCAGACGGACATCCATGGATGCGGAAGATTTCTTTAATGAAATGTTCAGCCAGAGTAGACGAGGAAGGTAAACCGGACAGAGGGACGAAATGAGCCATCTTCGAAAATCTGTCTACCACTACCCAAATAGTATTGTGATTCTTACTTGGTGGCAAATCAGTAACGAAATCCATACTAATATGGGTCCAAGGCTTGGACGGAATGGGTAGTGGTCGCAGCAACCCTGCTGGAGTTCTGCGGGAGGATTTGAACTGAGAACATAAATCACAGGAAGCAATAAACTCTTTGACGTCTCTCCTCATTGAAGGCCACCAGTAACTACGAGAGAGAATCTCAAAGGTCTTATGTTCACCGGCGTGTCCAGAAAAACGAGAGGCATGGAACCACGAAAGGATTTTCCTCCTCAGAGTAGGAGGCACGAGGGTCTTCCCAAATGGTAGCATTTTGGTGGATGAAGCAGCCAGAGAAATACATTTGGGGTCTAGAATAGCATGGTTGGGAACCTCTTCTACATCAGAGGACGTCACAAAAGCTCGAGATAGAGCGTCAGCTTTCTTGTTCTTAGCAGCTGGTTTGAAGGTTATAATTAATTCAAAACGGGAAAAGAAAAGAGACCATCTTGCTTGACGAGGGTTCAAGCATTGAGCAGATTGCAAATATGACAAGTTCTTATGATCCGTGAAGATCGTCACCGGATGGCGAGCTCCTTCCAACAAGTATCTCCATTCCTCTAATGCAGCTTTGATGGCCAGCAACTCCTTGTCCCCGATAGTATAGTTTTTCTCTGCGGGCAGAAGACCCCGAGAGTAGAAGGCACAAGGATGTAATTTTTGTTGCTCCGAGCGTTGGGAGAGAATAGCTCCTAAGCCCACATTAGAGGCATCTACTTCTAGGAAGAAGGGGAGTGTCACATCAGGTTGTCGCAGAATGGGAGCAGACGAGAAGGACTCTTTGAGGATTTGAAAGGCTTGGAGAGCCTCAGATGACCATTGCTTAGTATTAGCCCCTTTCCGAGTTAAGGCCACAATGGGAGATGCAATGGATGAGAAGTCTTGAATGAAGCGTCTATAGTAATTGGCAAAACCTAAAAAACGCTGGATGGCACGAAGAGTAGTTGGCTGAGGCCAATGTAGTACAGCATTTACTTTGTCTGGATCCATCTTCAGGCCAACTCCGGAAACTATATACCCCAAGAATGGAATCTGGGGTAACTCGAATGAACATTTTTCCAATTTACAGAACAATGAGTTTTTCCGTAGTCTGGAGAGGACCTCTGCCACATGTTGGTGATGAGAAGGCAGGTCCTGTGAGAAGATCAATATGTCGTCCAGGTAGACAACGACACATACATATAATAAGTCCCGAAAGATCTCATTGATGAAACCCTGGAAAACCGCGGGGGCATTACACAGCCCGAAGGGCATTACTAAATATTCGTAATGCCCATCTCTGGTGTTAAACGCGGTCTTCCATTCGTCACCGGAACGGATTCTAATTAAATTGTAGGCACCACGAAGATCCAACTTAGTAAATATCCGAGCTCCCTTGATGCGATCAAATAGCTCAGTGATCAGCGGAATGGGATACCGATTCTTGATAGTAATGGCGTTGAGTCCACGAAAATCTATACAAGGGCGTAATGATCCATCCTTCTTTTTGACGAAGAAGAACCCAGCTCCAGCGGGAGAGGTGGAAGGTCGAATGAACCCACGCTGGAGATTCTCCTGTATGTACTCAGATGTGGCTTGAGTTTCAGGTAACGAGAGAGGATAGACCCGACCCCTGGGAGGAGTCTTGCCAGGTAGAAGGTCGATCGGACAATCCCAAGAACGATGAGGAGGAAGACGTTCAGACTGAGCTTTATCAAACACATCGGCAAATGAAGCATACTGAGGAGGGAGTCCCGGGGAAGAAGATGAGATGGAAGATTGCTGTACTTTAAGAGGAATAACTTGAGAGAGACAACGATGGTGACATTCAGGCCCCCAAGACGTAACTTGAGGGGTGCGCCAGTCAATCTGGGGAGAGTGACATTGAAGCCATGGAAGGCCTAAGACAATCGGACTTGTCGTAACAGGAAGAATTAAAAACGAAATTTCTTCATGGTGTAGTACACCAATCTGAAGGGTTACTGGAGACGTACTCTGGGTGATGAGACCATTGATGAGACGTGATCCATCTATAGCCGTCACAGTAATGGGTGTTTTTAAAGTGATCACTGGTAGGGACCATTGATTCACTAGTGATTTAGAAATGAAATTTCCTGCTGCTCCGGAATCAATCAATGCCTGTGACTCAAAGGATTTAGTAGCAAAGGAAATCGTAACATCGAAAGCGCAGACTTTAGATTTCATAGACAATGGAGAGGACTCCAGGGACCCTAACTTCACCTCTCCAGAACTAGTTAGGGCCTGGCATTTCCCGATTTCTTAGGGCAAGAACTGAGCATATGTGTGGAATCAGCACAATAGATACAGAGTCTATTCTTTACTCTTCGTTTCCTCTCTTCTAAAGATAATTTGGAACGTCCTATCTCCATGGGAATCACAGAAGGTGAAACTGGACGAAATTGAGGGTTTAAACGAAGAGGTGCTTTAGCAGAAGTTGTTTTCTCAGATTCTCTTTCACGAAATCTCATGTCTACACGATGGCAAAGAGAGATCAAATCTTCTAGTGACGAAGGAAGCTCTTGGGTAGTCAGTGCATCTTTAATTTTATCGGAGAGCCCCTGCCAGAAGGCGGCAACTAATGCTTCAGTGTTCCACTGAAGTTCAGAGGCTAAGATCCTAAATTGAATGACATACTGTCCTACTGTATGGGAGCCTTGTCGCAAACGAAGAATGCTGGAAGCAGCGGAGGTCACACGACCTGGTTCATCGAACACACTTCGGAACGTGGAAATGAATTTGGCACTATCTTGTAGAATTGGATCGTTTCTCTCCCACAGAGGGGAGGCCCAAGCCAGGGCTTGTCCAGAAAACAATGAGATAAGATAGGCCACTCTGGAACGATGGGTAGAAAAATTTTGAGGTTGGAGTTCAAAATGGACTGAACATTGGTTAAGGAAACCTCTACAAGTTTTGGGGTCCCCGTCATATTTTGACGGAGTAGGCAGGTGAAGCGTAGGAGCTGTAGACACCTGGGATGGCACTGGGGAAACGGAGGCAAGCACAGGAGCTTCAATATTAGCTGTAACAGTCTGTCCAGATGTTCCTTGGGAGGTTAACGATTGGTAACATTGAAGTAACAGCTGTTGGCGAGCATCCTGTTGCTCCACACGGCTGACCAGATGCTGCAGCATCTCCTTAGCGGTAGGTTCCGTATCTGGGTCTGTCATCGCCTGATCTTACTGTCACGGGCACTAGGAGTCTTTACCCAGGGATCACCAGGTGATAGGCTTACCAGAGCAGTATAGGTGGTAATATGGTACTCTGGTAGCAGGGTGATCACGGAACAGGAAATAGCAGATGATGAGATGCTCAGGAAAGTCTATGACTAGCAGCACTGGCAATATGGAGGTAGTAATACACGAGGAACTGTATGGACAAAGGACACGTGAAGGTAGTCAGTGGTCTGCGGTAGCAAGTTGTACCACTGCTATAGTGAGGAGGAATGTCCAACAGAAACGAGGAGGTGATGAGAGTCAGCGGTCTGCGGATAGCAAGTTGTACCGCTGTCTGAGTGAAGGAGTGAAATCCAAGTGGAGGTATCCGGGTAGTCAGTGGTCTGCGATAGCAAGTTGTACCACTGCTATGTGAGAGGATACTGGAACAGGTGATACAGGAAACAGGGATCAGTGGTCTGCCTTCAGCAAGTTGTACCACTGAATATATATGTGAGGAGGTGCACGGGGAGAGACTGCAACACAAGATATACACGGGCACCTTGACTTTGAACCACAGTGATATGCACAATATAAATGTATAGATGACTGAACAATACTGCCAATATAGAAAGTCTCTTGAAGTAGTCCAGCATAAGATAACACAGTCAATGATGGCAATAGACTCAGCGGATAGCACACTCCAGAGGAGAACCAACACAGTCCAGCAAGGTATGCAATACACAGCACAGTCAATGAGAAGTATGCATACCGTGGTTCAGGAGGCAGTCAGACAGGAGTGCAGAGATACCTGAACGGCAGGAGGCCGGCAGGATGCGAAGTCCCTGGATGGGTGAAGCGGTGGTCTAGTAGGTGCAGCGCACGGGTAGGTAGACCAGCAGGGAACACAGGAAAGCGTGGAGAGCGGATCAGCAGTAGATGGATGAGTAGTGCTGAGGAGTAGCAGCAGCGGGTCTCTGCGGGAACACGGAGGTAGCCAATAGCAACCAGCAGGTGCAGTAACGATGGGACACGGGAGAGCAGAGTTGAACAGGCACTGTTGATCACGGAGAATAGCGGGTAGCAATAGTGGAGGCAGACTCAAGGAAACACGGGAGCGTTGACAAGGACTGAAGACTGAAGCGCACAGAGGCAGCGGATAGGAATCAGCCAAACAGTCACGATGAAACACAGACGGGTTGCAGGTTGAAGACTGTAGTGCACGGAGGCAGCGGATAGGAATCAGCTAGCAGTCACGATGATGAAACACAGACGAGTTGCAGGTTGAAGACTGTAGTGCACGGAGGCAGCGGATAGGAATCAGCTAGCAGTCACGATGATGAAACACAGACGAGTTGCAGGTTGAAGACTGTAGTGCACGGAGGCAGCGGATAGGCATCAGCTAACAGTCCCAATAATAAATGGTAGAGTAGAAGTGGTTAGAAGACTGTAGTGCACGGAGGCAGCGGATAGGAATCAGCTCACAGTCACGATGATACAGTAGATGGTAGAAGTGGTATGGGAACCACAGTAGCAGAAGTGGTTTGGAAACCACAGAGGTAGAAGTGGTTTGGAAACCACAGGAATCAGCAGAGCTGAATAAACAAGGAAACACAGGAACACCTTCAGAGACTCATGGGGAATGAGACTCCAAGATCAGGCAATGTGGTGATGACCACAGGTGCTTAATATAGGGAGGTTGCCTGATCTGCCAATTAAGTTAAAGGAACATACACTGGAGGTATAGAAAGGGCTGCGCATGCGCAGTCCCTCAGGATGGAGGACGGCCACGGTTCCTAAATGTCCGGGAAGAAGCACTCACAGTCCGGTGAGTGACAGAACAACAGCAATTCAGCCACAAAGCGGAAGCGGAAGACCAAGTAAAATCACAGATCGGGGTCAAGGACTGCTAAGATGCATGGTGCGTAAAATGCTCTTCTGAATACATAGCTGAAGAGCTCTGAACTTCCACTGGCATTAATGTAAGCACAAAAACTGTGCAGCAGGAGCTTTATGGAATGGGTTTCCATGACCGAGCACCTGCATGCAAGCCTCACATCACCAAGACCAATGCCAAGCATCAGATGGAGTGGTGTAAAGCACACCAACACTAAACAGTGGAGCAGTGGAAATGTGTTGTGTGGAGTGACGAATCACACTTCTCTGTTTGGCAGTCAGATAGGTGAGTCTGGGTTTGGCTGAAGTCAGGATAACGTTACATGCCTGACTGCATTATGCCAACTGTGAAGTTTGGTGGTGGAGGGATAATGGCATGGGGCTGTTTTTCAGGGTTTGGGCTAAGCCCCTTATCTCCAGTGAAGGGCAAACTTAATGCTTCAGCATACCAAGTAATTTTGGACAATGCTATGCTTCCAACTTTGTGGCATCAGTTTGGGAAAAGTCCTTATTCATTCCAACATGACTGTGCCCCAGTGCACAAAGCAAGGTTTACAAAGACATGGTTTGATGAACTTGACTGGCCCGCACAGAGCCCTGACCTGAACCCCATTGAACACCTTTGGGATGAACTGGAATGGAGATTACGAGCCAGACCTTCTCATTCAACATCAGTGCCTGACCTCATAAATGCTCTAAAGAATGAAAGGGCACAAATTCCCACAGAAGCACTCCAACATCTTGTGGAAAGCCTTCCAAGAAGAGTGGAAGCTGTTATCGCTGCAAAAGGGAGACCAACTGCATATTAAAGTATATGTATTTTAATACAATGTCATTACTGTTGGTGTAATGGTCAAGTGTCTGAATACTTTTATCCATATAGTGTATATAAATAGCAATCAAGTACACTTGTGATTACTTTTTACAAATCTTTTGTGCCACATGTATTCTAACAGTTGTGCCTTTTAAATGTGAATATTTCCTGAGATTTTTATACTTTTACATTAATGCCATGCTTCCACAAATTATTCAGTTTGTTATCTACAGGACATTTTGATTGGCTGGATATACTTCAGTAGGTGTACAGCAAGAATAACATGAATTGACTGTAGCCAAATCTAGGAGCTTTTCCAAATGTGATTGTGCTTGGCTATTAGGAATTACGTAACACATGTTAGGATTTGCTGAGAATATTTATCAATAATGTTCTGCATAATCTGGCTAGGTTAATTCTGCAGTATTACTTGTATGATAATTAGCGTATGTGAAATATATATTTTGCAATTTGATTTGTTTGTAAGACTGTCAATTATGTTTTCCCCGACCCTGATTTGCAAATTATCTTCTATTCCTCGATCATATTTATTTGATATTCTAAGCAATTTAGAGTTATATAAACTGTGACCTGCCATGCTAGAACATCCTGGCGAAGTCCTTGGTGAAGAAACGCAGAGGGACATGACTTGGCGTTCCCAAAGACACACTTGACTGTTGCACAATTGATTGATACATGAACTTGATGCAACCTACATTCCTTGCCTCTGCTTTTATCTGAAACAAATTTTTCTAATCCACTTAAAATATTTTTTACTATAATAACAATATTGCACTATAAAGCCTCTCTCTCTCTCTCTCCCTCCACATATACAGATATATATTGTTTATTTACTGTTTAATTTTGTGAGGCAGTACTATTTAGTATTACCTAGGCCAAGGTATCTTGGAGGTGGAGTGTGATGCGGTTTCTGTTCAAGGCATAAAAACTTGTAATTCATCATTTATTTATTTAACCATTTGCAGATAGACTAGCCTGAAAATTTCAAATTGGTTTAAAATTCAATCACATTTCTCCACTTCGATGGCCAAGAAAATTTGTGGCTCACGTTCACCATTCACAGTTTGCATTCACCATAAGCATGTCACATTCAACGACCGCTTTTAATGTTTGCTGTTCGATGGTTGTAGTTTGCTTTTGCAGTTTACATTTCTGTTTGCATTAAAATTAGTTAATTTTTAACACTTTTTAAATACAATTTTTTAGTGGTTAAAAAAAAAGTATTTTAACTTTTTTTAAATACAGATTTCGGACACTACTGTGTTTAAAGTTTGCTGTTTGAGGTTCACTATTCACGCGATTGGCTTTCCCAATTAAAAACATAAAAAATGTATCAAATTTAACTTTAGTGTGTACAAACCAGCTTGAGCATATGCAAACCGACTCAAATTTAGCTAGATTTCTTAATAAATCTAAAATTTTAGAAATATCTGCAAAAATTTCAATATTGTTACTATTTTATCAAACCAGTTCAAGAATCAATATGTGTCGGTTTCTTGGGTCTCTAGTGGGGAGTTTACTGCAATGATACAAACACATACACTACTGGAAGTAACCTTGGCATCTGTCTAAACTTAGTGCATGTGTATGTTTGTGTGCCTATGGTAAATTAGATTATAAACTCCTTTGTTGTTTGCAGGATTATTGTGGTAAGTTTCTTTTTGCTTTGTTTGAAATCAAGTACTTGGAAACCCCCTGAAAGAAATGTTGTATTTAACTTTGTTTTTCTGCTACTTTTCTACTATAATTTGGTGGAGCAATTTACCTTGTCTATTGTTTCTTTGAGGATCTAATAGGATGTTTGCAGCTGCCATTTGCTGTATTGTTATAATGGCTACTGGGAGTATGGGTTATAATTTGGTTAGCTTTGCTGTCAATTTAAACAGGCAGGTGATGACCTAGTGGCGCGGTCATCACCTGCCTGGCTCCAGCGATCCTGAGTCCACCTCCAGCGGTCCCGCGTCCACCTCCAGCAGTCCTGTGTCGGTGATTCTGCTGTCCTGGGCCAATGACTCTGCCTCCGATCATGCCTCCAGTCATACATCCAGCCAGACATCCACTCGGGTCCCCGGCTCCGGTCTAACGACGCGATCATCTCCTGCCTGGCTCCAGCAATCCTGCGTTCACCTCCTACGTTCCCGGGAACTGCAACACCTACTCCTTCACACCTCCAATGTTCCCAGGCGCTGCAACACCTACTCCTCCACAGGGGCCCAACAATCTCTTCTCTCCTCGGGCCTGCCCGCAACTTCGGCCTACTTCCGGCCTCATCCCTGGTCTCGGGTGATAACTGTCTCCACACTGGGGCCTACTTCCGGATGGGAGGACTCACCTGCCGCTCGTCGTCTCGCTGCACTCTGCTTCTCACGCACAGGACTTGGCTGTCCTCACCACCTCTCCTGTCCTCTGATGACCCTGGCCTACTGCCTCATCATCCCCCTCACCTGAACTTCTGCCTCACCTGGCCCTCCAGCTCCCTGGATGTACCTTATCTTCGGACCCTTTGATCTCCACCACATCTTGGTCCACCTGAACTCTGGACCCATTGGCCACCTCTGCTACTGAACTCTGACCCATGGACTGCTCCTGCTTCTGAACTCTGGACCAATGAACCAGCCCTGCTACTACCGGTGATCTGTCTCTACTTACCAGTTCCTAGGTTCCCCTTCCTCCACGCCTGGTACTGGCTCTCTGTACCCCTCCATTGCTGCTATTACCTTTGTTCCATTTCAATCTACCGCAGTGTCTCTTAACCTTATCGTAATTTTTACTTAACTGTATATTATTTTTGCCACTGTCTCTTTGTTTCACTCTGTATTTTATTCCATTGTCCTACTCTGCTCCGCTGTTCTTATCTATCTTTCTACTGTTTTCACAGGTAGAAAATCTACTTACTTATCTACCACTTCACCATTTACTGTTTTTCCTCATTTAATGCTTTACATATTTACTGTTGTACTTTTTACTGTTTTACCTATTTACTGGTTTTTCATATTTACTGTTACATATTTCAGATTTACTATTTACATATTTACTGTTTACTGTTTTACACTGATTTACTGTTTTACATATTCACTATGCCTCCCTGCTCATTTCCCATACCTATCCTCTCCCCTCACCATCTTCATGGACCCGCCTCCCACCGCTCCGCCTCTCACCGCCCCGCCTCTCACTATCCCATCTCTCATCATCCCCCTCGCTCCATCAACCCTGACAACCTCATCCACATCTCCCCACTTTCCTCCCTCCCCTTCTCGTGTGCCCTCTGGAACTCCAGGTCCGTCCATAGCAAACTCTCCTCCATCCATGACCTCTTTATCTCTAACTCTCTTAACATTCTCGCCATCACTGAAACCTGGCTCACCTCTTCTGACACCGTTTCACCTGCAGCTCTCTCCTATGGGGGCCTCTCCTTAACCCACTCCACCAGGCCGGATGAGCGTCAGGGTGGCGGAGTGGGCCTCCTCCTATCCCCTAACTGCACTTTCAGGGTCATTCCCACTGAACCTTCCCTCTCTTTCCCCTCCTTTGAAGTACACTCCATCTGTCTCTTCTCCCCCATCCACCTCCGCATCTCTGTCATCTACCGTCCCCCCGGCCCCACCTCCCTTTTCCTGGACAACTTCGCTGCCTGGCTCCCCCACTACCTTTCCTCCGACCTCCCCTCCATCATACTTGGCGACTTTAACATCCCTATTGACAACTGCTCTGACCCTGCCACCATCAAACTTCTCGGCATTTCCAGCTCCCTAGGCCTCACTCAGTGGAACTCCTCCCACACCCACTGTCTTGGTCCCTCCCTGGACCTTGTCTTCTCTCTGCGATCTCACCAACTTCTCCAACTCTCCCTTCCCACTCTCTGACCACCATCTCCTCTCCTTCACTCTGTCCTCTTCCCCTGCTTCCACCTCGCCTAAAGCTACCTTCACTAGGCGAACCTTGAGGCTATTGATCCTACCTCTTTCTCCTCCTCTCTTGACACACTCCTTTCACCTCTTCCCTCCCTGGTTTGCCCTGACCAGGCGTCCTCTCTCTACAAACTCTCTCTCTCTAGTGCCTTGGACGCTTTTGCCCCGGCCTCTTCTATTCGCCAGCGCCGCCTCATTCCCCAACCCTGGCAATCCAAACTCACCCGTTACCTCCAAAAGTGCTCTCGCACTGCCGAACACCTCTGGAGGAAATCTCGCTCCCTGGCCGACTTTCTTCATTTCAAATTTATACTCGCCTCTTTCTGCTCTGCCCTCTCCCTGGCTAAACAATCCTTCTTTAAGTCCCTGATTTCCTCTCAGTCCTCCAATCCCCGCTGCCTCTTTGCCACTTTCAACTCCCTCCTCTCTCCCCCCCTCCTGTCCCACCTTCCCTCTCTGCTTCCGACTTTGACACTTTTTCTCTTCCAAAATGGAGACCATCCGACTGAACATCTCCTCCACCCATCCCTCTCCTGCCCTCATCCCTTCTCCCTCCAACAACCAACTCTGGTGCTCCTTCTGCTTCTGAAGAAGTTCACTCCCTCATTCTTTCCTCTCCACCCTACACCTGTCCTCTCGACCCTTCACCTCCTTCGCTCTCTCTCCTACTGCCTGCTCTTACCTTGCACACCTTTTCAACCTATCACTCTCCTCTGGAGTAGTCCCCTCCTCATTTAAACACGCTCTTATCTCTCCCATCCTCAAAAAAACCAATGTTGACCCCACCTCTCTTGCTAACTATTGCCCTATCTCACTTCTCCCCTTTGCCTCCAAATTACTTGAGAGGATTGTCTGTAGCCGCCTCAATAGACACCTCTCGGACAATTCTCTCCTCGACCCTCTTCAATCACCGCCCTCTCCACTCCACCGAAACTGCCTTGGCCAAAGTTACTAATGATCTACTTTTAGCCAAATCCAAGGGTCACTTCACCCTGCTCATCCTCCTTGACCTCTCTGCGGCCTTCAACACCGTGGACCACCCCCTCCTGCTTCAAACACTTCTCTCTCTTGACCTCTCTGGATCTGTCCTCACCTGGTTTACCTCATGCCTCACTAACCGCTCCTTCTCTGTATCCACGTCTGGCTCCTCCTCCACCCCCTTCCCTCTCCCTGTTGGTGTCCCTCAGGGTTCTACTCTTTTCACTCTACACCTCCTCCCTGGGGGCTCTCATCTACTACTTCGGTCTTCAGTATCACCTTTACACTGACGACATCCAACTCTACATCTCCTCGCCCGATCTCTCCTCCACCCTCCTCTCTCGTGTTTCTGACTGCCTCTCTGCCATTTGTTCCTGGATGTCCTCGCGCTTTCTCAAAATGAACATCTCCAAAACTGATCTCACTGTTGTGAGAGATATACATTTTATGAACTTCTTAAAGTAATGCATTTTGTATAATTACTGATGAAAGAATAGTCTTTTCTCTACGAACTTTGCCTCACATTCTTATCTTTTCTTCAACATGTCTCTTCTCAAGAATGTGCACATCCAGCAAGTTTGGTACCAGGAGCCCACGACCCCCACTTGAGGCCTACGTGACTGTGATAAGACATCTGCTCTACATCATGCCCACAAACTGCTGACATGGACAAGTTGCCTTGAGAAACCTTGCATTCCTTATCTCTCTTTTTCTGTGAAACTATGTATAAATAAAACTACTCTGACTTAGGGCTGGTCAGAACCAGATACATTTTCAGCCTAACATCTGAAGTTGTCTGTTTTCTCTATTGATCGATACCCACAAGGTATAGCAGCTGGAGTTCAGGAGAAAGGACCCGTTTAGGTCATCTCTGACACTGTCTTTCCTCCCCCTAGACTCTCCTCCCACCACATCCTCTCTCTCACTGTTAGCAATACCACCATCTCCTCTGTCACCCAACTCCGCTGCCTGGGCGTCACCCTCAACTCCTCTCTCTCCTTCGCCCCCCACATCCAATCCCTTGCCCAAGCCTGTCGCTACCAGCTACGCAATATTGCCCGCATCCGGCCCTTCCTCTCCCAAGATGTCCCCAAAACTATCATCCACGCACTCATTATCTCCCGCCTTGATTATTGCAACCTCCTTCTTACCGGCCTTCCCCATCCCCATCTCGCCTCCCTCCGCTCTATACTCAATGCGACTGCAAGGCTCATCTTCCTTTCTCGCCGCTCCACATCCGCCTTCCCTCTCTGCCTTGCCCTACACTGGCTCCCCATTCCTTACAGAATCCTTTTCAAACTCCTGACCATCACTTTCAAGGCTCTCTCCCACTCTACTGCCTCCTATTTCTCTAACCTCCTCTCCATTCACACCCCTGCCCGCTCCCTGCGCTCGGCCAATGACCGTCGCATCTCCTCTACTCTGATCACCTCTTCCCACTCCAGAATCCAAGACTTCTCCCGTGCTGCCCCCTTCACTGGAACGGCCTCCCTCGCTCCATCCGTCTTTCTCCCAATCTGTCCTCCTTCAAGAAGGCACTCAAAACTTACCTGTTCCTAAAAGCCTACCAACCTTCCACCTAACCCCCTCATCTCATCTCCTCCGCCTGTTCTCCCCCTCTCTCCTCCCAGCCCCCCTGTTCTCTCACCACTTTTTCAACTTGCTCCCTGTGTGCCTGAGTTCTGTCTACCCTCCCTTAGGATGTAAGCTCATTTGGAGCAGGGCCCTCTTCCCTTTGTTCTCCATACCTGTTCTTCTGCTCCGTCTTTACTGCATTAGCCTGCCTGGAGTCTCTGAAGTTTTGGTATTTTTTGTTTACTGTGTGTAATGTTTCACCTTGTTTAGTCTACTGTTTGTGCTGTGTACGGCGCTGCGGAACTCTTGTGGTGCCTAACAAATGAAGGATAATAATAATAATAATAATAATAATAATAATTTATTTGACCCAATGTAGATGTTCTCAATGATTAGAGTTACGTATATTGTTAGCATAGGCACATTGAAAGTGATGGATGGATTACCATATATTTGCAAATATATGTAATTGATGGCTCTGTTTTTATTACTAGATAAGAAGCAGTATTTTGTATTTTTTGTTGATTGCAATTGAATGCTGTGGTATCCTGTTTTCTGCTGCTGACATCAAACTGACAGTCCAACATTGACAGTCAGCCGACAAAATAAAGGGTAAGAATAATTAGTCGAAAACAGCAACTATAAATGTGCAGGGAGGTCCCTAATAATGTCCATGGTTGCACTGAAGAATATGGCACACCTACACTCAGAAACCCATGTGATTGAACTGATACATTCTGAACATGACACTGCTACATGACTAGCTGCAAGTTGTACCAAGCTTCTGAACTGTGAGTCTGAACTCACAGTTCAGAAGCTTGGTACAACTTGCAGCTAGTTTTATTGGGCAGTCAATTGAATAAGCAAACAAACTATAAAATAACAAAGCAACAACATTTGACTACCTAATAAAACCAGTTGTGGGCTAATTGTCCCAAACTGCTGGACTGGAACAGCTATACTGTACAACACTCAGAGATTGAAAACTGTAAATGTGGGTGTAACAAATGGAGTGACACTTCTCCCCATCATCATCATCATTTATTTATATAGCGCCACTAATTCCACAGTGCTGCAGAGAAAACACACTCACATCTGCTCTGCATTTTGTGGATCCTATATTGTTCATTCTTCAGTAATTTAAGATACAAGTTTCCCCATGCAAATATGGCTGGTGATACTGTCAATAACAAAACATGCTTGCATTTTATTATCACTAACCTATTTAGATAAAACATTTTGTTGAATGTGATTGAGTGGTTTTGTTTTGAGGTATATATTTTTAAGTTAAAATGTGCCACCATTTACCCCAGGAGACTACCTTTTCTGTCACACAATTTATAACAGTATAGCCCTGACAGTTGTTCTGAGTTTTCAAAGTGAACAAATATTTAGTTATATAAGATGAACATGTTTCTGCAGAATGCATAAGATTACAGGCTTTGCAGCTGTGGCAATTGAAACAGCCTGTGGGAAGTTTAGTACTGGAGAGACTAATTGTAGAAACTCAGACTAACAATTTTTTTTAGGATTTTGAGCTTTTTGAAAACCGTTAATGGGTTTATTAGGTAAGAAGATATTAAGTACTGAATCCAGTAGTAAATGTGTCCAGTGTTTGGATAGTATGTTTAATCGTTCTATGTTCCTTGTAATTGGTTATGAATTTTTCATTGTCCATTTGTTGTGCAAATACAATTTTTACTATATATTGTTGTGTAGTAGTTTTGTTATTTTAACAATATTTTCTTTTATTTTTAGATAATGAATTGTGCATACTTTTTTCTTTGAAGCTATTGCTAATCAGTTAAAGCAAAAAGAATCTGATGACACCCAAATCTACCTCTCCTCACCTACCCTCTTCTGTTTTCTGTTTTCCCCTCTCTTGTCTCCAGCTGTCTCTGTGCTATCTCCTCAATGATGTCTCAACACTACCTAAATTTCAAAATGTCTATGACTGAGCTCATCAACTTCCCTTCTTCGAGAGTCTCTTAACCTCCCCACACCTGTCTCTGTTAAATACTGACGGTTTTTTCATGTAGCACACAAATATCAACTATCAACTGTTACATGAAAAAATAGTCAATATTTAACTTATGTGCAAAACAGAATACTAATTTGCACCCCTTGCATTGTAACATGGTTTTGTCCAGGAGACTGAAATAAGAAATTTCTCAAGTTAAGATCCTTAATGAATCAGGCCCCATATCTGGACACTGAGGTTCCTTGTGTCCAGTAGCAGCCACTGTTGATGAAAGAGTCCAAAGATGTTATCGAGGTGAACAAGTAATGATGATATTACTAATCACCTCTATATCATAACAATATCCCATTGCAGGAAACTCTATCTTATCTGCTTGTGTACCTGCAATATTGTTAATGAAAGCGAGCTTGAATTTTATGATATGATCACTGGATAATTCATTTTTACAGTATGCACCCAGAGGATACTTTATGAAGCAGCGGAGATAATCATTAGTGATGTAAGTTAGAGAATGTTTTTTGTAAATTATAGGTTAGTTTTAAACAATATTTGCTATTGAAGTCAATATTAAAAAAAAACAATTGAGGATTTAATAGGTGTATTTTAAGCCTCCCTTCCTGATTAATAGTTTTGCATCAAGGATTAACATAATAAAAATTTAATAAATAATTCCTTTCTCTTGAATATAAATCTTTATGTTTGGCTCTCCGTACAGTCCAATAACAATAAGTAGAATGAGCAGTTTCTTCCAGGGCAATAGGACATTTAGGATGCAGCCATCAATAAATGCTGTTAGTTGCCCTCTAACACCATGAATTTAAAGTTCAATGTAATTGTCACTTTCCACACTCTCTACTGTATTTAATTCAGAACAAATGACACAATATACTTTAAATGTACAACAATCTTTTTTTGTCTTTTTTTATTGTCATCAAATAAAGATTATGGTACATGATGCAAAGGGACACGTGATATTTTCCAAAAGGTTTTATTGGATTTTTTTGCATTTTATCTGGCACAATCTGGATAGCACTTAGCTGCTTGGGCAAATCTATTTTATAGCAATAGGTTTGCAATTCAGAAAATGATACTCAGGCCTGGAAAGAGTTAAGCCTCCAAACTGGTATGATGATATGGCTTACAGACCGTAGTACCAAAGAGACCAAAACACTATTTCACAAATTTATAATAAAATTACTCAAATAATAATAATAAAAATCACGCAATCCTGCTGCATGGATCTGTTTAAATATAGGGATCATTTTTCTATTCTATTTCGTTGTCAGAAGTGTTGTTTTTATTTAGATTTTTAATCCTTCTGTTTAGTTTTGCTATATAGCGTATATAAACACAGATTCTTAATTGACTGAACTTGAGTTTTTCCACATCCGCATAGCTTGCATGTGATAACCAATATGCTAGCGGTGTTCTGGTAAATAGAAATCAAATAACAGAGTAAATTGTTATCCACATAAAATAAAAGAACTTAATCATTTTCAGTAAGAAACTCTTGAATATAAGGCCCCAGATTATTCACAAGCCAACATGTTTTAAAAGAAGTGATATGCTGACGAAGTGTATATATATATATATATATATATATATATATATATACCAAATAGTTGGTTCTGTTGTGTTCTCTTTATATGTGCTCTCAATACTTCTTGGTTATGCTGTACATGTACATACTGTCAAGGGGTCAATACTTAAAGTGGCAAACCAAGAAATTGTGGCAGAATATAAATCCAGAACAATTTACATTGCACAGAGGGCTTGAGAGGGTTTCATACTATTAATTACTTATTTAATTCACCCCCAAAGTGGGATAATTAAATATGGTGACTGATTATATTGATAACTGTTCTACAAACAGCGAACATTTAACTTATTAAGTAATGAGATTTCTACTTCAGGGGAAAAAAATTGTCAAGCTAAATATAGAAGCATTATTGAAAATGACAGTGCATTTCCTTTGACTGCCTTTCTATTAAATGTATTATTTTTTATTTTGTATGTAGAGTTCATGTCTAATATCACTAACTATGTAGCAGTTATGTTCTTTAGAGTACAATCTTCGTTATGTTACCCTATTGTAGTAAAGTAAAATGTTCTGTAGTAAAATAGAAGTTGCTGGGTGTTTTTTTTAAGCTAGCTAATCACATCTTAAAACAACGGGCTTTTTTCTTTAATGTTGTATGAAATAAATAATGACCGGATCTTTGTATTATGTGTGACATGTTCTCAGGGGGTGAACACAAGTAAACGGAGCAGGCAGCACCCAGAAGGCACTGCAACTACCAACCAAATTCCAGCATCAATGGACATGGGGTATTTGAAACCAATGGTTCTATCCCATATCTATAATATAAATGTCTAGTGGCGTGTGTTAGTCTGTCTGTGTGTGGAAAAAATAAAACCAAGCTGCAGCACCACCTGCTGGGCGAAGTTGTACACTGACCTACTAAATTCTTAGTGTGTGTGGAAAAAAAAAATCAGAAAGGGCTGAAATATGGTATACTAAGATGTTTTTAATTTGTTAATAGTTAAAAGTGTTTATAAAGATTTAAAATATATATATATATATTTCTTGAAGGAGAAGTGACAGTTGGGAGTGGTTGGTGGTTGCCGGGGGTGACAGTGGGGAGTGGTTGGTGGTTGAGGCCTGGGCTATGGCCCAAATGCATGACAAGAACCTTTTTAACACCTTAAGTAGCTTGATTTGACTAGAATGCATGAGTATCATGCACGGGTTAACTTGTCTGTTTATATGCTTTTAGAAGAGCTGGACAATGTGAGTTGCAGCATGTAAACAATAAAAACTGTGTTTTCATTTTTCAGCAGATCCTTTAAGAATGAGTTGCAGTGTTGTTTAGACATCATAGAAATGATTGTTTATGCTAGTATATATACTATTTACTTACTTTATAACTAATGGCATCAGGGTTTAAAGGGGTTGTACACCCTCAATTGCTGCCACCACTTTTGAGAGCTTTCAGCAGGAGATTTGAAAAGAGGATGGTACATTCTATAATGTATTCTGCCAGTGGGTCACAACCAATCACATTTTACTCTGAAGCGCGGTGAACACCCCTCATCTTTTCAAACATGCCTCCCATAGCTGTCAAAAGCAATGGAGGTTGTACAAACCCTTTCTAATGGGGCAATAGCCTTGCTTGGGGATTTATATCATGCTTATTTCACACTTCAATATTGTTGTTTTGTAGTTTTCTCATTAATTTTGTTTTATCTCATGATTTCAGATGATACTGCTATTTACTACAAATAAAATAACATTTCCAACGCAGGTCATGTAAAAAAAAATGTCTTTTTGATATCTTATATAATGTCATTTATTTTTTTTATAAAAGCCACCCAACCCACCAAATAAAACAATCTTACTTATGACAAAAAATATTAAACAATAGCTTTGTTTAAAATATGACAATATCTAAAACTACCTCTGTACACTTCATCTGTTTTCTCATTGCTCCTGTCAATATTCAAACCCTCTCTTTCAGCCTGCCTCAGAAAAGGAGGATGACATAAGCACAATTAGCTGCATCATAAAGTCTTTGGTGCTGTTTGGACCACAAAACACCTTCAAGCAAGGACATAATTAAGACACTGCGGTATTTCGATAAGACACTTCTTTTTTAGGGTTGAGTTGTGTGGTAGGGGGTGTGGACTTTTGTAATTTGCTACTATAGGCAGTCTCTCCCCCTTTCCTTGCATTTCTTTTTATGGCAATGTACAAGTCTTTATGCTCTCTTCCGTCTATTTTCAAGATTTCTGAAGTTGACAGGTCGTATCTTCATGTCTGCATTCTGAATGGAGTATTCATGACCCTTCCAGTGGAACCAATTTATTCCCTACAAGAAATACAGTACAGAAAAGGATTAATTAAAAACCTTATACAATCCATATACCGTAGTTACATACTCTCTAAGCTGAAAACTGCAACCAATGAAAATGTATGACACAGTCTAAAATCTTGTTTAGAAAGGCTTAAAAGCTTATGTAATAACATGATGCATATGATCCAAATGTTTTTTAGCCCATGATAATCGATCAGCATATTAGATTTGACCAATCAAAAACAAATCTGAATGCAAGCTGTCTAATTGTATTCCATAGAAATGTTGGGCTTTTTACACTTTTTATTATATACGTATTTCCATTGGATAATATCAAAAAGCTACAGGAAACTTTTGTAACAAGCACTGGCTACATATGTGGTGAGATTTTAGGATGATTTAGACCACATTGGCTCACAATCACTGCATTAATGTGGCTCCAGTGACCATCAGATCTTTCCCAGAGTGATTGAAACCCATCTGTTTAATAGACCTGTCCGAGCATGCAGTGTGCCTGAGAGTACTAAAGCTATATGTCTCCAGCAAACAAACAGATCTTGCCCTTTTGTCTAACTGCAGAATAATTGGATCTGCAAAATTTGGTCATACACATCCAGATCTTAACATATATACGGCTAACGTAAGTGTTAGACAGTTCACAGTCATAACCATTATCCAAAGCTATACCATTTACACTTAATGTAGCCCTGTTCTGACCTTGATCTGGGTATAGAAATTGTCAAATCTTTCCCAAACACTTTGGTTCATTAATCAGTCACTTAACTATAACTTAATGTTCATCCTGACTTTTACTTTTTTGGAAAGAAAATATTTTTTGGACCAAAATTACCCTGTCCCTCCATTTCCAAACTGTCCCTCTCTTTTCCAGATTACAAGTGAGGCAATATAGGTGCCCACTATTGATGTGTTGTATTGCCCTGCCCAGGTCTCCATATGGTGTGTGCGCTGCCTGAAAGTTCCAAGTCAAAGACCAACATTATGAGCATTTAGACTTCTGAAACACACCACGGATTCTAACTCTGTAATAGCATTGGTATCAATGATCATTCAAAGGACAAAGCTATAAAATGTCAAATGGGATGTGCTTTTCTATTAAAATGTACACTAAAACTAATTTGATTTGACACATATATACTGCAGCATACTATCATAGCATTCAATACATAGTTACAGCATAAACTTACAATATACCTATAGTTTACATAAGCTCTTGTATATCATTTTTGTATTCCCTGTTGTATATTGATAATGTTAGATAATTATTGTGCAAATCACATACTAGAGGGTGAACCTTAACTCAAAATAGAAATGTTAACCTTGTGTTATTGACTAATCTAATGTAATTATCATTTTGTGTTTAGCTAGTAGGGTTAGATGTGCTTAGTAATATTACTTGCCATTAACTGTACATTCTTAAAAGTCTATAGTATCGATTCATAAAAATCAACTTCTTTAAAGCTAGGATCTCACCTGACTGTGGTTGTTGTCACCATATCTACCCATGAGGTTTACTCTGTGACAATTCTTATACCAGAAAGCTCCTTTATAAGAGAGAGCACAGTTGGTAATAGCCGAATCATTGTCCTTGTCGTATGTAGAAAATGGACGTCCATTGTGATAGGTCATTGAATCTCCTGCAATAACACAAGACAATATGCTTTATAGACAATGTATATGCTATTATGTGTCTTCACAACAGAGTGTCACTGCTCACAAGAGTGACAAATGCTGAAAACATATGTTAGCAAATATTTCATAAAGAAAGACACAATCTCTTTTTAATTTTCTTTTCACTTTCTTTGGTTCAACAAAACATACTTTCATGTTAGATCAGTTTAATGCATTAGATAAAATATTCCAGTGTTGTAATATTCTCATCTTTAAAAATGTATCTCAATCTGCCATTGAAAGAAGCCACAATTTATCCATAAAAAACATAAAATTCACTTGGGTAGACTCAGAAATTATTCCCGGGGAAAGTGACATATAGACAACATGTGAAAATTGTTCTGTTCATGTAGGACAAAACATACGTGTCCTTGATGGAGTTATATGAATCACACAAGAATGAAATCTAGCTTTTCAGATGAGCATAGTCATGTCCTTCATTGGGGGAGTACAGGGGGGTACAGCAGTATGGGGCTGACAACAGTATGATGACCAACCAACTCTGGCTGCAAACAGATTTATTAGGGGAGGTGGAGCTCTGCAGTGAACTAAGGAATGAGTCATCAGACCCCCTTGTATGCAGTGAGTCCGCTACATCTCCCAAGATGTTGCTTGTTCACAACTGCTGCCATTTGCCCCTGTCCCAGCCCCCCATGTACGTATCTTGCAGAGACAGAGGCACCCAACTCCCACACAGAGAGCAACTACAAAGCTCTCTGCAGCATCGCTGATGTCAAGTAACTAATGAGACCACAATCTTGTAATGTCACAAACTAATTTTTAATAATAAACTAATTTACACCCCTTGCATTGTAACATGGTGTGTCCTGGAGAACATTTACTCCTTTTTTTGCCTTACTTTCCTTAATGACTCAGGCCCTATATGTCTATATATTCTGTTTTGTATAGTATCTTGTAAGAATTTGGTAGACTCATACCCATCTGGAGGTTGCACTTATCTATGTTATAATATCTTCTTTGTATAAATTCCCACCTGCTGTTCCAGTGTAGCCATCAACCTTTAACTTGTATCGACTTTTGGAATCTCCAACAGCAAATATATCATAAACAGCATAGGCAGTTTCATCATGGTCTTTAAGATCCACACGCAATTCATATTGTCCCTGGGAAGTAATTTTGTGCAATTTCTCCAGACCTGTAAAGTAACATATAAAATAATAAATAAATAATAGTGTTATTTGTTCAAAATGTATTGAGCAATACAAGCTAAATAAGTAACATCATTGTTAAACCATCTGTGCATGAGCCCATAAGAAATAACGATGTGCCAATGCAATTGAATTTTCCGTGGATAACGTAGTCTAAAACGTTCCCATTAGCCATTGATTAACACCTAGGGATTTTACAGAAATCATTTGAGGTAGAGGAAATACAAAGCAGAATTTGTCAGTATCAGATTTTTTTTTTTATTCGCCTGTTAAACAGTTACAGGTTTGGAAAATTGTTTATAGCCCATGAGCTTTGCTAATGACTGCTTAGCCGTGTGCTAGTGCATGTAATTCTTGTTTTTAGCTGTTAAATTGACTTTAATTTTGCTTTCATTTAATAAATTGAACAGAATGAATCAATTTAACTGAATAATCTGGCATTATTGCTGCTGTGTACGATAATGGCAGTAAAATAATGACTTGTTTTTTTTCCCTCTAAAAGTCATTTACTGTTGCTGAAGTTAATTGCATGTCTGATAATGTGCAAGAAAATAACACACTTCAAACTGGAAGGAAAAATCCATACTACTTTATGTTGTTATTTTTGTGCACACTGTTATATAAAGCCGGAACCCCGCAGCTAAAACAAAGGTTTTTACAATGTAAATCACTAGAGTACAGTGCAAACGTAGGGCACCTATATACAAAAGCATTGAATAGTTAAAGGTGTTGGTCACATAGCGGGTATACATGTGAGCTGTTCAAAACTAATCAGATGCCATCCTTACACTGATTCAAAGCTTTCCCGGCAGACTACTGCTATTCCTGTTAATGCCAGTTATCTGTGCCACCCTTTAAATACTTTGGTAGGATTTACCAAAAGTACTACAATCAGTGACAACATTTTACCTTGTTTACTTTTAGAGAGAGAATGGGGAAATAACAATTACATGTGCATTTCCTTCTAAATAGTCACTATTTTGGGTCTAATGCATTCATTATGTATTACTAAACTCTGATACTGGTCATTAATATTGCCCGGTTTGTTCCTAAATGTACAACATATATTTTTAATATTAGTATATGCTTTACTGATTTGTCTTGATATAGAAGAGAATTTACACTATAAGCTCCAATGAGTCAGGGACTGATGTGAATGATAAACTATTCTCTATAAAGTGCTGTGCAATATTGTGGTGCTATATAATAATAAAAATAATAAGTTGTATTTCTTGATAAATTATATTTGATGTCAATTCAGCTGTTTGAATGCCAATAAATGCTAAAAATATACCTAATATAATAGTATGTGGAAATTCAGGGCTCAATTCATGCCACATTCCCCTCCTGACCTTCATAAAGATTAGTGACATGTTCCTTATTTATTATATTGTATCCAACATTGTTTATTAATAAAGCACCTACATATTATGCAGTGATTTACAGAGAATATTTAACTATTCACATCAATTTCTTCCACATTCCACATTGGAGCCTAAAGTTAGGGGTCTATTTATGACCAAAATTTAAATTGCTCACATTATTTTCAGTTCTTATCGCAATGATAAGGAATTAATTAAAGTGACAATTTATTAAAATTGATTAGCTGATGTAGCGCACTGATAGGAGCCTATCCAAGCAAATAATATATAGTAAAGTGATCTCAATTGCGATCACTTTACTTGCAGGTTTCTATGGCTTGGCTGAATTTGCGATCGGAAGAGCACCAAGCTTGATGTGGAGGGTCCGAAAATCCATCTCTTGCGATACTCTCCCCATAGGTTATAACTGCTAACGCCATCTTCACACAGCTTTAGCTACTGCGATCAAGAATCTAATTTCAGATTACTTGATAATTGGGGCAAAACAAGAACTGAATGTGCGATTCAAGAGGCCGGGAGCTGGGCTGCGGTCATCCTTGTTACTATTTCTATGCTTTAGAGGACTATACATTGATAAATAGGCCCCTAAATCATCTAGCAGACAAACACAGTAATCTACTAGTATATATTTGGAATGTGGGAGGAGACCGGAGGACACAGAGGAGACAAACACAAATACAGTGAAAACATGCAAACTCCAAACATCTATGCCAAATATAAATGGAAACAGTAAGGTTTACCTGCATTTAGAACCTCATTTTGTCTTAATGTAGATTAAGGTTCTGTGCAAATAGGCAGTTAGTCCATGTTGCTCATCTGTCTGACCAATGTTCAATTTTAACTAGCTTATTAAGTAACTGTTGATCATAATGATAATTGCAATAACTCACAATCACTGGGCACCCAAAGACAATTTTGGGGAGCAGCCAAGTATATCTACTTACATATTGGAGAACCAGTTATTGTGCATGCTCAGAAGAGCAGACTCTGGACTTCTGGAGAGACTCATTGTCCCCCCTCACTGCCATTCCCCAAGACTGGTCTAGCAACAGTGTAATCTACATATGGAATATTTTGTATTCCTGACATGTATACAATTCTTATTTTTAGCATAGTACTTTAAAGGCTTTCTCACCCATGAAGAATTCATTAGAGGGATTTCCAAATCCATTGCTGTAAGTCCTCCAGTTTCTGTTAAAATCTTCAGACCCATCTGTTCTTCTCAAAAACACCTAGAGACAAAAAAGGATATACATGTGGTGAAAGACGAGCTTTGGCCAAGCACCATCATTAAATCAACATTATTTTAGTATGTAAAAGTTAGTGTTTGCGTGAGCTGCACATTTATATAAGAACTCCTAGTGGTACATTTATCAATCTGCTGGTTTGAAAAAGTGAAGATGTTGTCTATAGCATCCAATCAGCTTCTAGCTGTCATTTTGTAGACTGTACTAAATAAATGGTATCTAGGATTTGATTGGTTGCTATAGGCAACATCTCCACTTTTAGTGTTATATTTAAAATTAGCAATCTGGAAATAATAGTTTCAAATAAACTGCAAAGCAGATTCTTAGTGCATTCCTTAAATTTGAAGCTCTCATTAGTAAGCATGAGCTAAACAATCCGGGATTGTCCAGGATTTTACAGAATTACCCTGGTTTACCTTTGATAAAAAAAAATGAATTGTGTACTGCCAAAAATGTGATATGTGTAATAGATAACACTTTGTGTTTGAACAATGTCAAAAAAATCAACAGATTGATCTAATTTTTTTTTAAAAACCACCTTTTTCCTCTCAAAGGGTCTTTTTTTTAAATGCCCTTTTTCTGTTTAAATGGAAGAAGGATTTGAGAATTGATTTGTTGAAAATCAAACTGCTAACGTGAAGTTTTGACTCATCACATGAACCTAAAACTTTTAAAACTTTTATTTTAAATATATGTAAAGTTGATCATAAATTCTGGAGTATAATACATATTTTACTTCTGTGCACAAAGCACTAGTGGTGTGTGTGCATGTTCAGATGTAAAAAAGTATATTGTACACCAGAAACACAATTTGCAGTCAACTGAACATGAGTCCCTCAGAGAGGTATTGGCTCTTGCAATTAATGTACAAATGTCTTGTTGTACATGGCCAATATACAAAATACCATACCAGTTGGTCAAAAAAGTGACCTCAAAGTACTGCTACATTGTTCTGCATATTCACCTGGATCTAATTCATTTATTCTGCACACCCAATATTTTGCTTTAACTGAGCTTCACAAAAACTGCTAAATTGCTAGTTGCATCATTGATGTGTCAGAGTTAAGCAAATGTCTCTTTGATTTGGTTGTGCTTTGTTTATTTGCACTTTTCATTACCCAGGCACCCAGCTGCTTACCACATGCATGGCCAACATTTATTACTTTAAGGGGTCTTTTTATCAAAAGCAAAGCCCTATGACTAGAGAAAAGGTGTGTTCCATTTGGCATGTACGATCCGCCCAGCCACGCTTGTGCATATTCCCCAGACAGGCCTGGTGAAGTAGTGAGTTAAGCCTTACCTCTTCTGGCCAATATTGCTGAGGTTACTGAGTATCGCTCAGCTGCCCAAGTGATATTTTATTGAAAATTAAAGTGATAAGTGATTTTCTATTGCTGTGATAAAAGGCAATAGAAAATCAATCTTATTGACTCCCAAGTTCGGATACCTTCACTCAAATCACTGAAGATTGCAAGATGGATTTATGTTTGTGTAATGACAGACAACAAGATAGATAGATCTAGCTGTTTTGCTAGCCTTAAGGCACAGATATGAAATGTATCCTATAAGGCTTGGCTTGACATTTGATCTGGACATTTTATTGCCATGCAAGGTTTCAGCATTTTTCTAATGTTTTCCATACCACTTGTTACTACAGCAGCTGTTACAGAATGTAGAGAACTCATTAAGTGTGTATGCTCTACATATGGGAAAGACCCAGGTTACCTCACATTGGGCCTGTACCATTAAGTAAAGCAAAAAATGAGTAACTTTGTACCTTGGCAAAACCATGTTGCATTGGAAGGGAAGCTAAATTTAAAATGTGGGGAAAAATTTATAGCTCAGGTAGTACATGTCCTAGATCAACTTTAATTTTCAGGGTAAAAGTAAAGCTATGAATTGTTTGTGTGCTAGATGAAAGAAGCCAGTATTTAACTTATGCATGAAATAATAAACTAATATGCAGCCCTTGCATTGTAACATGGTTTTTGTCCAGGAGAAAATGTACTAATTTTTTTGCCTTACTTTCCTTGATGAATCAGGTCCATTTTCTTCAATTTTTTTTTATTTGCTACAGAATTTTGACAATAAAAAGCTGAATATATCTGAATAGTTCATTTCAAGTCATCATAATCATATGCTTTTATCGGGATTTAAAATATTGATTGTTTAAGGTGGGAAGCAAAACTAAAGCGCACTAATTGCCCACTTAAGCATATTATCTCCTGGATTTCTCATTTCTGACAACAATACAATAGAGCTCTTTCACTTCAGCCTCAAGGTCGTATTTCACAATACTCTGTGTGTACAAATATCCCACATAGTCTGCATTTCCTTGGAAACTAGATTTCATCAGTTACAACATATTTATTGTATTTTACGTTTTCTACACTTTTGCAATATATCATTAAATTTAAATGAGAAACATACACAGCTATACCAGACCCAGCTTTTAGAAAATAACAACCAAAATAAGACCATTTTTTCAGGGGTCTTTTTGTGTTATGCTCTTTTCAGAACCAGGGTCCTGTCGAGCCGATTTTCTATATCTTGCTGCATGTGGTATCCCCCTGGTCAGTAAACGATGCACAGCAGCCATGATGGGAGCGGGTATTTATATTATTGTGATATTTTATAATTAAAAATTCAACAAGCTTAGAGATTCAAAGGACATGGCAAGATACAGCAGATAGGTAACTTCAATTTAATACAAAAGCTGCAATAACATTGAACCATGTCAAACCAAAAGGCAATTATATTAAATATATTTGCCACCAGCCTGACTACAAATCAGCATATGCACAAATAAGACTGTGTGAAAATTAAACTATATATGGGTTGGGTACCTTAACATGGTAATCATAAGGTCCACAGTTAGTTTCCCGACATAAAATCTTCGATGCTTACATGCCCAACAATAAATATAGGCTGACCTTAAAAATGACATGTAAAGTGTCCAACAGTGTTGAGCTAAATTACAAAGACAAGAAATCATGAAACAGCGCTTTGACGTAATTTAAAATGGCGACCGTTATATTAGCGGTTTTAAAGAGACAATGCCGGGTCCCGTGGCCTAACCTTAACCCTAACCCTAAATCTTTCCCTAACCCTAACCCTAAAACAAACACTTAGCTTAGATGAGTTAGGTGGCGAGACCCAACATTGCCGCTTTGAAACCGGTAATATGACGGTCGCCATTTTAAATTATGTCAAAACGGCATTTTGGAATTACTTGTATTCGAAATGTAGCTAAACACTGACGTATGCTGTAAGTGTCATTTTGAAGGTCAGTCTATATTTATTTATTGTCGGGCATGTAAGCATCAGAGATTTTATGTCTGGAAAGTAACTGTCGGTTTTTAGCACTCCTGAGAACATGACTACCACAGCTATATACCAGGGGCACACAAGGCACAAGATGCAATTCTGCCATTGTTGGGAAAAGTACAGAAGGTGCTCCATAACTTCAACATACGTTTTATCAGAGTGGCAGTTGGGGTGAAACTAGACACATCATTCTTCTTGCTTCAAATATGAAAACATCATCTTTCATATTTAATTACCAGAATAAAAATGTTACGTAATGTGACAAATTGCCTAAAATATATGTTTTATACTTACAATCCATCCGCCTCCATCAACACTCATGTCACAATACACTTCCATAGGTTGAGACTGGTCACTATTTGCATAAATTGTGTACATTCCTGACACTGTTTCTCCATTTAGAAGGGCTTGTGAGCAATCCTTCGGGTATGGATAAAGGAGTCCAGCTATAATAGAGTAGGAGAAATGTAGAAGCAGATTGGTAATTGAAAGCCTAGCATTTGTATAGGGATTATAATTAATGGAATATAATATTTAAACAGAGTTTGACACTTTAAATAGAAATACATAATCATAATACAACCACAAAAGTATTGACAAAATCAAAAGCAAACTGTATATATAATAAAGCAGTGGGCCATGCCCTTTTCCTCCCAATTTAAGTTTCAAACGAACCTGGCTGGGTAAAGTAATTGCTGTTTACTATTTTAATATTACTATTTCATCATCATCAACCTTTATTTATATAGTGTCAGCAATTTCCGTGGCGCTGGGTAAAACTGACAACAAGGTAAAAGGACCCCGCCTGCAAGCTGCTATTTGTAAGTATGCATTTATTTATTTCTATTTATTGGTCTAAGAAAATTTCTGTGTATATTAGCATTTTATTAGTCTGTGTTCATGTTTTACACCTGTATGAAATATATGATACTAGGAACTATGCTCAAACTAGAACCACCATGGTACCAGGAAAATTCCTGGTGGGCCCCACTGCCTGTGTTGCTCCATGTCGCCCACCCTCTACAATAAGAGCAGAGCTGATGGACCCCAGCGCAGGCATGGTCCTGCTGGAGACAGGATAGTGCTCTGTGCAGAAGCAAAAGCCCCTTCAATGTCTGACCACGCCTCTATGACTGCTGACCACACCCCTTTTGGCTGCTGGCCACACCCCTTCAACATTTTAGCGGCAGCATACACTATTTCATGGGCCCCCACTATTGCACTTCCTCAGTGGACCCTTCATGCCTTTGTCCAACACTGCTGGGAACCAATGTGGTTCATAATTAAAAATCCTGTTTCATTAGTGAACCACTTAATACAAAGTGTATTTAGTCCATAAAAGTGACAATTATTTATTTTGGGTGCAGGATGCACAATAAAATGTGCTGAAGCATATTCCCACTCATTCAATTAATATCAATATACCAGAATTACCAGTATAGTATCTGTACCGAAAAAATGCTGATAAGCAGTATAGATAAAAGCAACAATAGTATCAGTAGCAGTTACATAATAGTGGTTGTAGTAGTATCTATGTATTAGCTATAGATCAGCAGTCGTCTGTTATTTTTGTTGAGTATGACACTAATTGACTAGAAAAATTCATTTGAGTCAATCATATCAGAGTTGTATGTAATATTGAAAATGTAACAACCTAATTTATCTATAAAGATTAATAAGTATTTTGGTTATATTTCATTGCATTTCTTTGATCCTATCCCTGTTTTTGCATAACTCTTAATCAAAGTCTCAAATATTAAGATAAAAAAAATAATATTCCTAAGCATTAAGATCAGGAAAAATTCAGAGTCTGTAGCTTCTGTATAATCACAAACACTATAATTCCAATAAAATTTTACTGTAGAGAATAAAGTTTCTCTCAGTATTCCGATGCAGACTGCTTGGATAACACTTCTAAGTGTTATTTCCGCACTCTCACTCTAAAATATTTTGTGCCAGTATTTTTTTCTATTAAAATGGCTCGAAAATGTAGGTTGTTCCCTTTCGGGGATTAACTGAGAAATGTGCCTGCTTTAAAATTCAGTACAATTAAGCCACCAGCATTGGGAGTACATCATGTTCAGTTGTAAGACAGCCAATGCAAGGTAAGTAGCCCAAAAATTCCTTCTCTACTCTTCAGAGTTTTGTAGTGTGTCCTCTGTTTCCAGCAGTAAGTACTCTGGCTTCTCTCACTGTGCACAAATGTTTCCAAACACATGTTTTCTTTCAAATATGAATGACTTTCCATTCAATATGTTAAGAAGTTAGGTACATTTAGGTTACATTTAGGTCAGACTGTTCAACGTTTTAGAACTTTGGGTATAGAGCCAACCGTGTATGCCGTGCATTACAAGGTACATTTTTTGGGATAAAATAGCCTAACGGTAATATGGCACATAATATATGCATTTGTAAAGCATTGCATAGTAGTGTATAGCTGTAAAATTAAATGTTTGATCATTCACGGATGTTATTGCAGCATTTTCCCTGGTAGAAAAGTTTATTTTTCTTTTTGCAAGATATGTAGGAAGCTTTTAATACAACCTTGATATTTATAAAGATAGAAGCCAGGATATCACATGCAGCACAGTTAGAATGGCTAAGTCCTATTTAATTTTTTTTTTTTTAATGTATTGATGCAAATAAAGGAACCTGTATCTATGAATGGCTCACTATGTATGTCCCCCTACCTTCACAAACCTTTATAACTTAACCAACTAAACTAAAATAAACATAAAGAGACATGTATAAGGTTGGCAAAAATGGAGGTCAGAGTTTATTAATTTAAATAACCTTAAATAAACTTTTGGTGGCGGAGAAAGGGCACTGCGGGACAGCTACCAACTTATGCAACCAAATAAACGTGGGAACTGGTGAAACCGCTGTACATCCACTAACAGGGGATATCATCCCAAAACTGCCATGCGCTAAATTGGCATCAGAGTGACTGTACCCCCTCTTAACTCATGATGCCCCCCCTCACCAAGCCGGACAAGGGACCCTCCTCACTAAAGTACCAAAAAGTTACCGCTGCCTTGAACGGAACACTGACCTGCGGCCAAACAAACACTAGTGCCTTACTAATCAGCCGCTGAACCCAGTGTCTTCCTTCCACGCTGCGCCTCACAGACGCCGCAGCGAGAAATTGTTAAAACATCAACAACTACAACACTAAACTAGGCGTGGGTGGGCGGGATCTCGTGACGAAGAGTGAAGAAAACCAGTAAGTGCTGTCACCTATATGAAACGAGGACCCTCCCACAACATCTATCATTGGTCGGGAGAGAATTGATGTTAACCCTTAAAGGTAAGTGTAAGTTCAGTTGCAAACACTGTCGCCCTTTAAGTGTGTTGGACTAAGTGGCCTCACTTGTCATTTTATCTGCTCTGTCTAGATCCATTCTTTCATTTGACAGCACAAAAGACAAATGCAGGTTCAAGCAAATAATACTGACAAGTGGGATTCTAACTTTGTTTTTCATCAAATATTCATATTCTATGTATATATGTACTCTGGAAAGTTTTACAAATCACACTGCCCAGCATAAAGGAGCCATGGCATTGTTGTGTGCTAGAAATGGCAGTGCAACAATTTATCTTCATATTTTAATTGGTGTTCCTGCACATGCAATCTGCTCCCAATCTTGCCTATGCAGTGAATCTGTCCTCTCCTATTATTATGGGAACCACAGTTAATGGCAGACTTAACAACAATGCAATTGAAATAGAAGCAAGAAGTAATGCATGTGTCTTTCAACGTACAAAAGTGTAACGCTAACTAATAAATGTTTTCCTAATAAGTCTGGAGATTCTCTATATGTCCTTAGTGCTCGGTATCTTTGGGGGTACTAATGAGCAGAACATTGCTTGTTCATATCCCTATTTTCTTGTAGTTTACAACTGGTCAGTCAGCCATTTCTCATTCAAAAAGTATCATAAGAAGCTTTGTTAACTGGATAATTTATTTACTTGCCATCTGAACCTGCCTACTCTGACAGTACCGATTTGGCATCAGTTTCTGAGAGTTACCAACAAGATGGTAACAAAACTTTAAAAACCGCTCCACAAAATCTCATCATCATCATTTTATTTATATAGCACCACTAATTCTGCAGCGCTGTACAGAGAACACACTCACATCAGTCCCTGCCCCATTGGAGCTTAAAGTCTAAATTCCCTAACATATATACACATACAGACAGACAGAAACACAGACTAGGGTCAATTTGATAGCAGCCAATTAACCTACTAGTATGTTTTTGGAGTGTGGGAGAAACCGGCGCACCCGGAGGAAACCCACGCAAACACAGGGAGAACATACAAACTCCACACAGATAAGGCCATGATTGGAATTTAACTCATGACCCCAGTGCTGTGAGGCAGAAGTGCTAACCACTAAGCCACCATGCTGGCCAAATATTTACCTTGTTCTGCATTTGGCAACAACATTTTGCACGTTTCACTGGCAGAATTTGGCCTTGTATTTCCAATCCTATTCCAAACACACCACACACACACCAGAATAAATTGACCATTGCCCCCCCCCCCTCCCATTCCCCACACTCCAAACTCTATTCATAGACTGTAAGTGAAATGCCAATTTACAAATACAGTCTGGAATGGCATTCTGTCAAATGGTGATGCAAATGATAAGATTGTAGAAAAGATTGTATCTTTGCACTACTGTGTCTTCACAACTTCACTCATCTCTGTTACTATCCTTGCATTTAGATGAAAGTTTGCATTTGATCATAGCAACCAACAAGATATTTTCTTTCACTGTCTTGTTTTCTCAAGACTATTTGATTGGTTGGTATAGTTTGGTACAGATTTATAGATAAATGCACAATGTTAATAAATAAGCATCACTGCGCTTTTATCTAAATTCATTTATGTTTTTCTGCTTCCCTCTGTGCTCTGTTTGCAACTCTTACGGTCCTATTCTACCACTGCCACTTCCTCTGTCATTGCCTCGAGAAAAGCTTGGTGGCAGTCAAGTGCCTACAAGTCCATCTAATCTGCCCTTTTTGTGCGTGTTTTGTTTCTAATATGTTGTCTTAACTTAGAATCATTTGATTTTTAAAAATACTCTCTTCCTGAACTCTTATTAACGTCTTTGATTTATTTGAATGTTTAGTTATTAACCTTTATTGTTAACATTTAGTTATATAGTGCCAGCATATTCTAAAATCATTTACACTGCGCAAACACAGTAAAAAAGAAGTCAAGGTATTAACAGCCAGACAAAGCCATACAATTCCCTCTTCATAAGCTTACAATCTAGATATGAGGTTAAGTGCGATTTATTGCATATTGGTGCCATCAAATAGCAATTAGGAAAAGTGTTTAGTGGGGTTACGTGATCCAGTCAGAGGTCACAGGGTTTTTGAATATAGAAAGAGAATAAATGTAAGTTTGTGTGAACTGTGTAGTGTGGTGGTTATCAGAAAGAACAGGCTATGAAGTTAAAGAAGTTGGCTCAGGAATTTGGTAAACTTGCCTAAAGCATACTTGCCAACTCTCCAGGAATGTCCGGGAGACTCCCGGATTCCGGGTGGGTCTCCCGGGAGTATGGCAGCCTCCTGCATTTGCCCGCTTCCTATTGAGGTGAGCAGAATTAGATGCAAAATGCCACGATTCCCTTAGAATTGTGGCATTTGGCCAAAATGGCGAGATTTCTGAGCCCCGCCCCTCCCGCATGCCCACCTGCCCCAGCAGCTCCCGGACACCAACTGCTATAAGTTGCCAAGTATGGCCTAAAGAAATTAGGCAAGGGAAATGTCTTGTATGAGGAAGGGAATTACATAGCCTGAAAAAGGTCCTATAATCTGCAATGGGAGCAGATATGAGTGGGCATGAGAGGTGCAAATTTTGGGCAGAGGAGTAGGGTTAAGTTGTGTGAAGTTTTGTTAATAGCTTTGTATGTGCATGTTCTGGAAATACTTCTTAGATGTATTTAACTTGGATACAGACTGGATGTGGGGAACAAATTATAGTTCTGAGTCAAATATGATACTTAGGTAGCAAGCTTGAGGTGTAAGGTTTACTTTCATATGGTTGACAGATACAGAGGTATCAGGTAGGCAGGTTATGTTGACTGGTGGGAATATAATTAACTCAGTTTTTGAAAGATTGAGTTTATGGTGGAGGAGAAGGCATCCAAGATGAAATGGCAGAGAGACATTTTGGAATATGTGCTATTTCACTGACCTTGCTTTAGTTTTTATGTGTTTCTGACAAATGAATTCCAGCTAAATGTGTATGAATGAAGACAGCTTGCTCCAGAGTAGCTGGACACTTAATGCGTGGCCAATTTCACTGTAGTTCAGCATTGTTTATGATCATTTGAAAGATCAATATCATATGCGTTAGAAAATGAAAAGGAAAACTTGAGGATAATGACTGACATTAGCTTGATCAATCCTCCATGTAGCCAATGACTGCACTAGAAAACTGCAGTAGGTGATTGAGACTATAACATATAAAACATTACCATTATGGTCTCAAAATGTTTTTCTAAGTAAGCACCTTTCCTGGATGCATTGCTTTTTAAGATATATTCTTTCTTATAGTTTATCTAGCTACTGCATTATATTCATATTTGACAAGACTCTTTCTTACATATTGTATGCAGCGCATATGGACGCCCACACAGACACATGAATTTTAAAATCCCACTTTTATCTGCTGAGAATAGTTCACATATGTACATTTGTTAATTAGCAGTCAATTACAAACTTATTATTATGCAGTGCTTTATAAGATGCCTTATGTGCCATATAATAATTTTGTTTTTTTCTCATGTAAAATAGGTGATCATGCAAAACCTACCCCCCTTGTAGGGGTTTAATTGCAATGCAAAATAAATATTAACAAACAGTGTCCTTTATGATTCGGTAGTTAAAAAAATCATATATATCCTAAGTTGCACTAAAATGACTTGACTTGTTTAACCAACCTATAGATATGTATGTTAAGCAACATACAACATACATGTTAAGTTTGAAATAGGTGTTCATTTCCCATAAGATCAGTCACCTACTTCTCTGCATTTCTTTGACCTCCACATATACTTTAACATAACTCTTTTGACTGGTTTGTATATGTTTTTGTATATTTTTTTGTATGCATGCTTTTAAACAAAACCTCTGTAGGTAATAAAAATAAATTAACAATGTACTTACTTGTTGTAAATATAGTTTGGATAAATTTACTCTTGATGTTTCTATTTATTGCCTGCAGTCTTACAGTATACTGAGCAGAAGGGCTGAGGTCTAGCAATCTGTAAGAGGTGGCGTCAGGTCCCAAAACTATTTCCTGTTATAAGAGGAAAACAAGAATTTTTTTTCATATACAGTGACCATACATATCAATCTCATGCAAAGCTGATGGAAGAGCGAAAGACAGACAAAAACTCCCTACAACAACAACAACAATCTACATTTGAAGTTATGTACAGGTACATCTGAAGGTATGTATAGGTATTTCAATTTTTACTTAACGTAGCAAAGTATTCAATCTTAAAGAATATCTAATATGAATGACCACAGGACATATCTTATTAAAGTTTACTACCAAAACTTCAGAAAAGAATTTTAAATATGCAAAGTATTAATGATGGAATTTGAAATATGATATTCCCAAACACTTTTAAAACAGTAAATGTCAACTGGAGAGTTATGCAAGCGTTCACATTTTCTGCACCTTGATTCGTCCAAACTTGGAAATTGAAATTTTGAATTGTACTGAATTTTTTGCGAAGTAAAAATAGCTGAGTGCCCTTCCACAGAGCACATGTCCCTAAGAATGCACATACTCTCTTTATCTCATTTTAATAATCTCACTCTCAAAAACATATTCTTGTTTTCCATGGGTCCTTGAAACAAAGTACCATCTATATTTAGCAAAGGAATCCCTTTGTTCAACTTAACTTCTCTTATTGGTCAATTCAAATGCTGCCATCTTGCTTTGCAAATCCATGCACTGTGCTGTAAGACCAATGGATTTCTACACCTAGATAGCTAAAAATACAGCATCTGAGATCAACAGTGACTGCCTGTCTATAATTACATAATTCAGAAAATAATTTAGTTTTGCACTGGTCAGCATGGTCTTGTTAGGGTGTAAAATGTGTAAGAAAGACAATGTAAAAGATAAGTAAGACAGGTAATGCTGCAGTATTGATTACACAGCTATGTAACAAATGTATATCCAAGTGTACAATAATCTGGGCTAATGATCGTCACAGTGACAGAGAGGATCGACAAATCAGAGAAATGAAGGCCCGAGGGTATGTGAGTACCTATTATAAGGCTACAGACATGTGACATTTATTGATCCGTGTTTCTACTACTACAGTAGGCGTTATTTATTAATCAAATTTTTGGTCAATTGAACTTGGCCATCTCTAGTGGTAATTTCTTTTGTTGATGTTCCTTTTCACCACTTACTTGGAAAGCTCTGAATATATTTCCTTATTTTGTAGGAATGTCATGAGTAAAAATCTTAAGCCCACTAGTTTAACTGTTACATGTGCTTACCATATGACATTAATATGGTAGAATGTAACTGCAAGTAATAAGAGATTTGAGATACCTGGTGGAAATATTTAGAGAAGCTACCAATGCTTTGCATGGAAACCATTAATAGGACGTAAATCTTTCCTATCTGTTTTATAGTTTTGTCTTTTCCTGTAATTACTTTGCATACAGATGGTGTAACAGTTATCCCAAATTGATATCTTATGTTTCCCTGATAGTTATCTCTAGAACCATTTCTTAAGTGAGGTTCTAGAGTGTTAATTTGCTTAAGATGGCTAAAGATAATGTGACTGATTTTGGATTAATTAGTAAATGTTCCTGTGTGTGCACAAACAAGCATGAAACACTACCTAGTGGTAGCTCCATCATTGGATGCTGCAAACACAAATTTACACAGTATGATAGATATGCATCTTACAATAATTCCCTAAAAGGCAAAACAATGTCATTTTGCCACCTGCTGTTTTTCAGTTTAAATTTTACAAACAGATGTTTTTTTTGGATAAGCTACACATAGCGCAGCATTATACAGTTTTGGTTTGATTGGTCAAACTTATGCACATTGTAGGCGGGATAAAGTGGGCACATAAGCAAACAGAGTCATTTTCTAAGAAGACACAACAACATTGTGCTGCCCTTCTTCTTATTATTTTATCTGAATTTACCATAGAGAAGAAATAGCAAATAATGAAATAAGCCATTTGCATGTCATTAATGTCAGTGGAAATTTGGAAGTGGTGGAATTTGATCTGTTTACAATCAAAGCAGTAAGAGAAGTGATGGTATAGTATACAACCGTATACTGGCCCACTTCTACCAGTGATTAATATAATGTATTATGTATGTAAATACCAAAATTACTATACAGACCTCCAATTATTTAAATGTATTGAAATGTTTAGAGCCATTTGTATTATTTAGAAGTTATACACACATATAGCTGTATATTAAATATCTATACAAGCCTAGCCAGGTTCAGAGGGAATGATGAGTCAAACCTAGGCTTAAAAATAACTAAACACAACAGCCCTGCATTATTAGACACTGCTTGCAGCATTAAAATGCAGCAACTTTTTCCAGGGCTGTGGAAGGGTGGGTACCATTACTTCACCGTGCTCTGTACACAGGTAATACATAGTTAAATTTTTATGTTTAGGAGACAATCCCCTTTAAAGGTTATTTTATGATTTCTGATGATCTAATAAAAGCACAGAATTTAATTGAGCCAGAGAGTGACATATTTCCTTACTAAAAATGTAAGTATAATTACTGCATAATTAAAATGTTTTGCAACCTTTGCACTTAAGTTTCAGTGTTCCAAATTAAAGTTCTAATATAGCTGAAACATTACGATGTTCCTACAATGTAACATTTACACATTTTAATTTTTCAGAATATTTATGTGTCAGAATAATTATTTGCCATGTTCATTGCCAGTATTCTGCTGTCTTAAGTAAAAACAAGGGCATATTCAATTACCTTCCAGGATTGCGGATATGCACGGCCGCCTCGTCCTTAATAGCGCTACACCGCAGATTTCTGAATTCTGCAGTGTGGTGGTACCGTAATTGCACGTTATGTGCGCAGCCGCCCATAGCCGCGATCCCGGAAGGTAATTGACTATGCACCAAGGAATTTTAAAAGAGCCACTACACCGAAATAAATGCTATTTCAATGCCAGTGTCAGTGGTACTGAAAAAAGTAGGTGATGGTGAAGATGAAGAAATCACTCAACTAAACGCATTTGCCATTCAGCAGGCTCATGTTAAATGTGTACATAAATCTTCCTGCTTAACCAATCTTATTTGAGAAGCACAGCTATCTCCAAAAATATTATATTGTGAAGAAAAGTGTAAATTATGATAGGCTAAACCAATAATGCATTACCAGACAATGCCAAGGGGACATCAGCCTGATCCAATATAAGCAAAGGCAAAAAAGTCTCCTTTGGGAGAAACATTCAAAACCTTGCAAAGCCGGTGGAAGTTCCAACAAATTAACATGTTATTGGTGATGAGGGTGGTCATGATACTAATTGTTCTGGAACTGAAGCTGCACCTGATGATGATTGTGACAGTAGCATCCACATGGTAAAGAAAAGGAAGCAAATAATGATAGTGGCTTTCAATTTCGAGCATACAGAAGACAAATTGATTAGGTGCTTTTAAGACTTTTCACGAAATCGTGATTTGTTTTTTTGTCTTTAATAGAACTTATATTTGAAATCAAGTGTGTAATTATTTTATGTATATGGGATTCAAACACTATATTGTCCATATTTATATTTTAGGTGTGGCTGAGCCTATTTGCTGCTGGGTGCAAAAATAATCAAAACTTAGTTGTTCTCTCAAACACTGTGCTACAATTTCTATATTTTGCTATGTGGACCAAATAGCTAACATGACCACTTAGTTAGATTTATAAATATGCACAGAATATAATTAAACATTACAAAAGGGGTATAGACATCTGATTAATGTCATTCTGGGCAAGGTCACCCTATACTATGGAGAACAAACAAGATAGAAGCAGTCTGTAAGTGAATGTCTCTAAGCACTCTCAGTGGCTTCATATCAATGTAATTGCCCAGAAGCATATTTTCTTTTTGACTCGATTTTTTATACTTATGAAACAAGTTAAAGATTATTTTATAATTGTTTCCCAGTTACTTTGCACACTTCCTGAAACACTCTGATCTGAAGTACAAAGTACAATGACTGACTAAATTATATTTATGTTGTAAATATTTGATATTTATATTTCATGTGATGCCTTGTTTTAAAGAAGGAATCAATTACCTTGACAGTTCCATCGACAGTTTCATAAATTAACAAGAACCCTGTGATGATTGACCTTGGGGGTCTCCAGTTTATAAGAGCAGATTCAGATTGGATTTCGCTTGCAGTCAAATCTCTAGGACCATCCAAGTCTGTGTATATGAAATAGACAGGTTGTGAAGCAGTTTTTAAAGAGAAGTTTGCTTAACTTAAAAAAAAAAAACATTGCTTGCTACACAGGATCTGTAGATGTTAAAAGGTATATAATCCGCTGGATGCATCACAATATTTATATGGATTAGCAGAGGGGTTTGGCAGCAGAGGGGTATGCCAATTCGAAAAGCGAGTCCCAGGACTGGATGTGAGTGTCACATGACTGACTCACGTGGTACCATGGGATGGCTTTATCGCCCTGGGTCACTCAAGCAATTGCAATGCAAGCCAGGAGTATTAATCCATTAATTATACAAGTATGGAAATTTTACTTTCAAATAGCATCTTAAGGTTGTGTAAACATTACATTATAGTATGATCCTCTAATGCTGTAACAAAGGAAAAGTCAAAAGTTTTTATTAGTAGATTTCACATGCAAACTATTAAGCTAGTTTCCTACTGACATAAAAAATCATGCTTTTACCAGCGTTTTTTTGTGTTGTTTTTTAAAGTCATGTAAACGTGTATGTTGATAAAACCTATTAGTTTCAAGGACCCCATACCCAATTCTGATTGCACCTTCAATTGATGAGGGGCTTTTTAAGTCCTTTCACAAAATGGGTATTTGTTTTTATTTTTAATAGAAATTACATTTTAAATCAAGTGTGCAATTGGCATTTTCTTAATACCAGTGGGTAACTTTTATGTGATCTGATCATATTTTATTATGCCATCAATTTGACAGAGACACTGTGAATTATTCACGCACACACACAGCTTGTTATCAAAAGATGCATTTAGTGCCACTTTAATACCACTACACTAGAAATACAGAATAATAAGGTCATTTTTTGTAACAAAAGGCTAATCAACATGTAACATTTTAGAAAATATAATAAGTAACTTTTATTCTTTAAGACCATCACCCATATTGCTGCTATAAGTAAAATGTGTTTTTATTTTTTGAGTGTCTTTTTTTCCCACGGCAGCTGTTAATGATTATATGTTCTTGCGCAACACAGATCAACAAGCTACACATTTGATCACAGTTGAAAACAATTGCAGGTTTGTGTGCTTCCATTTGTCAAACTGTGATAATACTATTATTTAACTAACTGCCTTTAGACCCTTGTTGTTGACACCTGGCTTTGCACATCTAAGTTATCTGTCAATACAGCACTTCAGTTTAGTCAGGATATCAAGTACTATATGACAATTGTAAGCCTGCTTGTGCTTTTAGAGAACAAACAATCCTTTTCATCTCAAATAAACCAAACATTGATGGCAGATAAGGACCATTTAGAACACCTAGTCTGGCCATTTAGTGTATTATTCTCAGGATAGACCTATGTTTATTTTTCAACACCTAATTTAGAATAAAGTGTTATGCTATCAACATTACTCAAGACATCTCTGCTAAAATAAAGCATTCACATGTACACCATTGTAGCTTTATTTTACCTGTGGTGAATTTTGTGGCTATTTCGCGACTTCGAAGTTGTCCTCTAACAGCATAAATTCTCAAGGTGTATTCAGTAGCTGGCTGAAGTCCAATGATATCGTTTTCTACGGTGTTGCCCGACACCGTTAAATCTACAGCAGGAGCTGCAAGATGGAAAGGCCATGACCAAATGTGAATAAAATTGTCAGCAACATTCAAATTCTGACACAATGTGAAAATAAAAGAAGATAATTGTGTTAAGGATGCTTACCACCCTTTGCAGAATATGATATAACGTAGCTGTCCACAGACGCCAAGGATGGTTTCCACAGTGCTAGAGCCTCGGAATCAGTGACATTAATGGCTCTGAGACCCGATGGACTGTCTAGAGCTGTAAAATAAATTAGAAATCATGTGAAAAAAACTGATGTAGTGATGTCAACCAAATGGTTGCTTAGGAATTTGGTTTTACTGAAACGGAAAGATCTATTTCTATTTTGGACACAGATGTGGGTCTTAAATTGAACAGATTTTAATATTCTGTTACTTGGAAATTACCTGGGTGATAGTGTTAGGTTGAAAGAAAGCCAGGGGAGGCAGTGGCGCACGCAGGAGGGGTTTCTGGTTCTCCAGAAACCCCTCCCCTCCGCGAACCAACGGTACTGTACAGCAGCCGCGGCGCTGTCAAAGAAGCGTCCGCGGCAGTGCTGTATTGTAGTATAATACAGCACTGCCGCGGATGCTGCTTGACAGCGCCGCGGCTGCTGTAGAATTCAGACTCGCCGAAATGGAGCTGCTGCAATATTTTTTTTTTTCCGGGGGGGCGGAAACCTTCTAAATCCTGCGTTCGCCCCTGGGAGGGCTGGCAAATTTTAGCCCTGGGGGGACAAGACTCGACTCAATAGCCTATTAGGAACATTTTAAAGCACAAATGGCCCAGTGACCCAGCCCAAGTTAGCCCACTATGGGACCGGCCCGGGGGGCATATGCCCCTCTGCCCTCTAGCCCAGCCTGCCCCTGAAGATAGCCATATAGAGGCTGACATCGGGTATCTACTATCTAGATTTTCAGACATGCTCAGTAATGAATGATTTGAATTGGATTATTTCAGGAAATCAAGTTCTTCTTGGGCCCACATTAATGGCAATGTTGGGGTTATTTGCCAATAGATATATAGCAGCATGTGAGATCACTCTCCACAAAGTAGGACTTTTCATTCAAGTCATTCAACTGCTTTTAAATGATTCCACGTATATGAACACGGTGCTACGTACCTGTGGTCAGAGTACCAGAGGCTGGTGTACTTTCGTCACTTCCTTTCACAGATATAACGCTTACAATATACTCAACGCCCGGCAGGAGGTTGACTAAGGTAGTTTGAGTTCTAGATCCATCCACTTCTACTGTCTTGCTGGCACCTGAGTAGCAAAACAATGTATTTATATGAGATGGTTGGCAAATCTAGAATTATGTTCTCATGCATAACAATGTTCTATTGTAACAGAATACTTTTTTAAAATGATTTTACCTCCAGTAGCAGGAACATAAGTGATCAGGAATTTGTTAACCCCGATCCTTGGTGCTAGCCAGATGACTTTGGCAGAATTCTCAGTGATATCAGAGAAAGAAAGTCCTTCTGGAGACCCCAAAGCTGCAGATACATAACAAACGCTACTTAGAAATACTAGCTGAGCTTGTTTTGGGATGTTTGGAATGTTTAAAATGTCAAGACTTCCACCCACTGCCAATGATTAACAATTATATGACAAGTTGCACTGTACGTACGATTTTACTAAATTGACATAAACATGTTTATTTAAAGAGGCTGAGTAGTTGTTTTGGAACACTTCCCATAGATATTTCATAACATCTTGCCATGTAATATGCCATTATTTTGCAAATAGGATACATCTATTAGATTATAGTTGAGTTTTAAATGCAATATTTATTGAGCAAAAAAAATTGTAATCTCAAAGAGTAATAAACACTGTTGCTGTATGAATGGAAGCCTATAAATACATGTATAAAGTCTTTGTTATGAAGTGTTTTGCTCAGTTTACCTGCTTAATGGTAGTGTAGAAGCGTCCTTTAACAGCTTATGTTGCTTAGTTGTAAATTTTGTGTCATTTTCTTTTTTAAGACTTGTGACTTTTATCAATTAAAGAGACCTAAAGCTGACTACATGTTTTCTGTGTCTTAAATAGTAAGTTATTATAAACCTCAAGATCAAATTTTAGAATGTACTGTCTTGTGACTGAAGTTCTCAGTTCCTTGGACAGAAGCTGATGCTAATGCTTTTATGGAAGTCTCTTGTAGGAGGGAGACATTTTGATAACTATGCATCCCATGGGCAGCACGGTGGCTAAGTGGTTAGCACTTCTGCCTTACAGCACTGGGGTCAATTCCCAACCATGGTCTTATCTGTGAGGAGTTTATATGTTCCCCCCGTGGGTTTCCTCCGGGTGCTCCAGTTTCCTCCCACACTCCACAAAAACATACTGGTAGGTTAATTGGCTGCTAACAATTTTACCCTAGTCTGTCTGTCTGTGTGTGTGTTAGGGAATTTAAACTGTAAGCCCCAATGACTGATGTGAGTGAGTTTTCTGTACAGCGCTGCGGAACTAGTGGCGCTATATAAATAAATGGTAATAATAATCCCATAGACCACATGGGGCAGAAGCTGTTTGAGACAAAAACATTACCAGTCACTGCTGGAAAACCAGGAACTCTTTGGCCTGATGTCTACTCTCATGGCTTAGCCATTCTGGTCATTTTTATTCAACTCTACTATTATGAATATATGGACATTTAAAATGATTGATGATTGATGATAAAATATGTCTTCCTTCAACTTATACTACACTGATTTCTCTCACCAACTATTACAAAAATATTTAAGAGTATTACATAGTTATATAATTAGCAAGATTAACAAAAACTCCAAGTACAACCTATCTGCAAAACGAAGACAATACAAATCCAAGCAAGGCCGCTGAAAATTTCTTCCTGACACCTTAGATGGCTGTCAGATTAATTCCTTGGTTCAGCCAGCTCGTTGGTGCATTCAAATAATCATAGATGGACCAATTCTTGACAGAAAGACATCCATATTAAAATTCATATAAAGGATTGACCATCACCACCTCCCTAGATAATATGTTTATTTGTCTTACTGCCTTTACAGTAAAGAACCATTGTCTGTGTGTATGGCGAAAACATCTTTCTTTCAATTGAAGTAGATGTCCCTTTGTCACATTGCACATACATGTGTGCTCTCCTCTCTTCAAAAAAATAATATGTCCTCACAAGATAAAGTGTTCCTATTTGAGCCCATTACAGCTACCAGTATGTTCAGTATCACCCTCTATAATTTGAAATAATTTAGAAAAGTGTCATATTTTGTTGAATCTCTCAACTCTCAACCAATCCCTTCAATGTACAAAGAACACCCAAGTTCTAGAAAATAAAATTCCTTTCATTCTTAATCTATTTAGTAATTAGCATGTAAAATCCTAAACACTCTGATTTATTAGCAGCTTAAGCTCGAATTTTTGTTTCATATCTGTCCACAACCATTTGTTCTGAAGTCCACTTGCTACTCTTCAGTTGATCTGTTTTTTGACAAATCTTTCACAAGAGAGAGAATGCAGATTTTTTTTCAATCAGAATAAATAGCCCACACAAGAAAAGTCCATTAGCAATGGTTAACAAACCCAAACAACCCACATTAAAAGGTTTGATGGAGGACTGCCAGTATAACAGAAGGGGTAACATTGATTTGGAAAGAAGTAGTCAACAGTGAAACACACAAAAGATATTTTCTAGCTCGAAAACCTGCAGGTTAGTGCCAGAAGCAGAGGGGAGAAAAGAGTTGAACAAAAAGAGACACATATTCAATGAAATCCTTGAAACAATAAATCTAACCTATTCTCAGTAAACAGAAAGAGGTGTAAATTGTTAATGTTCCACAGTTAATAAATTTAGAATAAATATCTAGTTATTTATATTCTGCTGAAGCATCAAAGCCAAAAGGGACACCAGAAAAGGGTGAACTTAATTGTATTTACTACGAAATGCCAAGTCTCTCTATAAGAGGGTACGCTAGCATGTCTGCCAATTTCTAAGAGTAGCTGAAGATGTAAATCAATTGTAAGACGTGCAGTCCCTTGTAAGCTCTTTGCCCTTTCAAATGTCTTCTATATCGATATCTATCTGTAGCCTGATGGGTATGTTCAGAACTAGTAGCTATGACATGCAACATACAGTACAAGTGAATATTGTGTAATAAAATAAAGCACAAATTAAAAGATTAAAAATAACATAATGAAATAGCAAATCTCCATGTAAGAACTAAGTGTAAGATACATAACTAACAGTTTATATCAGTTCTATCAAGTCACATTTGGTCTGAGTCATTAAGGAGAGCAAAGCATAAAAAAGGAGTAACTTAGCACTTGGGCAAAACCATGTTGCATTGGAGGGGGAAGTAAATTTAAAATGTGGGGACAGATTTATAGTTGGAATAGGGCATGTCCTAGATCAACTTTAAATTACAGTGGAAAAATAAAGCTATCAAGTATTTGTGTGCTACATGATGTAAAAAATAAACTAATTTGCACCCCTTGTATTCCTTAATGACTCAGTCCCATTGTTCTAATAGCTAAGAAAATTCTGTAATGGAAACAAAAAATGTTTGCTTCAGTTGGATTCTTTACTTTGTGTTAGCATGTATTGAAGCTCCTAGCAGAAGAGTCTCAAGAGCTTCTGGGAAACAAATTTTCTCATTGAAGACCCTGCACACAAGTGGCCACTCCACAGCAAAGTTGCAGCTTTGGACCCAAAGTGCAGGTTTCATTATGGCAGGTAATCCCTACATTCACGGTCTCCTTATTATAATTATAGTCATAACCAGCCTAGGCCGTCTAGCACTGGGAGGGGGGGGGGGGGGGGGGGCAGTCCATTTTGTTATTTATTTATGTTACTTTAAACAAAGACATTGCAAACATCATTGTAAATACTTAACTGCATCTCAATGCATGTACAATGTCCTCCCTTAGAGATAAATGTAGCTTTTCATTTGGTTTGACACATATCATATGCACTAAAACAGAACAAGGAGCAAAGAAAAAGGCAACGTGGTGCAACTCAAGTTATATGCACATAAAAGTGCAAGGTTATATTGTTTTATGCAGTAAAATGATTATTGTTTCACATGCACATATCTAGCTTTAGAGAAGCCTCTAAAAGTGGAATTGTAATGCCTGTGCATATCTAGCTTTATTCACAAAATGAAATAATGGTTTTGTGTCCACAATTCCTGTTATTACAGTGCATTCATGAGAGAGGAAAAACAGGTAATGCAAAGATGATTTTCAGTATGGAAAATGAGATCAAAAGCAAAAGACATGTAATTATATGTGACTGGGATCCTGCAGGAGAGTGATTGTTACACAGTCGCCTGTAGAGAAAAAATATTATGTTGTAAGTGCTTAAGACACAAGAGCAATGCAGTGGATAGCTTGTGAAGAGTACCATACAAGTGCTTAGAAAGAACAATGCGACAATTAATTGATGTATATACATATACACATATATGCATACATATTTGTAGTAAACGAACCTACAAATAAAACATAGAAACATGCAGTGATGTTAGTCATATAGCACGGTGTTTGAATTAGTGTAATTTACGATCTTTTCTTCAAGAAATCCTGTAAAAAAAAAAGCTTACAATGGTGTAGTGCAAAGCAAGAAGAGAGTTCTATTCAGACATGACATGCATTGTGTGCATCAGTTAAGAATTCTTGCCACTTGAACCGTCAATTATTTCATTCTCATGTTCCTGTTATTGACTTCTGTTGGCACTATTCATGTTAGCTGTCCAGATGTCATAGTAACATGTTAGAATTCTTTCTTTCTCCTAACAAAGAAAGATAAGTGATACCATAGCAGGTCAACATTTCAGTGTGATGAAACACACTTTCATCAGGTGGTGAAATGTGGACATAGTAAGGTTTTGCATTGATTGGTGTGCTCTGCGATCATTTATCTGTGTGTGTTTGCTGAATTGTCAGCAGCTCTCCCACAGATCACCTGGCAGGCATATAGTGTGTCACATTTTTACATGAACGATCTTTATTTTTCTTGACAAGACACTCAAAAGCTATTCACACAGGTGGTATTTAACACTCAGAATTGTTGCTCATCTTATAACTTAAGGAAATACAAATGTGTCTTGTTTCTAATGAGATTGCATTTAAGCATTATTGCTCATTCAATAAAACACGTTATTAGTTATTCTATATGAAGATCCATATTGTTCTGCATGTTTGCATGTAATACTGGTATTAGCAAGCACATTTCTTACTGCTCAAAGTTATAACTATAGTCATGGCTGCCTCTGCAATTTCTAAGCTGCCCATGAAAAGCCGCACCTCAAAGTTTATTTAGTCTTAGCTAATCTAGTTGTATATTGATTTATTAATTTGGCAGATAAAGGAAAATAATAAAATGTATATTTTGTTCAGTACTTTAAAGTGCTATGGTGCTTCTGCCACCATAGCAAAGAGACCAAAGCTAATGTAATCTTGGACAAAAGGTATTGGGCCACTCACTGATGGGTCAGTTGAGGACATGTGGATATTCCCTTGCTAAAATTACCATATTATTATCAATGTTTATTTTACAATAATGTCTCTTTAATCTTACTATAAATTGTGAACATTTAACTTTAACCTAACCAGTAAAAATGAAAAACGGGATCTAAAATATATATTTGTAATATTTCTCTTAATTTATGGGATTCTCCTAAAGCTTTCACTTGGTCCTACTGTGTAATTTTGTTAAAACCACACATATTTTCTACTTTCCAGTACAGAACACAAAGCTTTGAGTAGGTTTTTGGCCAGAAGGTCCTTGCTCCCCAGAGACGTCAGTAGCTCATTGGAATTGCTTTTGGCATTCCTGCACAGTCTGCACTTCTTACTTGGTGCAGAATTTATGGACTAAGCACAATTCAATTATCTTTGGATCCCTGTTTTAGAAGACTGTTAAACGTCTCTAGTTGCAAAAATTGACAGGATTAATTTATTTCTAGACCCACCGAACAAAGAGCTGCTAAGTTAGAGAGACCCACCAGCAAGGCTTGTGCCATGAGTAAGTGATAAACAAGCTGTCACGCTAATCTTACTATGCTAGAGCACTGTCCAGATTTGCTATTGTGTAGAAGATTAACAAACTTTGGCTTCCAAGTGACACTTGTGTGAAAACCAGTCATTCATTTCTCAACATATAGAATGCGCTATGCCCTCCCAACAGCTTGACAAGACAAATGTACATGGTGATAACATACATATGATGCATACATAAAAACATAACCAGTTACAGCCACAACACACTATCCTGCTAACAATTTCCCACTTGTTTTCCTAAAAGAAAGAAACTTGTGTAAATTACTTAATTTCTACTAAACTCCATTGGAACATTAACATAAATTAAGTTTTCTGTTCTGCTACAGCTGTGAAATTGGTGGAAAGAGCTTGTATACTGAGATAAATGGGTACTGTTGGAATGTTATGTAGTTTAAATACTCACCTCTAATAAATTGCATAAAATGTATATACGGATTGTCAATTGGCTGCACATTATAACACATTACATGTATTCTCTTTCTTTCCAGTGCAGCATAAGGCAGTTGTTTATATCTAGGTATTTGACTATGTTTACCTAATATTGCATCTAATGTAACTTACTTTTGCCATTTATAGCAAAGCTATGAAGAACTCGCTAACATCTGTAGCTTCTCTTGGTGAGAAATTATTTGGCTTTTTCTACCAATGATATAAACATGAAGCACTTGCTAATACAATTCCATGTATAACACGTTCATCATTTTATATGACGTTCTCACTATGGCTCTCTGTTTATTGTAACGTCTTTCTGTCAAATCGTAGACTAACCAGTAACTTCTTCAAGGGACAGAATGTTGAAAAAAAAATAATGAATTTAAAACTGTGTATGGTTTGCTGAGGAAGCAGCTCAATACTTGTTTTGATAAATGCAGGTATACAGAGAAGTAAAGTTCTGTGGGCAAAGTGACTTATTCCAATCCGAATATTGAAATAACATATATATAAAATCAACTCTAAATTTTTTAAGTTCCATATGTATTTATATTGTATTTATGCCAGCACGGACTTGACCCTGCCTAATGATTTGCCCATTTTACTGAAAATAAGCTATATTTATGTGTATATATATATATATATATATATATATATATACTGAAAAACTGAAGAAGAGAGTTACTGTTAAAGCACTATATTTAATGCTCTAGGACACATGTGGTATAACGGATAGTGATGTAGCTAAGGACAGCCCACCCCCTCATTTTTATTTACCCCAAATAATATCTATCACCAATATACATTTAATCAGCACAGTTTGCTTCTCTGGGTCAGGGGCGCATGCAGGGGGGGTTTCTGGGTCTCCAGAAACCCCTCCCCTCCACTAACAAAGTGCCCCACATAGCGGCACTGTACTATATAGCAGCCGCGGCGCTGTCAAAGAAGCGTCCGCGGCGGTGCTGTATTGAAATTGAATAGAAAGTCTCCTGCCAAACAGGCTCTGCTGCTGCTTCCATAGTGTCAGGGTAAAAAACAGCAGTCCTAAGCCTATAGTTCTAAGCCTTTGCAGCACATAGGAGTTACACCTTGACTACCCGTATTGGATTACGCCTATTGTTATACCAGTGATGATGCATTGTAGGTCGGTAAATGATCAGAACATTACATTACATATAATCATCCCATGCCAATGAGTAGTTAAAATAAAGGCCTAACCTTCTTTTCTCAACCAACCTAGCTCAGTGGAGCTCATACACATATTAGTCAATTTTTGTTAATTACAAGAAGAAAATATTTTATATATTTGTTCCTATATTGTGTTATATCACCATTTCATACCATTGGATTATGATCTTTTGTATTTTAATGTAATGTTGAGGGAATGTGTACTGATATATATCTCCATCAGTAAAATGTTGCTGTATTATTTCATTAAGAGGATTAGGAAGCCGTGTGCCGCTCATTCATAATCTTAAGGGAACAATGGAAGGGTAAACTATCTGCTCCAGGTTTGTCTGTAAAATTTCAATATAGGTAATATACAAATCATTAAATTTGCTGATTTCCCATTACATGCACTATAGCTTACACTGCTGCCCACTGTGTCACTGAATGTAAATACCTGTTGTTGCCTCTCCTTTTATTGGCGGAGAGCGTTGACCGCTAGCAACGCCATGTAGTTCAATCTCATATTCAGTGCCATCTCTCAGTCCTGTCACAACTGTTGTGCGTTCACTGCCTGGCACTGTTAGTGTAACTGGTGCGTACTGTTGTTTGGCATCCTGTATTTTAATGATAAAGTTGTCAAAACCACTCTCATCAGCTGTCCATGACAGATGGAAACCAACCGGGGTTATTTTGGAAACCAAGAGGTTTCCAACTTCAGGTTCTGTTTCTGAAAAGAATACCATGAAAGGAAGATGGAGTAAAATCAAAATGTATTGTTAGTCCGCTATTGCTACAATCATTGAATAAGGTGCTGCTCGCCAAGAGAAGCTAGAAAAAGCCAGAAGCTGCAAAAATAACTTAAACACTTTTAAAAGAAAAAACGTGAACACAAATATATTTATCCTCACAACCTGCAAATCAAATCTGTAAAAAAAAAAAAATCACATCAACAGTTAGATAGCATTTGATGACAACATACATTAGTGGGGAACTATGCTCAAGAAAATAATTTAAACTTAAGCACCATGTAGTGTTATTTGAGTTTCCTATAAAGTGCCACCCATAAAAGTCTGCAGTTACCAGCCATTAACTTGCGGACAGTCCTTAATTTGTCTAGCTCTCTCCATGCCAATTGTGTGCAGTAAAAAAATTATAAACAAATAAATAGTTGCTTTGCACATTGATAAAGTTGGTTGATAACATATTTTTAAGATATCGTACAGTTGTTTCTTTTACTGTCATGGGCATAATTCCTCATTGTAGTTACAGACAAAGCACTTGCCATACATTCATTCAAAGAAGAAGAAGGATAAGAAAAAATATGAATATAATGTACCTACTGTGTTTAGTATTCAGTGTGATATTGTTTTTGTTTTGATTGTAATCAAGTGTTTTTACAAAAGTAGGACTTCTCCCTTTCTATTAAAGACTACTGCCATGCTGTTTATGGCATTCTCTTGCAAAGACTATTTAAGAAGAATGGCGATAGCAGAAATAATAATTCCAAAATTAATGGAAAAAGTGTTTTATAATTTAAATAAAGCATTTTTTCAATGTTACATTTTTACATGTTACATTTTTTAAAATATTTTTCTAAAAATCTATTTTTATACATATTTTATATTTCTTTTAAACAAGTAGAACTCACATACCAAGTCAGGCTAGCCGGGTCACTCATACCCATTTGCCCCGAGACTGGTATTACTCAGTTTCCCCAGTGATATTTTCTCAGTAAATTGTGAGATGTATTGTTATTGTGTGATGGAGAATCACTATTATCGCTGACGAATGTTCTATTAATTCTCTAAAGCAGCTAGACGAATTCCCAAGTTCAGTCTTCAATGGCTTGCCATGTTGAATATATTAGGAAGCTACTTGATGTACTTTAAAATCTTTTCAAACTTGATTGATTTCAAAATCGGCTTTGAAGTTGCTAGGCTACAGAAGTTATACTGTGTACTTGCAATTCTGAATAAATTCGGTAAATTATGTATGTGTGCGTTGCAGTTTGTTTTATTGCATTTGATCCATTTGTACTCAGTACCTACACACAGCAATTTTATGGGATGAACCAATATATGAGATTTCAGCCTATCTCTGGATATCAATCATGAGGCACTTTTACTAGATCCTGGTGAATGGATAGGCTAAATATTGGTTCAGAGCACAACAATGCTGTTTTCACCATCTGCATTGTGAATAGACCCTGAGTACACTTTAAAGGTAGCAGCAGTATGTGACCGTAGTGAAAATACTGAGTAGAACAAAAGAGGTTAATAGGAATGACAAAATACACTCACACCTAGGAACAGATAACATGGTACTCAAAATAGAAAGAAATGATGTGCTTGAAGATGAGTAAACAAGCCTAGAACGTCCAATACCTGTGGTAGCTGAAGTACTAATAGATGGTGTACGTTGACCTCGGATAATGCCATAGAGGTAGATGGTGTAATCAGTGCTTGGTAATAACCCTGAGATAAGAGTATTCCTGAGATTGCCAGAGACATTATATTTTACTGGCTCCAATAACCTGTCATTATCATTGATTTCTACAATAAATCCATCAAAAATATCCTGTGTTGCCGTCCAGAACAGATCAAAGCTCTTGGGTGTTATGTTGGTGACGGATAGGTTGTCTACTTCTGGCTTGTTTTCTGAGCAAGGGAAAATGTGATTCAATTAATTTTTGACATGTCCAACAACACCCAAATGAATGCTCCTTCAGCAGCCAGAAAACCCTGCCAGAATTAGAAAGCAGAACTCTGCTGCATTTATCAGTGCTCTAGCCAGAAGTCAAGATCAAGCAAAGAGACGTTTCATTTGCCCTCAGAAGCAGTTTGAGTAATTATTTTGCATGCTTGCAGCTATCTTTAATCATGCATTTTAAAGCTAGATGAACGAATGAAAGAAGCTGATGGATAAAGAAGCAACAGAGTTTTTTGGTTTGAAATGCAGTAGGATAACACTGAGAAAAAAAGTCATGTTGCTTTTTTTTGTTGGAGTTTATATTTATTTGTTGTTTTTGTTTGGTGTGTTTAGTTTTATATTTTAAAATTCAGCATATACTTATTTTCTGAACAGATTGCCTGTTATGGTCAGTTGCTATCAAAAGTTGTATTTACCCAGGTTTCCGTTGCCTCTTGCAAATATATTTAATTCCACACAGGATACATTTTAGTAGGTGATAGGACTTTATTTTATTAACGAAGACCTGGGAGTTTCAATACATTTGTTACCGTTCTCTTTGACTCTTACTTCAGCATTGATTTTTTTTTTTTCTGTTTGCCACATTCCTCAGTTCATAATCCTGTGCAACAACTGTCCAATTGAGCTTATACATTTATGTATGTATGTATGTATAAATTATATGGGGTCATACAACTTTAATATGATTTGCCATACCAGCATGCAGTTGCAAGATCTAGGGTATTACATTTCACATGAAAGTTAATAGACACCGTTTCCCTTGTCTGCAGCTTTTGACTTTGGCCCCAATCAGTCTGTTTTCCATTTAGAGCACTATGAAATGAACTTGTAAACAGTGATCCTTTTGCAAATTGCAACTACTTATTCATTGACCGCCTATTTATTTGATGTTTGTGCCAATAATCCCCGTTTTTTTTCTGTACTTTAATATTCTGATGCTTTATAAGGGCAATCACCATTCATGGGAAAATGTGTTTAAAATCTTGGGAGTGTCTTATGGATCGGTTTGACAAACACATTTTGTTATATGTAAGAGAACTGTTCTATCACATAGAAGCAGTGCCGGATTAATGGAATGGAGGCCCCTGGGCTAATGGGGCCCCCATTCCCCCATGAGCCCCCCCCATTAGCAGCCTGGCCCCCCTGTTAGCCGACCGACCCCCCCCCCCCTCCAAGCGCTTACCTTCTCCTCTCCTGTCACTGCAGTCCTCCTTCCGCGGCGCGCTGTAAGCTCCTTACTGAGGAGATCTCGTGACACTCTCACGAGATCTCCTCAGTAAGGAGATTACTGAGCACCGGAGAAGGAGGACTGCAGTGACAGAGCTCAGCATTGATCGGGCCGGGGGCGCCCCCGCCCCCGTCCCGATCAATACCTCTGCTGAACTCTGTCAAGGGCCCCCTGGATGCCCGAGGCCCCTGGGCTGTAGCCCAGTTAGACCTCGGGTTAATCCGGCCCTGCATAGAAGCAATGTTTCAAACTTTAGTTTTCCTATGATAGTTAAAAGTCACCTGCTACCGGTAATGTGGATGCTTGTTTAATAAACCATAGCATTACAATGGAGAATATATATATATAATATCATGCTAATTGGCAACTGAAAATATTTGTTATGAATAGCACCTAAACTTGAGTTTTATCTTGCCTATTTTCTTCTCTTACATTACTCATTTTACTTTAAAATGAAATATTAAGCAAGTGAAAAGCTCTGAAATATATATGCAGCTCAGTTGATTTAAAAAGCCCATGTTTACAGGGTGTGATATCCCATCATTTCAAAGCAATGAACTTAACAAGCAGGTGATAGAAAGCTGTAACACGGCTATTGTGATCCTAAAGCCAGTGCAGGTGCAAATCATGTGCAGTGGTATAAAGGTGGTGGGAAGCAGAAGCAGCAGTGATGACCAGAAGTTTTTTTAAATATTCTGATCATAGGTACCTGTGACAGCCTCAGCAAAGAGAGGCTTAGTGTTAGATCCCTTAACCACACCATGCAGTGTGATTCGATATTTTGTAGCCGGGATCAGGTCCGGCACTTCCAAAGTCCGAAGTTCTCCAGGAACCACAATAATTTGTGGTTCTTCTTCTTCTTCTTTATCCTGAACCTGAATCACAAATTTCTCATAGTTGCTTTCTGGAGCTATCCACGTGAGTCTAAACGTGTCCCAGCTGACTTGGGACACCTGTAAGTCGCCCAGCTCACGTGGCACTTCTGAATATGAGAATATGCTACTGTTAGTTACGGTATTTTGTGTAGACGATTAAAACATACATTCTCACTTGGACAGCTTTATATGCATTCAATAATTTTTCTATTGCTTTGCCAATAAAATAAAAAATTATAGCAAGATTGAGTTTATCAATCTGTTGTCAAATAAAATTACTTGTACTTGTTTCTGTCCATTAAAGCCGAAGTTCTAAAAGATTTGTATTTTGAGCATAGGAATGTGAGCAGCTTTGAGCTTTCACATATATATCTGACCCTTGTAACCAAATACAAGTAAGATACTATTCAATGCATTACTTTTTGTGTTCATATAAATATATGCAATTCAGCAGTCTTTCAAATGCAAAATAACATAAAACACAGTTTGCTAACAAAACAGCTACAAACACCACTTATTACTAAAACAAGAGTCAATATATTGAATCAGAGCCGTATTTAGACCTCAGGGGGCCCTAGGCAAGATACTGGTTTGGGGCCCCCTCCCTGAAAAAATCCATAGCACTATAGTTTTTTAGCATAACATATACCCCTATTCAGGGGCTGGCTGGCAGACTTTAGCCCGGGGGGGCAAGCATATAGCACTGGCCCATAAGTAGCGGCCCATTTTTAAAGGGTAGTCTCACCGCCGGCCCTGGGAGGGCGCTCTGAGGACTGCTGGGCCCTAGGCAATTGCCTAGGTTGCCTTGTGGTAAATCCGGCCCTGTATTGAATGTATGCTATGGAAGCAGCTATGAGGATCCTGACTTTAGATTTAAATTTCAACTGAAATACCTCAGAATGTGTTGTCCCAAAAGCCATATAAACTATATAAGGTTATAATGTTGCACATAATCAACAACAGACAGTAGCATAAGTGGTAAAAAAAATGATGGGTTACATAATTTGCAGAGAGGAAAAGTTAACAAAACCCAATTATTTCACATATTGAGTTTATTATTCCCACTTTCTCGGTGTATTTGCCTCACAGAAAGAACTTGTGAAATAATAAACCTACACTTTTATGAACACAATCAGTTGCATCATGAATACCAGAATTGTATTCAAACTGCTCAGCTGGGATCCTCATGTCAAAATCAAATTTAAGATCGTCCCTGAAACAAGGAATTGCTTCATACTTAAACTTGTTAAAATGGTCTTTAAAGCTTAATATTATTTTTCCACTTTACTGCACAGAAACACTGACATCTTATGACTAGAACCCTAAGGCTGGTTCCTGGAACATGGATGGATGGGAGATCGGCTCTGTTTCATTTGGTTTGTCAGTATTTGTCTCACATGATGAATACATCAAAACCAGATGAAAGAAATTAAATCATCAGACCCCTCCTTTCAGTAATAGCACCAGACCACACCTTCCATTCATAGTATTCCCTTATGTTTAACTGTTGGGAAAACTCTATGCAATTCTGAAGATTGCACCAACTAACACAGCTATTGGTAATATTGATTTCAATTATAGTAGCAAACTGATCTTAACTGCACTATATATACTTAGAAACATGCATCACAGAAATAATTTATGTTTGTATAATAAAAGTGCTTGCAAATAAATATGAGTGCAATGATCAAGTTATTCCCATGTTATATATTAGAATAGCTTTGCATTTAATGTCTTTTGTATGTCTGAAAACTCAGATGTTACTAAATAATGGGAAATAAAAAAATGGTCAAGGTGCACAAATGTCATTATTATTAAATGGACATTTTTAATGCTTCTACTTCTGCTAGCATAACATTGGGGTTTCAACACTGATATCATCACTGTCCTCATTATGCAAATATATGGGTTAAATTCTCCAGTCTTTTATGCCTGGATAATTCTAAATTGAATGACAGCTAAACAACTTCACTCACTAGGCACCCAGAAGACTGGAGTCCTGGAGATGTATTAATTATGAAGAATCAGCTCTCCCAGAAACCCCAATGATTTTAGTATTTGCTATTTGGATGAAGTAGGAAGAATTAAAATAATCAATGTTCCCTTTTGTCATCTCTGTGTCAGTTGTTAATATCAGGTACGTTTATTTAACAGCTATGGGAGAAAGTGAAAGAGTAAAGTTTTAATGGGAGAAATTATACATTAAAAAACATAACATCATCTGCAAAAAAAAGAGAAGGTCAATATATAAATACAAGATAGGAGAAACAAAGGTTTATTATACATTGTCTGTTGAAGCCCAATATGACACATTCACGCTGTAGAAAACTGTTGAAGGCTGAAAAAAAACTCTGTGGGTTGGAAATTTAAATGAGATGAACACATTTGAAATAATTTTCTTGCTGTACAAAAGTATGGACACCGTGCGTTTCAAGTAACAAGTAGATGAAGCAAGGGTTCTTAGAAAATAACAATTACTTTCCTCTTTTCTCATTTTTTAATATTTGTTAATTCCTTAATCAATATCTCTACACAAGATTGACAAACTAGAAGACAGATATTATGGACTGTGCTAAGTTACTTACCGGTACTTCCAGTCACAGATGCTGGCTTACTCTTGTGTCTGCCTTTCTCTGCAACAAGAGAAATGCTATATTCTTTACCAGGTTCAAGCCCAGTTAATACAAAGGAGTTGGCATTTCCTGGAACTTGGACTTCATTCTCGAGGCCACCACTAGTAATATAGGTTAGTCTGTAATGATCAAACTTAGCTACAGGTATTATCCACTTCAGATTTAAAGTAGTTTCAGTGGCACCGGTGATTTCCAAATCTTTGGGTGCATCCATATCTGAAATAAATAAAATAATATGTTAATGCCCATCTCTGTGTCCTACAACAAAATTATTATCTAATGGTTTGTAATGTCATACCAGTTGCAGCATTGATAGTAGCAGGAGAACTTTCTTTGTCTTGTTTCACTGCTGTCAGTCCTATGCCATACTCTGTTCCTGGTCTCAAACCTAGGAAACACATATTTAGATACAGTAGTGTGTAAAAAGCCATCATCTGAGTCCATTAATCACTGTTTAATTTGAAAAATGACATAACCAACTTTAAAACTGTCTGACCTGTAAGAGTAACCTTGGTGGTAGCCTGGTTACTCCTGGGAATTGTTATTTCTTCATGGTCTCCTCCTGAGAGTGGTGCAAACTTAATTCTGTAATAGTCAATCTTGGCCAAGGTGTTTTTCCAATCTAGAGTGATACTGTTGTCAGTATGTGACACTTTTCTCAGGTTCTTGGGAGTGTCTAGATCTTTAAGAAATAAGATAAATAAAATTTATGAAAAATCTACAACATTTCTGAAAATTACCTTTTCATTTTTTTGTCAATCGAACTTTGCAACCACATGAAAGTATGGAAACCCAAGTTTCATTGATATTTATGTTTAGTTGGTAATGTGTTTCATTTAATTTAAAAAGTCTGATAAATGTTAATTTGTTTGTCTTTCCATTGTACTTGGCACTAATAGCTCTACTTTTCTGGAAGACTAACAAATTATGTAAAACGGCAAGCTGGCAATTAAATGTTAAGGCTAAAATCTATGTTTGTGTTTAGTGCAATTTAAACGTTATTTAAACAGTATATACACATAAAAATGTTATTTATGACTGCACTTTTTATTTAAATTAAGGAACAGTAATGGGTACCTAGTTCTCACCCAGTCATGTATCCTTAAATGGGTATTGGAGAGAAATGTGCCATAAGTCCTGGAGGCAATGTTTGTGCAAACCTGGTGCTAGGGTGCCACTATATCTATCTATCTATCTATCTATCTATCTATCTATCTATCTATCTCTCTCTCTCTCTCTCTCTATATATATATATATATATATATATATATATATATATCAGCAGCAGCAGCTATTTATATACCGCTACTAATTACACAGCGCTGTACAGAGAACTCATTCACATCAGTCCCTGTTCCATTGGAGCTTACAGTCTAAATTCCCTAACGTACACACACAGAGAGACATATATATATATGTATATATGTATATATATATCCCAATTGTAAAGCGCTACGGAATTTGCTGGCGCTATATAAATAAATGTTGATGTTGATGATGATGTATATGTATATATATATATATATATATGTATATTTATAGATAGATAGATAGATAGATTACAATTTAAAGGTTACACATGTTTATAGTTTAATGAGCTTCATTGAAATTCATCTTCAATAAACATTCAATTAGAGATTGTAAAATGTGCACGAGAGTATATTACAAGAAATTTGATGCTAATATGCTTTCAACCACATGCCACGTCTTCAGATGGTTGGTAAATGTTCCTAAAATTAATTTTTGCACACTGAACTAGAACTGTACTAAGAAGTTTGATTGTGAGCCAGAGGCCAGAATGATGATTGATACATTAAAAACAGAAAGTTATGAGTATATTTAATAGGAAACTTCTTTACAAGAAGTAAGAAGAGGCGGTGAATCTTTATTACAGCCTAAAGTAAGAAAAAGAAGAATATCCAGCAATGTGAATATAATAAGCAGTTTGTGGGACATATGAGAAAGAGATAATTGTTATAACATTGTAACTAGTAGCAGCAAACAGAGCCTATGTAAACATTTCTTAGTTTATCATGACCAGAGATTGTATGGAATGATTTGTCACACTAAGCTGGAAAGGTGGGAATTACATGTAGGATATGACCTGCATGGAAACTATGTGGATTACCCTTCTGGCTCATTTTGGCTTGAATAATGAGATTCCATATTTCCTTTTAACTGAGGATGGTTTGATTAGTTTACAGGTTTTACAGGTATAGTTTTTTTCCAATGAAATATTACATTATAAATGTATTTATTATTCATTGACTGTATTGCTACTTAACTAGATTTGATTTTATAATTTGAAGGGGTCATTTTTAAAAAAAAATAATATAATGGCATAGAGATGGTAATTGAAGCATATAGTTCTTTTAACTGTAAAATATAACTACTGTATTTTAATATAATAATTTGTTAAGATCTGAAAGGCCTGGTGGCACAGTGGTTAGCATTGCTGGCTCACAGCACCTGGGCCAAGAGTTCCATTCTAACCAGGGCACTATTTGTGTGGAGTTTGTATAGTCTCCCAGTGTTTGCATGTGTGTGTTCCATGTACTCCACTGCCCCCCCCCCCCAAACAGTGGAAAAACATACTGTTAGGTTAATGTTTGCATCTAGAGTGCAAGCTCTACTGAGACAGGAGCTGATGTGATCTCTGCTTTATAACACAATATAATATAATTTTAATAAATAAGGTCTAATGCATAATTATTATTTATTTACTAGCTCCATATGTAATGAAAATAAAAATGTAAATATTATACTTAATTAAATTACATGACGTTACCACAGTGTGGCAGGAGGATTAAACAATGTTGAGATATCAAGGATCTATCAGGATGTGGCTTTTCATCTGTACACAAAGTATTTTAGGATTTTGGATTTGGATTATATGGAACATGGTTAAGTTTATATTAGCTCTGAACCTTTTGAACCTTTGGGGCATGGACTTCACAAGACCTCTGAAGCTGTCCTTTGGTATCTGGCACCAAGACATTAGCAGCGGATCCTTTAAGTCCTCTAAGTTGCGAGGTGGGGCCTCCATGGCTCTGACTTGTTTCTCCAGCACATCCCACAGATGCTCAATTGGATTTAGATCTGGGGAATTTGGAGGCCAAGTCATCACCTTGAACTCTCTGTCATATTCCTCAAACAATTCCTAAACAATTTCTGCAATGTGACAGTGTGTGCTCTAGGCAAAGTTCTGCTGGGAAACCTTGGGTCCAGGCATTCATGAGGATGTAACTTTGACACGTACCACATACTTAAATATTGTTGCAGTATGCCCTTTCATGGCAATGGTATTCCCTGGTGGTAGTGGCCTCTTTCAGCAGGATAATGTGCCCTGTCACACTGCAAAAATTGTTCAGGAATGGTTTGAGGAACACGAAGAGTTCAAGGTGTTGACTTGACCTGTAAATTCCACAGAACAAGTCTGAGCCATGGAGGCCCTAGCTCGCAACTAACATATATAATCCTTATTATCATTTCATGTTTTTTTATTTCCTATTGAATTATTTTATTTATTTTTTATGCTTTTTACTTGTTTACATATACCTGCAGTATCCCTCTAATTAAAACAATTGAATGGGGTCCCAATAACTGGCAGTTTTAGTCTGTACATCAACTATATTCGTTTAATAGTATTTAGGTTTTTATCAAATGCAATAAAATGGTTTGTTTTATAATTAGTTCCTCTCCTTTTTATATCATTGGGCATTTTAAGGTGATCACATTTCTTCTACTATCATTGTAGCTGATTTATTAACAGGCAGAGATTTAAGTTAAACCTTAACTTATACTCTGTACTTGAATGGGAAACTTTGATATAGTTCTTTTCTGTCAATAATAGATTGATGACAAATTCTTCCACTATTAAAAGAAGGTTAATTTGTATTGCTAATCATATTTTACATTATATCTTCAGTACTGTTACTTTAAAATCAAACTGGCATCTTCCAGCATGCATGTAAGACAACGTTTTATTGGGACTGTTGTCAAGAAATGTTTATTAAAATGCATAAATGATGTCTAAGAGTGTAGTAAAATTATATTTGGGTCATCTGTAGATTCATGTATATGTGAAAGAGGCAAATATTGAATGTTTTGTAGGCAGTCTTGAATACCTGTTGTAAAAGTCTCCGATACAGGAGAACTTGTCATTTCTCCACGTCGAGATATTAAGATCACCTCATACTCTGTGTCTGGTTTTAGGTTGTTCATGGAATACTGGTTTTCATCTTCAGAAAGTTCTACTGTAGTCCTGGGCTCATTTCCTGTTCCATAGGTTAGAGAAATGCCATCGATTTCAGCCAAAGGTTTAACCCATGTTATTAAAGCAGAAGTGTCTGTAACATCTTTCACATCAACTTCACTTGGGGCATCCAATCCTGAAAAAGATTACAGCCTAAATTCAGAAAATACTCCAGTGCCAGGTTAACAATTGCTAGTGTCTGTCTGAAAGTGAACGTTAAATAGGGCATTGCATTTGATGTTTAAAACAACATTTTGTAATATATAAAAATACTGTGTATGTATATGAAAACTTCCGTATCATTACAGGAAATAGAATTTATACTTAAATTTGTGTATTTCCAACATGCATTTGCTATGAAGTAGGATTGTGTTTGAAATGTAGAAGGAAGCATAAAAGTATTTTCCCTATGGAATGCCAACCTTGGGTGGTCTTAGAAGTATTTGCAGCAGTTTCCTTGACTGCGACCTGTACTTTTTTTCAATAGAAGTTATATGTTGAATGGAAAATGGAAAACTTTAAAATTAATCTGGAATACATGTATAAACAAATATAAAGATGCATACTTAACAGATCATTTCAAAATTGAATGTCTGAATGTATACAATCTAAAGACATTTTACTATTACATTTAAGTTTTTAGTCCACATCACTGCAAACTATGGCCATTTTCGGCACTTGAACGATAGCTGAAGTGTAGAGATAAGTTGTGTTGAAACTCAAAATATGTGACAGAACAGGCTAGCTGTTTTTGCATAGGTGTCACGTACAACTAATACAATCTTTGGAAAATTGCACTGTTTTTGTAAATGGACTTTTTGTCAAATCATAGCCAATGAATAAAGCAATACACTGATGGTCAATTTATTTTGCTCATGTTGCGGGACTGGGGTAGGAGTGGGAACACTACAGTCAACATTATGTCTGAAAAACATGCAAAATTACATGGCTAAACTCCTTCTATTTACTCATACCTCATTGTTAGAATGGCGGAACGGGTCACTTCATCAGTCTTGGGGGTATATTTACTAAAATGCAGGTTTGAAAAAGTGGAGATGTTGCCTATAGCAACCAATCAGATTCAAGTTAACATTTATTTAGTTCATTCTATACAATGACAGCTAGAATTTGATTGGTTGCTATAGGCAACTTCTTCGCTGTTTCAAGCCCGCCATATAGTAAATATACTCTTTGGAGTAATTTAGATCTTCAATTTGTCATTATCAATTGATCTCCTAGTTCTCTCCTGATTTCCTGTATTTCTAGCGTGCAATCCCTGTGCTTCCCTAGTCACACTGTTTGACACATCTGTCAGCTGTCAGATCTCCACTTGATTTTTACTCTTTACCTTGTTCAGCAAACATTTCTCTCCCTTCACCCTACAGTCTTTCTCTCCTCCAGAAAATTATTTCAGCCCCTCTGTCTTGTCTCTCTCTTTTTGTTTCCAGGCAAAGCAAACAAAGTTTTTACTTAATTTACTACTGCTTCAATTTTCCTGTAACAAAGCTGGGGACCAGATTTACAAATAGTTCATTTCTTTCATATTCACTTAACTATGCTCTCCCTCGTGGGTTTTTACAAACAGCAGCCCCCCCCCCCCCCCCACATCAGTTCTTCCTTGCTCTCCTGTATCTCATTGTATATAGTTCCTAGTATCCCAGTATTCTCATTCTAATTACTCCCACAGACATTTGCATGCCATTTCTGCGTAAAGTATTAATTTGAGTCATATATTCCTTTGCTCAATTTAAGTTACTTAATTCTTGCCTTGCCCCTTACCTGTACTCTGTTTTCCATTGATTTTTGTTAAATGTATGTTACTTTAACAATGCCAAACCCTTCATTTGATTTGCCCTATCATTCAATCCAAATACTTTGTTAGCTCATAAATCATTTTCAGACATTCCCATGGGTATAGCTAGAAATGTCAGTACCCTTTAGCAAAATTGTGATAGAGCCCTGTACACGCCATGAAAAGTAATACCCACCACAATGTCTGCTCCATCCCCAGTCAGGATCCATAAAGTTAGGTCAAAATGATCTCTAATATATTAAAACATCAGTTGTTTAATTTTATAGCATATCTAGCTATCAATTAGGCTTCTTTAAAAATGAAAGAGTTGGATTGTGAGTGTGTCAATGGTTTGAGGTAGTGATGTGAGAAATTTTCACAATCATTCCCCAAAATATTTGCCTTGTTCCGCATTTGACCATGGTATGTCACAACTGACCTTCCCAAAAAACATAACACAGCAGAATGAATTGGTCATGCACCCAGTTCTTTGTATAGATTAGAAATTCGGCATATGTGATTTTACAAATACAGTGCAGAGTGGCAATCCATTGAATGGCTAAGCAAAAGTGAAAATCAACGATAGCATTTGTGGAATTTTGCACCAGTGAGGAATTAACTGTTTCACTGTGAAAATAGATGCACGTCAAATCCACTCATCTCTAGTTTGGGGATAGAGTGCTGACTAAATGGATAACTGACTAAAGTGCACTTTGTGTGTGACTAGCATAGGTTCATAGATTCCTCAAAGAAATGTCCTTGGGAATTGTACTGACATTGGCAGCGTTGATAGTTTATGAATAATTCCAGAATACCTTCTATCTACAGCAGGCCTGGCCAACCTGTGGCTCTCCAGGTGTTTGTAAAACTACAAGTCTCAACATGCTCTGTCAGCTATAGTCTGGCTTTCACCTGGCAATGCATGCTGGGGCTTGTAGTTTCACAACACCTGGAGAGCCACAGGTTGACCAGGCCTGATCTACAGCAAAGCTCATTGAGCTTTTTAACGTACCCTAAGTACATTTAGGTTAGCTAATTTAACAAACAATATTTATTTGGCTTATAGAAAGGATGTCTATATTTCCTCATATGCAAGAGCAATGCCTGATCTATAGCTTGTTTTGCAGAATGTTTGTTTCAGGAATTGTGTGGAAGAAAAGCCACATCATTCATTGATTATCCTGTTTGTATCTTGCTATATGTCAAAAATGAAAGGCAAAAGCAGGGTTCTAGCACACCACTAACAGTGCACAACTTGATGCTTTTGTTTCCTTTGGCTAGAGGATTATGGAATAGCATAGTGAAAGTAAGCAATTATTATTATTATAAATACGGAATACTTCACAGAATATCGTTAGCTAATGAATGTTGTCTTTATATTTTTGTAAAGATAGATTTATTGCCTTCCTGCCTGTAACGAAGATCATTTTAATGTTAAACTTTTACAACAAACTTCTGTTTTCTCAGATTTATGTACATTAGTCCTTCAGGGATGCCTTGAACTGTGCATAGGGGATTTGAGGCAAGAAGTTTTGAAATACAGTGCCATAAAACATGATGGATTTTCCAGGCACCATTTATGTGGTTTTCTCCCCCCACCTCAGTTCTCACTAAGGGTCCTAAAGATGTATTGATTTATAGCATTCATTTCCATTCACAAGCCTCTGCAACTATGGGGGAACAGACATGTTCGTGTTTAGTCTGATTAAATGGAATGTGTCTAACCGTGTACAGAAATAGGTCATGATTGATATTTTTACATTGTGTGACGAGGCAGCTGGCTTGACTAAAGTATTCACCACCCTCTCTATTGGCGCTCATAATCATGTGTTTTCATTTCCACTCAGGCCTACAGTTTTAACACTGAGCTCTTTGTCACAAGGACCAGTGGTCAGACATAATGTAGGAAGAAATATTTCTTGTGTAATGTAACATTTCCAATTAATTCTTCTCATTTTATGACCTAATGTTGATCCAGTGTGAAAAAGCATCTTGTAGCATAGACAAGAGCGCCTTGGCGTGGCGGATGGCTTAAACATACATTTGCAAATGTGTGCAACAAAGACTTTTGCATTTTTATCTACAGTAGAAATGGCAGATCTGTTGGTGGCTATAGCAGTGTGCTGGGGGAAAAACTGTTGTGTGTATGTTCCTTGCAGGATAACCCCACCCTTTCAAGCACCTGTTATGGCCTAGAAATTGATTTGAGCAGCTTCCACTTCTGTATTTGTCTGAGAGGCATGTTGGTGTCAGTAGCTGAGAGGGGGTACTGGCACTGAATTGCTGTTTGGAGGCTTCTGGGGTACCTCTTTGGTAAGTTGGCTCTCAATTTAAAAACACATATGTATGGCCCAAATATATGGGACTCTCATTGTTTAGAGTAGGACCATCCTATTAGCAAAAGCGCCTTGGCGTGGCGGATGGCTTAAACATACATTTGCAAATGTGTGCAACAAAGACTTTTGCATTTTTATCTACAGTAGAAATGGCAGATCTGTTGCTGGCTATAGCAGTGTGCTGGGGGAAAAAATGTTGTGTGTTTGTTCCCAGCATAGACAGTATGAAAGAAATAAAGCTATATGGGAATGTATTTAATCTTGTAAGCTTTCTAGAAATATACAATACTTTACTCCAGTATAAGTGGTCCTAAAGCTGGCCACACACGATACTACAGAAAATATTTTGATGATATTGTGGTATCTGTCATAGGCAAACTGAGGGGGGTTTCCTGGTGCCTGGAAACCCACTCCAAGCCTGGGGCACTGTGTATTTGAGGTGGCTGGACCCTGCCCCCGCTTCACTCAGCTCTGCTTGAAAAGGGGAGAGCTGCATGCACCTAACAGTAGTTCAAACAGCATTGCCCATGTATATAATGGGGATAGGAAGTGTTGGAGAGCAGCCAAGCACTGTCTAAAATTATAGCCACTCCCCCATGCATGCTGGTCACGCCCACTGGCGGCGTGGTGTGGAAACCCCCCTCTACAAATCCTGCGTTTGCCTCTGTCTTTAGTGCAAAGCAACTGCAGTGTTCTGTACTGATCTTATGGAAAATGTTATTATCAGGCAAGTTGAAAAAATGACCGATATAAGTCTTTTATATAAAGTCATCTTCTGGTCTCACTCAGGCCCCAATGATGCAAGAAGAAATCTGCAAGATAGCACTGACTGCCGAATTGCCAGACTTTGTCCAGTTTGGGCAATTATACTTGTGGCACAATTGGACAGTCAGTCTGTTGCTTGGGTCTCAGGCTGTGCATTAGGATCTGAGCACTGTCATATTTTACTCGCTTTTTTAACTACTAGATATTGGGATAATGTTTGGGTTAAATAGCATATATTAAATTATTTGTATTTGTTAAGACAGGGATAGCTGTAGTCTATTATCTGTGCCATAACTGTACTGTCTGCTACATTAAATTGTGCTGTGTATGGTTTTGACAGTGTTATGAATTACAGTACAAGATATTATGGAACAGTAAATGGTATAACATTATAATAATCACTGTTAAGAGTAATACTATATATGTGAAGGAAAAGGAGAACAAAAAACAACACAAATAATTATTGAGTGCTATCAGTAAATGACAAAGAGCAAAGTGCTCAACAGTGACTGTATCCACTGCATAAATTCTTGTGACTTTGCCTCTGAAATCATTTTGTTTCAAAATAATATGGAAGATATCAGACGAGGGACGGAACAGAGGTCAAGTGGACAATTGTCCCCTCCTTGAACTCTCTTGTTTTTACATATGAAAATCAGCACTGAAACCCTGATGGGGCTTCTTTTTGACACTTAGGGGTATATTTACTAAACTGCAGGTTTGAAAAAGTGGAGATGTTGCCTATAGCAGCCAATCAAGTTCAAGCTGTCATTTTGTAGGATGTACTAAATTAATGATAACTAGAATCTAATTGGTTGCTATAGGCAACATCTCCACTGTTTCAAACCCGCAGTTTCGTAAATATACCCCATAGTCTCTGGGGGCTATTATCCTGAAGTTTCTCACCTATATGAACTGTCAAATAACAAATTGCAATGCAATGCTTCATGGGAAAAAAACTCAGATCTATGATTATCTTACAGGAAGCTACATCTGTTGATCCATATTCCTTACCATGATAACCTATTACTGTAAATAGTAGCTGGCACTGTGTTACTTTGTTACCATGATCCATTCATCTTTGCTCTCCCTAGGGGCAAAAGTTGTCACCGCTAAATTGAAAGACATATGTAAAAGCTACTCATTTGTCTTTTCCCTCAAACGATGACACAGTTTAAATGTCTAAATCTGTTTGTGTTACCTAAAGTAATACATTATTGAATATGTTTTTTGTACTTTTATACAAAAAAAACATACTTTTGCATTCAATAAAAAAAAATACATTATTTAATTTGCCAACTTTACTTGTGGTGGTGATCTTGGTTAAAGCTGGTCCTTGTGTATTGTTTTTCACAACATGTATTGATACTTCATAGGTCTCCCCTGGTGCCAGTCCGTGTTGCACGTAAGATGTTATAGGTCTTTCCAAGCTAGTGCTTATCTCTCCATTTAATTTTTTCTGCCAAAAAAATAATATTGTGAAACAAAAGCAAATGTTTTAAATAAATACTTAATTACTGGAAGATTCAATATCTCAGCCAGGGAAAAAACATAATAATAAATTTTCCTTGAAAATAAAATGGAAAATGGACCAATTAACCTACATTTAGGCATCTGCAGTTCAAGAACAGCTGGACAGCCAATTCAAACCTGTTTACATTCTAAGACATTTCTGGGCTCTAATTTTTTTTTCGCCAAATCAATTTTAAAAATGTATTTTCATTCCTGTACACAGAACATGTGTAGTTTCAGAGGTACTGAAATCAACATGTAAAGAGCAAGTATAGCCACTATTTGACAACATAATTATGCCAAAGTCAATTTGTAACTGTGATAATTATGTACATTAAATAACTAGAGTGCTTAAAATTCACTAAATATATCCATCTGCTGTCTTTCACACCTTTGTAACCATTTAAGGATGGATGTGATTATGTAACAGGGCATATATAAGACTGAATAACAGTTTGTAACACTTGTCTGAAGGGCCTCATTTACGAAGTGCACTTGATGTGCTCTTTGGTTTTGAACTGGTATTCCAGGAACCCTTTTCATTAGATAAAACATTTAATTTTTTCTCTTACATTACTGATCTGTGTAGCCTCATTTATAGCTTAGATTATTCATAAGATTGATGGGGATAATGGGGAATGTCACTATTACACATGTAGCTTTTGTGTGTTACATTGCTCAGGGTTCATCTCGAAATGCGCTTTTCCTCTGAAGTGCAAAATAGAGGCACAAAATGGATTGCTTTAAAAGGATAGGATGAGAACCAAAAGCTACCAGCTCTGAGCTGGTCCAAAATGTAAGTCCTTTTGGAGAGTGAAAATGGCCATTTGTCCATCTGCACAACAAAGAAAGTCCACTAAAATGCACCCTCTCACGTACTTTATCTTGTTTCCATTGTGCAAAATGATTTCTTGTTTTTGCATTGCTCCAGAAAGCCAGATGCTCTGCTGACCTCACTCAGCCTTATTTCCCCCCTTAACATCTTCTTTTCCACAAATGCCCTAATAACAATTTCTGAAAATTTCAGGTTTGGGATTTAGTGGTCCTTTAACAGCAATGGGTGCAGAACTAGTTCTACATGAATAGATCCTTATTATTATCCTTGATATGCCTGGGTATTATAATTGAATATTGAAACATGAGGATACCACATTATTTTTTAAATGAACATATAAGGGGGAGTTCAAATGGAAGTAACGTGGCCGTTGTATGAAGGTACTCCGAGGCAGTGGCGGAACTACCATTGGTGTGGCAGGTGCAGTGCACCGGGGCCCATGGAGATAAAAGGGCCCGCTGCATGGCAGATGCAAAGGGTTGGGGGCCCCGGTTCCCTCCTCCCCGCCTCCCTGCACCGGGGCCCACAGTTCGCTAGTTCCACCTCTGTTCCGAGGGGATATTTCCATATTTCCTCGCATGCCAAGAAGGTGCAAAGGAAAATGAGCGGAGATTTCTTATGGTGGCACATCGCTTCCAATTCACTGCACTGTTAGAGGAATCTTAGAACAAGTTGGATGTATGAACTTAATTTCATATAGAGGTGTATATGGACCTACAATTCCCCCGCACAATTTTCACAGGAGAGTTTATACCATAATTTGTGTTGTTGTCCACTGTGTAACTCTGTCGGGGCTTATTGTATGCCTTCATTCCTCTCCTCAAATCATGACAATGTCCTTGTCTTATACAGTCCTGTTCTCACTAACACAACCATACAAGCATACAAATAGGGTGAAATACGGGACTAGCACTGTTATATTATATAACCATGTGAAGTATACAGATAAATATATACCTGATTTTATTATTAAAAAGTCCTAAAAAAAACAAAATTGAGTCATTGCTATGGGTAACATTGTCCTTTTTTTTATAACATTAGCTGAAAATATCTTCATTAATTCTTCAGACAAAATACATGAATTTGTGACAGTTGCACTGAGTTTAGATTTCCAACATTTCTTAAAGGAAAACTAACATAGAAACATATTTGCTTACCGTGTTCTGGAAGATAAGTTTCCAAGTATCAAAAGAGATATCCAGTGGTTCCCATTCCACCTCAACAAATGTTTCCTTCACAGATTTAAATCTCAGATCATCTGTGGTGGGCAGGTCTATAAAACACAGTGCATTTTTGTTCAGTTTAGGTTCAGTCTGCTCAGTTATGGGTCCATTACTCAGATATTATACAGCTCTAAATGACATTTTAATGAAAAGTAATAACAAACGGGGTATTATCAAACTTTTGAATGTGACAAAATAAATAATACACTTGCAAGCCTAGACATATATACAATTATAATTTATTTATCGTTAACCTTATTTTATATACTGAAAACATATTCCATATCACTCTGCAAAGGGAATGTTTTCAATTCTTAACATCAGTCCCTGGAACAGTGGCTTAACCTACCAATATTTTTTTTGCCTATGGGAAGAAATCCAGGGAGATAAAGAAAACTCCACATAGATGCTTCTCTGGTCAAAATAGACCCAATGGCCCCAGTGATGTGAGGCAGCAATACTAACCACCCTATTTTGTGCCTGACTATTATATAGTCTCATATCTGTTAGCATGTTAATATGAAACCACTATCATGTGCTGTGTCTAGTATGCAGAATTAAATCTGGTGCCAAATCTTATAAATAATTCAAAAAGTGGTTCTAAATCTAATATGGGCAGCCATACTTGTGTCAAGTTTAATATAGAAACCCATACCATCATCTAATATGGTGTGTTGTCTTACATGCAGACCCATATGTGGTGCCAATATGCAGGCTCATATCTGGTACCAATATGCAGGTCCATATCTGATGCCAATATCATGGCCCACATCTGGTGCACATTCTAATAGGCAGGCCTATATGAGTTCCCAGTTTTAATATGCAGAAATATATTTGGTTCTAATGGTAATATGCAGACCCATATCTGGTGCCCAGCCTATCATGTACACCTATATCAGTATTAATTAACCAAAAATAACTGACATTTTAATCTAGTATATTGATTTGATTTGTAAACATGAATGGCAAAAATTATGGTAAATGAAAAGATAACATTTAAAATTTCCTTTTGATGTTTTACACACATTCAACGAGGCAAGTGCTTATGTGATGCCTCAAAGGAATAATGCAATGATAAATGGCAATATAAAGTCACCAGACCATAGCATTAAACAAAGTTTAATGATATGGTCTGGTGAACTGAGGTGAGATATTAATTTTAAGTTATCTCTACAATGCATCTTTTTACTTCAGACACTTCAAGGTAATATTTCTTTGTATTTTATCACCAAAGGAAGTTGCTTGTAACATCTAGGTGTTGGTTTGTGCTTTGTAAATTGAGTGTTTTGTTTAAATCCTTGCTCTAGTCAACCACTCTGCTAAGTAGCCCAGGTACATCTCATTCACCAATTCTCCATCATCCTCCATCCTCATGTGATTACTTGAACTCCACACAGGCAATGAATCAGTGAGCTTGACCCTAGGTCTAACACTGGACTCTTACAGTTTATTTTCTGTGCCTGACAATACCTGTTTATTTCAACGCTCTGTTCTCTTCTGTCTTTGTCTTTATCGAGTTAGTACCCTGATCCTGAGTCTGTCTTATTGTCTGTAATTTGTCAGTCCCCCTGTACATTGACTCCAGCATCTCCTAGTGACAGCGACATGTAAGAGCAAACATTGTACTTACGTGTTGCTACTCTGGCACTAACGGGGATGCTCTTCTGGTCTCTCAGAATGGCATAAACACGGACAAAGTACTCCACACCAGGCTCAAGCTCTTTAAGAGTGGCTGTTGTTTGGTCACCAGGCACTCTGAAGTCAAACTCCAGGCCTCCAGGACTTGTTGGAACGTATGTGATGAGATACTCAGTGACTCTAATTTTGTTGGCCCACTCAAGGTTCATGGTTTGTGTAGTTACATCTGTCACTACTAAGTCTTCTGGTGGTGATACTGTGGGAAAGATATACAAGGTCACACATGATGTATTTTTCCGTCAGTAAACAGTCCATGGAATCTAATATGACATAGATAATGAAGTTATATTGTTAAATGATAAGATAAATAATAAACATAGGTTGGTAAGATCATTAAACACATCAAGACTTTCATCACTATCATATTTGTTTAGGTGGCCACCACTAAACCTGCTATTCAATTAATTACGGAAATTGCTACACACTTTGATACGCTCCAAGCAGCCGAATCACTTCAGGTGTCAGTAGGGCTTGTACACAGGCTCGTGCACACACAGGTCAATAATGGCCATGTTCTGACCCTATTTAGTCAGATTATTATTTGCACCAAGCATGGTTTGGGGACATACATGTTGGAACATTAAATGATATCACTGCTGATTTTAGAGCTTGCGTGGCGAGCATTATACAGCACATCCCAATCCAGCAGTATGGTAATTATAAGAGTATATCCAAGTTAACTTAGAGGAACTAGATCTTATGCTGATCAAAAAATACCAAGAAGTATGAAAAATAGCTGATATCAAATGGGGTACTATTATAATAATAATAAATAACCGAGCAAACTAAAATCTCCAATTAATTATGAGTGCATCCATAAGAGAGCACTGAGCTAGGTCTTTTCCTATCAGAGGATACCAAAACTTAAATTGCTGTTTTGCAAGTTAATGCCACTTCCAATTTATAAATGTAAATACTGCTTGTTTATGCTCTAAAAACCATTTAATGCAGTTTTACACTTTAACAAATGCATATAATAAATCTACCCAGTAAACATCTAAAATCTGCCACAATCTATCCTTTATCCAGCAGAATTCTGTCAGTGCTGGGAAAGAGATCATCTTTGTGCAAATAAGAATGTGACTGAGCACTAATCCAAGTGCGAGAATGCAAAAGTGTCCAAAAGTAATTATTACCAGACTATGGATATTACCACCCATTAATATGCATTTTTTGCATTTGGAAACAGAAGTAAAGGTGATGTCCACATCTCACTTTAAAACTGAATTGTTGCTTTTACCCTGTCAATTTATCTTTGATCTTACTAAAACTTAAAGCTTATACAGTGCAGAACTCTCATTGGTTTAAGAAAACAAAAAACAGATGTGCTACATTGCAATTCAATGTCTTTTGTATAAATTGGTTAGACTGCTGCAAAGTTGGTTCCAGGTGTGCAAGCTATGGTTCAGAGATTTTTGTCCTCGCTGTTTAACTTGAAATGAGGCAAAATCGTAATATGATCCACTCATTAAACACTAACTGCAGTGTGAAATTTCTTGTTTGCTGTCTAGCATGAAGCATGCATATTATCATCCAAAAAACTGTGGAGTAATTAGCAAAACTTTGAAGGGATAAAATGTTGAGGTAAAAATAGTTTATTGCGAATGAATGCAAACTACACTGTGATGGAACTAAATTGGACTTACCTTCAAGACAGAAATCTCCGATAAAGCCTTCATCACAAACACATTGTCCATCTACACAACGGCCTTGGTTATTGCAGTTTTGAAAGCAGGTACGTTGGCCACAGTTGTCTCCAGTAAATCCTTCGTTACACACACACTGTCCATCAATACACACTCCTCTGTTATTACAGTCATCAGGACAGCGTAAGTCACCACAGTTATCGCCAATAAATAAATTGTCACATATACATTGCCCGTTAACACAGCGACCTCTGTGGTTGCAATCATCGGGGCATCTCAGTTCTGAGCAATCTTCTCCCATAAACCCCTCATCACAAACACACTGCCCATTTACACACCGCCCTTTATTGTTACAATCATTGGGGCATCTTAGCTCATTGCAATCCAAACCCATGAATCCCTCATCACATACACACTGTCCATTTACACAACGACCTTTGTTGTTACAGTCATTGGGACATCTTATTTCACTACAGTCTAAGCCCATAAATCCTTCATCACACACACACTTCCCATTAACACACTGCCCCTTATCTTTACAGTCATTGGGACATCTTATTTCACTACAGTCTAAGCCCATAAATCCTTCATCACACACACACTGCCCGTTAACACACTGCCCCTTATCTTTACAGTCATTGGGACATCTTAATTCACTGCAGTCCAAGCCTTTAAATCCTTCATCGCACACACATTGCCCATCAACACATCTTCCTTTGTTGCTGCAGTCATTAGGGCATCTCAGGTCACCACAATCAGATCCCATGTACTCCAAGTCACATACACATTGCCCATTAACGCACTGGCCTCTGTTGTTACAGTTATTTGGGCATCTGAGCTCACCACAGTCCTCTCCTATGTAGTCCTCCTTACAAACACATACTCCATTCACACAGCGTCCTTGATTGTTGCAATTGTTTGGGCAACTCAGTTCACTACAGTCATCCCCAATAAAGCCTATGTTGCACACACACAATCCATTTACACATATACCATTGTTATTGCAATTGTTTGGACATGCCAAATCACCACAGTCATCTCCAGTGAAACCTTCTTCACAGAAGCACACTCCATTGACACATCGACCCCGGTCAAAGCAGTCATTAGGGCAAATCAACTCACTGCAGTCTTCTCCTGTGTATGGTTCATCACAGACACACTCATTATCCACGCAACGTCCCCGATTGTTGCAATTGTTCGGACACAATGGTTCACTGCAGTCTTCCCCAACAAAATTGTCATCACACACACATTGACCATTCACGCACTTCCCATGCTCACTACAAGGCACAGGGCAAACCTCTTCACCGCAGTCTTCTCCACCATAGCCATCAAAGCAAACACAGATGCCATTAACACATTTTCCCTGATCATTACAGTCATTCAGGCAGGACAATTCACTGCAATCCTCTCCGGTGTATCCTGGATTGCAAACACATTTTCCATCCACACATGTTCCCCTGTTATTGCAGTTTCCTGGACATTCTGCTTCTGTGCAGTTGGGTCCTGTCCATCCAGGCTCACAAACACAACTGCAACTTTCAGTACTATAATTTCCGTGCCCATTGCAGTAAGGCTTGGTTTCCACTGCACCTGCAAAGATGACAAAAATATAAATATTATTACAATTTAAAATATTTGTTAAAGGACACTCTCAAGATAATGGTTCTTGTTTTGTTTAATGATTACGTGTATTTTGTCTTGAAATTAACTGTTAAAAATGTCAAGTTAATGTATTGTTTGAATGCAGAATCAAAATGTGCCGATACATTGTTCCTCTACAACAGTCTATATTATAATCTTTTATTTATATAGCGCTGACATACAAAGCAGCGCTGTAAACTGAGGGGTCCTTGACTTAAACATGTTACATACAATGACATGAATCAAAAGGTATAGCGTGTCCTGCCCAAATGAGCTTGCAATCTAAGAGGTTTGGGGAACACCTAATATAGAAGGAAATATTATAATAATTTTAGCAATTGGACTCTGTTGTTGCTACAAGCCTTGCACAGTATGTGATATATATGACTGAATTAGCTCAATTATGCTTCATCTGGACACCAAATCAATAGAAGACAAAATACCTTCCATCAGTCCCCAATTAGAGATGAGAAAATTGATCTGTCTGATTTGCTATTTTGGCAGTGATTTGCCAAATATTTGCTGCATATTTTACACTAACTGCAGAAGACCACAATGTCTCCATTTATTAAGAAATTGTAACCAGGTCAACAATTATTTCTAATGGGAGCTGACCCTTCAGTGACAACAGGATTATCTTCTCTCCCCATAGACCCTAGCACTGGGCCTGGTTTCACAGGAGGAAGAGCATCAGCATGGGGCTGGTAGTAGCTTGAGGTGGGATATACTGATTTTACACTCACTTCCAGGGGGGGGCTAGCAAATTTTAGCCCGGGGAGCAAGACTAGACTCCCTAGCCTATTAGGAACAGTTTAAAGAGAAAAAATTCAGGTGGCCCAGTGACCCAGCCCAAAGTATCCCACTATGGGACCAGCCCAGGGGACAGATGACCCCCTGCCCCCCAGCCCAGCTTGCCCCTGCTCACTTCCATAGATGGACTGAGCTGTCCAACCTGAGGATGGTTTTCACTATGGCAGGTTGTCATTGTTGATGACTTGGGGAGGGGAAATATATGGGTTAATATATTGCTTTAAAGGAGCCACATCTATGCTACCAATAAGAATAGCTCATTTCCACTTTGTTGTGTAAATAGATAAAACAAGATTCCTTGGTGCAATATGATCCGTGGAAAATGACCGGGGAGGTTACTTCTTGCTAATTTCTTTTGTTGCTACTGAATCAAAAATGGCCTATTGTGTGCTTGCTTTATATAATTATTATCAATAATTTTATTACATATATATATATATATATATATATATATATATATATATAGTGCTCTATTTCCACACAACACATTGTACCAAGGCATCTTGTTTCTTGAGGGAGGGAGCATACTGCACATTTCTTTAGTTTTTTTCTATTTTCACATTTTATTAAATTAGTGCCATCACTGTGAAATCAGGACTGAGGTTTGTGAAATATATACATAAACCCCTCATGTGCTTATACCACATACCTCTAGCTACCTGGTCAAGTCTATGAAGTACCACTACTCTTTCAAAGTTCAACACAATCTTAAAAATGTAGGAATTGACCTATGGCATTTAAAACAAAAATTGATAAAAGTGATTTTTTTAATTTTGGGGGTTTTAGATGCTTTTAGACGCTAAATATAACGTGTTAGATCCTTTGGTTTTATTTCTTCCCTTTTTCCTGAGCCTAAATCCGAAGATTCAAGTGTGAATCAAGGTCAGAGAGGGGAAGAGAGAGGTGCTTATGTGGAGCAACACAGACCAAAGAAAAGACCCCTGACATCTCAGTGGATTTACTACAGGTCTTGAAATAACTTATGTCAAATGAGAGCAACAGTGGGGGAAGGGGAAGACTTATTATCTCCACCACACACTCTTTCATAATACTACTGTTAGTGAGAAAATATTTTTTGACTTTCTTCTGATATATCAGACTGTATTTACCATAGGTCATGGTTGTTTATACCATTTATTTATTTGCCAATATTGGTTTATACATTTTTAAGCACCATAGGTCGATACCTAACTTTTTAACTTAGGACTGGAGTTTATGCCAGGGCTTCCATTTCCACATAATACACTGTGATTCACAAATTTTAAGCAAAAAGTCAGCTAAATAATGGCAACTTCTACATTTCATACACCTCCATCCCCAAGTAGTGGAGAAGACTGCAGTGAGTTGATTTGCCCTATACTCGATTTCCGATTTCCCCTGCCCTTCTTTTCTCCTAAATGAACATATTGGGGCTTATGCTACATTGTATGTCTGATGTATAATACACTTTTTTACTTCAGGGCAAGTAGAGAAAACACTTGTTCCCAAAATTGTGGTATGTGCGCATGCTTAGATGTAAAAAGGCACAATATACACCAGAAACATATTTGCACTCAACTTAACATGAACCCCATATTTAATAACAAGCTATAAACTTCTAGCACTTATATTTACATGTAAAAAAAAAGTTGCCCAATTTGGCGCAGAATCGGTTCATGTTTGCTATACACTTCAACATTTTTAAACTGAATTTGTCATATCCCTACATAACCATTTCATTTATAAACTACACTAATCTAAAATGTATTAAAAAAGACAATAAAGATGTTGTTTTCTGTTTTTAATAAGATGCTTACATGGAAAAGATTAATGCTAAAAACCCTTCACAACTTGAAATTATCCCACATTTTGCAAGACTTGGATTGTAAAAACGTGCTACCTCATAAAAACATCTATTTTAATTATTTTAGTTCCTGGTACTTAAGGGAAGAGAACTGACACATTTTTCCATTCTTTGAGGTTGCTTTTAATGTTTTCATGTCTTTAATGGGAAGAACAAAATGTCTATAGCAGACATATAATTAAAGGACTTTACAATGTGAAGTACATTCTCCCCCTCTGTATTACAAAAAGAACACTACATGTTTAAAACGTTTTAATTCGTTTCTCCATTTCCTCTTAAAGTTATAGCCTTAACACCATAGATAAGACAACACTATGTGGTCAAATACAAAATCCCAAAAATGTAAAGCCGAAAGAGCTTTTGAAGCATTCTTATATACTCGGGTTTACCCGTCACTACTAATCTATCTAAAGCTTATACTAAGAATAGGCAACATTTGTCATATAAAGCTGATGCTTCCCTCAGCTGTTGAGATAGCATGATCTTACTGAAACTGTTGTCTGCAGTAGCAAGATTTGGGGCAACAAAATATTTGGAATTCATTAGGAAAATTCAACTTGTTTTCATAACTAAAATTTTTAGTTTTTAATGTGTTGGTAAATACTACACTATTTGAAAATGATTCTGTCGTATATAATAAGTTAGCACAAATATTAGTCTGTATAATTGCTGAGAGGAACATTATTTCAGTTACCTCCGCAGGCAGCAGAATTGTTAGGTCCGTCCTTTGATGACTTGCATCTTCCACTGGTATTAAATGTACTGCATACTCTAGTATTACTGTAATGTAGCTTCTCTCTTGCCCAATGGGGTAACTACCATTGGTGCAGCAGTTGCGGTGTACCGGGGCCCATGGAGTTAATGGGACCCAGTACATGCGGAACTAAAGAGCTGTGGTCCCCGGTTTCCTCCTCCCTGCTTCCCTGTACCAGGGGCCCACAGCTCACTAGTTTCGCCTCCGATCTAGCCTCTGGTAAAAATATATTTTCTAATAGTATACCCTGTGGACTAAAGAGTAAAATATATTATTAAAATTCACTGTATAGAAAAAGTTGCGGAAAAGCATTAATAAAGACCACACACACATTTATAGAGGGTTGATAGATCAATGTGATTATGTATGCTTCCAGATTAAATTAAATTGTATCTAATTTGATGAGGGCAAAACAATGGCTAATAAATCAATGTAACTCAATTAAAACAAACAGAAAGCAAAACAAATAAAGAAAATCTTTAATATTCTCACCTATAGCAGTCTGTGTGCTAGAACAGCACCCAGCCCCTGTAGTACATTGCTCTCGAAGGGATGACACTAAGCTTTCCAAGTCCTCTAATCTGCTCAGAAGGTCCTTAATATCTGGAGATGCGGCACATCCACATGCCCTTTTTGGAATGTTGATACGATGTGTAAAAACAATCTGGTTTTCACCACTTAGGGTGGTCTCCTGGTAGTTTTTGTCGAACGCTGTCTGTGGCTTTACCTCATTTTCAGATGTACCTATAGGGTCCAGGTCAACAGAGCACAGGGAACCCATTGGAACTTTAATATTGTACACATGGTTAAACACTACAGGCCGGTTGTCTTCAGGCAAGGTGAAGTTTAAACCAGTTTCTCTTTTATGCCGAATAACTTTCCTTATTAGCCCACAATTCACCTGAGCACTTAGCATTAAAATGAGACAGGTGAAGACCTGTATGGGATACCCCATGGCTGCGTCCTTATTTGATATTTATTCTTCTGCGTTAGTCCTTTGAAGTGTCAATTCTATGTTCCTTTGTATGTTTTCTTCTCCCACGTTATTCTAAAAGATAAAGATTTTGAAAATCAATTTAAAACTCCTGCATGTAGCCGTCGTTTTTGCACACAATTGAGAGAAACATCAAAGTATATCTCCCTTTCCTTCTTTATACTATTAGAAGATCTGTGTAATCATATTTAACATACTGTGATGTTACATTCTGAGTGATTTACAAAGTTTTTTCCTTTTGCAAAATCAAAGAAAATGTCAGGTCCATCTTAGACCTTTTGTTCTGTATAAGTGGATAAAAGACAATATTAGTCCTATGAAACAGCTGCAAGATCCAGATGGTAACACTATTTGGTCTAAAAAAATGTGACTGTTAAAACAAAATTTATAATAAAATAATAATAAAAATGATAAAGGAACAAAAATTAGTTTTGAGTGAACTTGTGCTTTGCAATCATGTTTATGCCTTGAGAGAGGGCCACATTAATTCAGGACTGAATTAGAGGTTATTTCTAATAGTTTACTTTAATGCAGTTATTCTTAGCTCTCACTTAAGACGCATACATTTACATTAAAAGGAATCTACTGAAAGCATTTTATATAAACATAGGTATAGAACAATGTGAGTATTCATTTGGATTATCTTAGTACATCTTACAACAGAGTTGGTCCCTGTTGCTATTGACACAATACTTTTTAATTTACATTTTGGGATATAGTTGTTTATATGGTGCTTTGCAACAAGCGTATGCTCAAAACTATCTGGCACAGGAAATTTCAGTTCTTGATGAACCAACTTATGTTAGGTTTTATTATAATGCAAGTGAATACATTAAATCTCTTTTAACCTGTCCCAATCAGATGGTCTTCACAAATCTGCAAACTAAACCATTGTTCTATTCATGTTTTGGAGTGGTTGAACTATTAAACATTTTGGAATAAAACATGGTCACTACCTGATACATGGAAATGAAAATGAATTGGAAAAGGAAATGACATTAGCAGATCTCAATATTCCAGATGATAAAGCACTTTTCCATCAGCTCATGGTCTGCTTCTTTGATTTAAGGTAAAGCCCAAAGGATAAAGGTTAAGTTACAAACCATCCATCGTTCTATGCGTCTTTCCTACAGTAATCTGGAGACTAGTAACTAGAGAGGGGCAAATTGATTTGTACAATTCAGAACTGATGAAAGAATTTCAGAGATTCACCATGAGCTAATTATTTGCCATTTTCTCAGGATTCATTCAAGATCATGAAATAATTAACACCCACTGAGAATCAGGCCAATCTAGAATATGACATGGAAAGAAACAGCACACATAAAGAAACCTTGCATGTCTATAACTTTATTTAAGGGAGCTTAAAGCCCCTCAAACAGTCATTCTTCTTGGGTGGTACTTGGGAAACACCTGTGACTACTCCCTGTGACTATTAGTAGCCTAGACTGCTCTAAACATGTGTGTAGACTGTATTTGCTATATAGCTGTGTAAACAGTACTGAAGCATTGCCTGCTTAATTTATCTTTTTCCCTTATTTTTCTTTCACCTTTTATATTCTCACTGTGCAACACATTGACCTCCACAAAACACGATTGTTTTCTATATTGTCATAAGCTTCATTAACTATCAAGGTATAGATAGACAGTGGGAATTATATAAAATTTTCCATTTGTCTCCAGTATCTTCATGCTTACATCAACACCTATGTTACTTTTAAGTGGTTAAGGCAATACCATACTAAATCCAAGCTGAGTCCATAAACAGTTGACACTTAATGTGACAAATCCAAGAGTTCCCTAGTTCTGTTTAGTTAAATTGTCCCATTGTCAAATTTGTGTGGCCTGTTCCACATTTTCAGCAGACCCCACTTACTTGACTGATACACAGCAGACAAGGAAATCATGCAATAAAGGAATTACCAATGAGTAACATACAGTAAGTCTCAGCTGTCACTCTCCTTAAGGACTATTTTCATTGAGAAAATGATAATAATCAGACCATTTTTTTAGTAGTAGTGAAACCTTAATTCAATGTTTTTATTTATTATATGTGCCACAATATAGAAAAATGTATCTGTTGCTATCAGTTGTGGCGTTTTCCCAAGAATTTCACTCTAATTTTGTATTGCTTGTCACCTGAGAATGTATCAGATCTTAATATTTTAAACTGTTGACTAGTCACATGGCGAGGGAACAGTCCTCTTGATTTGCAATATTTTCTACCATTGTGCATTAGAAAGGAGAACAATATTTTATCGTGCCTGTTGTGAATTTTATACAATATCGCTTTTTTTATTGGTTTTATTTATATATTGGTTTATCTTGATGTATATATCTACCATATCTTTTGTATCCACCAAGTGTTCCCGGTGTGCCCACGTCATCCTCTTGGGGACCCTCTGCAAATTGAGAGTCACAGCCAAGCTGGCAAGCATAATATGCCTGACTTCGGGAGAGTTCGTGATCTGAGTCTTAAAATCACTCTAGCCATATTGGCATGGCTTTGCATCCCTTCATGTAAGTCATTGCCTCCAAGAGAGAGAAAGAAGTTTAGGTGTAGGACTGAAGGACGTGCATTGATTTCAATGGGAGATGACAATGGACCTGTCTGCTCCTTCTCTCCAGTTGAGAAAGAGGTAAGTTCCCACAAAATAAATAGATCTATTTTTTGTGGACGGGAAGCATTACTTTACACACATGCTAAGTACAGTCATAAAAAGCACATGTGTTAAATAAATCATTTTGGAAGTGTTCCATGATAGCATGTGTTGCATTTTGTTACTGGTGTAGCTGTTTGCAATGTTATGTTGCAATAAAGCGTATAATTAAATCAATGAAATATATGATGTTAAAGAATAGTTCCATCTTTAAGTAATGTATGTAAAAAAGCTGATATTTACCCAAGAAATGGGGGGGTTGTTTGTTTTTGTACCCCAGAAACACTTTATGTAAAAGCTATGGGAATTGCAGTAGCAGTGTCCTGGTATTATACTGTATGTTTCAAACATGCAGTTCAAGTGGTGGGAAGAAAAATTAGCTGTTATATCATAGCACTATGTGCAATAATTGTAGAAATAAACTACAACTTCCACAATTAATTGCAAACATGTATCCAAATACCAGCACTGAAATCTATCTGTCTCTACTCTGTGACACCATCCCCAAGCTGCCAGCATCATGCTTGCATGAGCTGATGTTTGAATCCTCACAGTAAAGCTCTGCAAGATAACACAAAGTGGAGTTTGAAGGGTGAGTCAGGCAGCCCTAAGGCTGCTTACCAGTGTCTGTAACTCAAAGCAACCAAACAAAACAAGATTACTATATAGGAGGCTAGACCATACTTGTCTACCCTTTTGGAGGGTCTGGGAGACTCCTGAATTTCAGAGAACCCTCTCGGAATTCCAAAAAAGCAGGTACACAACCAAATCCTGTCGACTTCCCTAGTGAAATGGGTGGGATTAGGACCTGATGATGCGATTCATGCAGCATTATGGCCCCGCCCCTGATGCATACTGCAAATAGTTGCTACATTGTACAGGGGGTGTCACCGTGATGACATGAATTGCATGGTCCCCTGTACATCTACCCGGATTACCCAGAGTGGTCATTTTAAAAGTTCACAAGTATGGGCTAGCTATTACTGGATATTCTATGTTACACAATTCAAGCAATGTTGTATTGGCAAATATGTATATTTCAACCTAATTTATTTAATTCAAGACAGTTGTTTGAAAGCCCAACTTTCATGGAATTCACTGTCAATGGAACAAACTGGTGTTTGCAAAGTAAATAAATGGATTGAAAATTAACTGGAAGCTTTTCTTACAAGTCGAAACTGGGGCTATAATATATATATATATATATATATATATATATATATATATATATATATGTATATATATATATATATATATATATATATATATATATATATATATATATATATATATATATATTGTAAATGCCATCATTGAATTGATTGATCCAGTGAATTTATCTCATTGCCATGTATGGCATAAAAAAAAAAAATGTTTTCCTGTGTCAAGGTCCAAATTGGCAATTATCTCTCTGTAGTTTTGTCTTATTCTGCATCAGTACAGCTAGAATTTGAACAGAATTGAACATGATGCATTTATGAACTATCTGACCAGGTTGATTTGTTGCAATATTTTTTGTTAGTAGCAGGGATCCTACTTTAAACAGTGTAAAAGTTAGGGAGAACAAAAAGGGACCACCGAGGACAAATATGGAAATAAGCAATACAATTTCAGGGGAAGAGGCCTCTCACTGTGCCAATCACTTGCCATTTACATGGTGGGTTTTTTGAGTGAAGGCTTTGCCTACTGAACATGGCACAGGTCATTGGGATTGTGCCTTAGTTCTCTGGGCATTACATATCCAGGTAAGTACATATGTAATAGCTGTAGGATGCTACTTAATTCCTATATTGACATTCTGTCAGCAGTCTCATGTATTGACACTAATCATGTATGTTTACATTACAAGAGTAATATAGTAATCTCTCTTTCCCTGTGCCATGTCTGCAATTTCACTATATTTTCCTCTATTTTCCTTTCCCTGGGCAACAAGAGGCTGCTAGTACTTTCTTTTGTTACAATGACCTTGTGGGAATCAGGAGAAGGAGAGACCTACACAATATGATTTCACACACTGTTGTCAAGGAGAAAAAAACTTAGAAAGCATTGAGATTGGTGCATGACCAAAATGCTAAAAAGGTCTTTCACTAGCGTTTTATTGTACTGTACCGAGTCATCCCTTCAAGCATCTAATACATTTTACTGCCACTGCATATATTTATTTTTCAATCTAATAATGAGATGCTACTGAAAATATCTCTATCTGTTAAAATCTATTCATTTTTTTATGCAGCCTTACATAAGTTATTAATTATTAGAACACACAGACAGTATAATGATATTTTAGAAAACAATCAGCCATAGCAATAATTGATGCTGCAAGGGGTTGATTAAATTAGCATCCATCACTTCCTGCAATGGCCCGAGGGCACTGAGATGTATCAGTACATGCTAATTGCTTTTAACATTGCAGAGAATATTTATAACAGTTTTCTACATTTGCATGAAATGAAGACTAAGGAGGTAAAGACAAAGTATGTCCCCAATTCATCCAACCTCCTGCTAGACTTCCCACACAGAATAATGACATTTCAATCTGCAACTTTTTTTTATTCATTGCAGTCTTTTCCAACAAGAAAGATAGATTTCCTAGTAAACATTGGACCATCTGGCTGCCATAGATGTGGTGAAATGGATAAGGCTAGCTAACATCTCATCTTTCTTTTATTGAGGGGTTTTTAATCAGTCTTGATGATGTTTGGAAGAAAGGTCTTTGAGCTCCTCATACACTTTAGAGAAAATGTAAAAGAATATCTAACTATCTACAGTAGTCAAAGTGGAAATTTAGAAGTGGTGGTATGGAAACTTAGAAATAGCTTTATGGAGAATGTAAGTGAAAGGAATTTGAGCCACCACATACCAGCTCACTTGAACTACATATATATATATATATATATATATATATATATATATATATATGTATATATATATATATATATATATATATATATATGTATATATATATATATATATATATATATATATATATATATATATATATATATATATATATATATATATGTAAATAATTGAATACAAGGCTAGTGGACTCCTAGACCTGTTTTATTATGAAATGCAAATATGTCAATAGTAGTAGCAGTAGAGTAGTGTATTACAATTACTTTGCACTCGACTCCATAGAGAGTAAGTATACATACAATATGTAATATCTTAACTGTGATCATGGTGTAAGAACATTTACATGTCCACTACTGAATATTGAGGATGTCTTTTCATATTGGGTCAATTTGTATATTTGGTTAAGTAGCTTATTAATGTGACACACCTGGACATAAATTTGAAAGTATTCTATTAATTTTTTAATTATTATCATTTTTAAAATGGGCGATTAACAGCTCCCCTACCAATGCTATGCCACGTATGACTCATAAAGCATAATTAACAGTCCCTCAATTAAAAATGATAAAAGATCATACTAACATGCCTATACCGATTTCTAACTTGAGGACATATTACAACATATCATTTGGATAAATATTATAATAATGAGATTATTCACAACATATGGTTTTTAACTCACTACACTTTAAATAATTGAATAACACTATTCTCATTAAGATATATTTTAATAAAGAGAAATAAAGTTGTGTTGTTTTAAATGATCAGAAACTATATGTAATAAATTTTAGACAGTTTAGTGTTCGTGCAACACAATATAACACTTGTTCTTTCTTCTGTCTTTGTGTATAGTGCAATACCACCAGACATTAGAGAAGATTGAGTTTGATGAATCTGTGTCTTTTGTTCAATCGCACTTATTATGTTGAATATAAAATGTTTCATGACATTAAACAACTGCATATGATATCATTGCATAATATACATGGTGGTGCATGGAAGTATTGCAAAATGGGTTTGATTATTCTAATACCAACAGCATATAGCCTAAGCCCCCATAGGGAAAATTTAACCCTGATATGAATCTATGTGTGTTTTACCTAAGCATGGGGGTACAAGTCCAGCACTAGATACACATTTTTTTTCCTACGTTGATGTATCTGAAGGAAAAATATATCTTGTGCTTTGTGAATTTCCAGCTTTTCCATGACTTAATAGGTGTCCAAGTAAAAAAAAAGTTATTGGTTTCATCTTGTCATTATAAATCATTCTTAAGTATACGTGTAGGGTAAAATAATTAGGTGGAATGATGTGCAGATAAAAATAGTTGAGATAAAACAATTACTGAAAAATCTCCAAGGGCTAGATTTACTAAGCTGCGGGTTTGAAAAAGTGGGGATGTTGCCTATAGCAACCAATCAGATTCTAGCTTTCATTTTTTTAGTACTTTCTACAAAATGACAGCCAGAATCTGATTGGTTGCTATAGGCAACATCCCCACTTTTTCAAATTTGCAGCTTAGTAAATCTAGCCCCAAGTCATCCAACAAAACGTGATTGATACAAAGTATTCAACAAATAATTTTCCTATCATCAGACATACTTAGACTTTTACTCATTATTTCAGGAAATTGAAATTGAAGATGCTAGTTGACTACTTAATGATCTTTAAAGTAGGTTGATTATCTTCTGAATACTCCGTGAAGGTCTCTGAAATAATCTTGTTTGTCATAGTGCATTTAAGACCCTTTGAACACACAGAAGCTGAAAATATAGCCATTGCTGTGCTACATTCCTGCAATAACATCATGTTTTTGTATAAAGATCTTGAGGTGCAGTTATTTTCCTAGGGTGCCAAAACACATTCAAATTATTTTAAATTAAGTTATTCTGCATAGTTTATAGTTGAAGTTATTTTGTGTGTGAAGGTAGCATCATTCTGAAGACAGCTGCTGTAGTCAAGCAGATATTTTTTTAATTATGTTTTTTTATCTTAAAAAATATCAAAAATATGATTAATATTGATATTTACTCATTAGATCAGTGCCTACGGTTATTTTTGAACAATTAGCCAAAACACATGGTCCTGGCACTGAATTCTAGGTGAAATCTATTGCACTGTGATGTAAAATAATAAATATGGAAGGTAGAAAGTGTTTTCATAAAATAAAATGTTCCTTTGTATCATTACAACTCCTCAATTTATTGGCACACTCTCTCTCCCTCTTTTTTTTGTCTCTGTCTCTCTCTCACTCTCTCTCTCTCTCTCTCTCTCTCTCTCTCTCTCTCTCTCTCTCTCTGTTAGAAGCGAAAGAATCCGTGCAGACTCCCAAACCAAAAGAGTAGGGAAGCATCATTTCCTTTTTACCAAACCATTTTCCATCTGCCTTGTAAGTTAGCACTAAGTGTGGTTTACCAGGAAATCTGCCGTCTAAAGCAAAAAGAAAGAATTTGGACGAAAAACTGATCACATCAGCAGTAAACTAGGGATGTTTTTTTTTTAGGTTATGTAAAACGAATGAGTAGAAACTTTCCAGTTCTCAATGCTTAAAGACCTCAATTAAGTTACTTTGAATTTCAATTATAAGCTGTAACTACTGTATGTATATATAACTGTCAGTGCATAATAGAAAGGCTGTAAATACATTTTTATGGATGGATCTTTGGCTCCGCAGCGAAGAGCAATGAAAAGGTTATTGTAGGTTAATAAAGGCAAGTAATCAAAACCGTGAAGCAATTTTTGGTGCTCATGGATAGAATATATTTGACTCTATTAAGAGCTAGTATATAAACAGGTATTACTATGGGATTTAAAGCATGCAAGCTTTACAGTGATTAAATTGTATAGTATTCAGCACAGTGGCGGATCCAGGGGGGGGGCGATCGGGGCTTGCTGCCGACAGCTGCACACTGTGCAGGTCCGTTCAGCAGTGACAGTATGCTGCCCGGCTGCTCTGATTGTGTTTTAAACACAATCAGAGCAGCGGGACAGCACACTGTCACTGCCGAACGGACCTGCACATACTGTGCAGCCGCCGGCAGCCTTAGAACACAAAAAGGGGGCGGGGCCTAAATCGTCCCCCCTAAAATCGCCCCTTGTAGGGCAAATGTCTGGGTCCGCCCCTGATTCAGCATTCAATGCCTCTCAATTCATGCTAAAGCTACAAATATAGATGTCAAAATAGACAGCAGAGATATGAAGGTGTTTTAATCTAAATAAACAAATAACCTATCAAGGTGTCCTTTATACATTTAGTTCTCAAACTTACATAGATGTAAGGTGGTCTGTTTTAATTAATAATAGAGGGCAGGGTCATTTTACTAAATGGGGCAAAAGGGGCATTTTCTATAGACCTACCATGCTAGTAATAAGGCTAGCTACACACTGGCCCGATGACTACACGTAAATCTCCAATCAGCCGTTTGGTCAGATATCGTGTGAGTGTGTATAGTGACACAATGATCTAAAGTCATCCCAAAGTGCCGATCATCTATTCATTTGGTTGGTCATACTGTTTAATGTTTTCCGACCGACCATGTAGTTTGTATGCACTCATGCTCACGATCTCCAGAGAGTTTACAGAGACAGGCTCTTTTCAGCCGATGCTAGCGATGAATGTCCCGGTGAATAAATGTAGAGAATGCTGTAGAAGGAATAATTCATTTATTTGTTCTGAGACAGATTGTTTCGATTCAGATTCACAGAAGCTAACGAAATTTGTTAGGACATGTAAATAGCAATAACAAGGCGGTTTTAATCAGTGTGGCAATGTGACAGTAGTGAATGAATGAATGAATAAATGAATAAATGAATGAATATTGTGCTGTCATTCTTTGAAGACTAGAGGACCAGATGAAGAGCACAGATCTGAAGGTAAATCGTGTCATTGTGTATGCGTGAATCGCCAGACTGATCGGCTCTTCAGTCGTAGGTACAATCGTTTGAGATAACACGTCTTCAGTGTGTACCTAGCCTAACCTACTACACCTCCTACTAATGGTGATGAATTAATGGTGAGGCATTAAAATAGATTCTATATCAGCCTCTGCTAAAGACAAGAGGTCCCTTGCTAAAAAGAGAGCATTTACTTTTATAGGCCAGGTAATCCACAACATCAAATAAAAAGTAAAAAAATCAATTTTGACATATAGTTGCAAGATACCTCATGAGTTTTACAAATGAACATGAAAGTCCAGTAATGTGATCCCTGCCCTGGAGCCAATAATGTCATAAAATGATTCTGGTAAAGGAGTCTGAAACATTTTAAATAGCTACTTTCAAGTAAAAAAATATCAAGCCTGAAGAATAATTGGTAATTAATTGATTATCTTTATAATTGGTGTATATATTGGTGTATTGGATGAATACTGGTACATCTCAATGACAGTGCTTGTATAAATGTAAGCTTTGCAAGGAAGTATATTTTCACTGTTTAAAGTTTTTTAAACATTTTTAGATTTCATAAGTTCCAGAAAACTGTAAATTCTATGTGTCTCAGATGTGGATTTGTACAGACTGCATGGAAATATTGAATTTACACTGGCATTGAATGCTTCCTTTTAAAAAAAGCTTTATATGCAGACAGATTATATGTTATTTCCATAAATAATAATAATGTTTTATCTAGCACATATAAGATTATCACTAATGTATCTGATGTATTAACTTGAGTTACAATGTGTTGGTGTCGTGACACATTACTCCAGCTTTGCATATATTTTACAACAATAATACAGCAGCTATTCGATAACTGCAAAAACAAAAACCTGTATGAATGATTTCTGCTTTGAACAGAGGTTAGAAGTAAGTGTACAGACAGTTATTGTTTGATAGCTGAAATAACCAATGGGGAAGCTTGGAGAAGCAGTATTGAAGGAAAATATACTGAGAGAATAACTTTGTGAAAAGATTTAACTTGATACATTTTAAGTTTAAAACAAAAAGTACAAAGTTTATAATCTGCTCAAAAATGGAGGTAAGTCACTTTTAGACTAAATCTGTTCATCATTCTGTTTGTTCCATTCCTTTTCTTAAAGCTTTTCTCCCTTATATCATTTTGGAATGACTATTGAAAAATTATTAAGGCAAAAGGAGAAGATTAAATGGACAACCTCTTCTAAATCAATCATAACAAACACATTGTCAAGTCCGTAGCTATCGTTTAAAAAATAAAGATTATCCGATGCCATCACTGTGGTTCTAAATAGTGGCGGATCCAGGGTGGGGGGGCGGTGGTGTTTTAAACACAATCAGAGCAGCCAGGCAGCACACTCTACCTGCCCGGACCTGCACTAGTGTGCAGCCACAGGCAGCCTTAGTTATCAAAAAGTGGACAGGGACTAAATCGTCCCTCCCCAAAAAAATCGCGCCCCCCCCCCTAAGAAAAAAGTCTAGATCCGCCCCTGGTTCTAAAGCACATAAGTTTTATCCGCAAATGCAAGGCAAAGTTTGGTTTACAAAAGCATGTGCCTGCTAGCACTAGCACAAGCTTCTATGAGAACGCTCTGGTTTCCAAACCAGCTCAACAATTTACACAATATATAATTGTAAAAGGCAATGAGATACACAGTTACAGTATTAAAGTCTTCATTCATAGGTTGAAGGGTTTTGACCTCCCAGGAAATCAACCTGGCATTGGTGGATTCCTCAGGTCATTGTTCCTTGAAACTGTCAGGTGTCCTTCTCCAGATTCCTGCTTCTAGACCTGTATAAACTGTTTTTTATGATGCTATTAGCTGAATATTTAGTGCATGAAAAAGTCATATTATTTATTACAAACATTCACAAAGTGCTATTGTGAAGGATAGTTCATCATTTGTCTGTCCACCCCTCCCCTTAGATTGTACGCTCCTCTGAGCAGGGCCATCTCTCCTCCTGTTTCCACCACTTCTAACTTTGCTCTCCAGCTACTTAGCCCTCCTCCTCGAGGGTCCTCCACCCCACGCCCACTCTCGCTCCCTCCTCCCCCCTGGGGGTCTCCCTGTCTTCCGCGCCCTCCTTCTTGGGCCCCGTCGTTTGCGGATCCTCCCTCCCCCTTCCCCGCCCTCTCTAGCTGTGCATTGAGCGTACTGAGTTGCTGTGTTTACTGTACTGTGCTGTCTCCCATTGTATTGTGATTTTGTTTGTCTCTGTACGGCGCTGCGGATGCCTTGTGGCGCCTTATAAATAAATATTAATAATAATAATAATAATCTCAAACTAATCTAATTAGTTTCTACAAGGAAGTTAGTGGGAACTTAGACAAGGGCAGCACAGTAGATGTGGTCTACTTAGATTTTGCAAAGGCCTTTGATACAGTGCCACACAAGAGGTTGGTTTACAAAATAAGGGAACTGGGTCTAGGAAACAACATTTGTACTTTGATCAAAAACTAGTTAGAGAATAGGGAACAGAGAGTTGTGATGAATGGAACATTTTCTAATTGGTCAAGTGGAGTACCTCAAGGATCCATGCTGGGGACACTCCTTTTTAATATATTTATTAATGACCTTGGTGATGGTTTAGAGAGTAAAGTTTCTATAGTGGTTATCCAGGGCAATATTAACTTCTGATATATTGTATAGCTTCCACACTTGAATATAATTATGACAAGTCATTTTAAATATTTTGCAATAACATTTGGATTTTACATGTGTTCTTTTTTCCAATGAGATTTCTCACACTGACCAAAAAGTTGTGTTCTCTTTTTTTTCACCCTGGCCCAGTAAATATATGTATAGAACCACTGAAGTGAGACATTACTCAGCCTTTGCTGCTGTAAACACTTTCAACACTCTAGCTTGAGCCCATCCCAGTTTCAGACTCTGCTAATACTTTGACAATTAAAATGAGCAAGCTAACAGCTTTGTGATGATTTGACAGAAATTGAAAAGTACCTTTAAGCTGCATTTGATTTTTTGTACATTTTTTTTTTTATCACAGAAAAAAACTTTTGAGAATAGTTTAAAACTTTTTAAAACTGTTTGCTTAGATACAGGTGTGCCTAATCCCACTTGCAATGTAGAGTATACTTTATACTGCATAACAGTCCCATTTTGTAAACAATTGTGGAATATTTCCTGTTATGAAAACCTACAACCTTTTTTATAATTTGAATGTTTGAGTGTACTCACAAGCAGGTGCTGGTTAATGTATATGTATAATAATTAAATATCATTAAATGTGATATTGTTAAATTTGTGACCATTATATTGGTGAGGCTTAAGATGCCAATGGTTCTGTGTCTGTCTGCTCTAGAGATGTAGACCCAGTCTTGTTCCCAATACTGAACTTAGTGTGTACCTTTTTTTCTTTTTTTGCTGTTTATTTGTATATATTTATTTCAAATATAACAAATTTACTTTGGTTTATTTATTATGGCTACTATTACTGATTTATATTTTTTGCACAGTGTCGTGTAATTACCATGTCAACCACAGTCACATGGCACATGATTTGGAACACCCCTCTGAGCTCTGTCTGCACTGTAAAATTCCCCCTCAATTTCCCAACTCTAACATCACATAACATCAAGATAGTTGTGTGTGTGTCTGTGTGTGTGTCTGTGTGTGTGTCTGTGTGTGTGTGTCTGACTGGCAGCCATACTGATTTGTAGGAGGACAGCTAAGAAAAGTGATGCATGCTTTAAAATTATTTAACTATTTAAAGAAAGAAAAACATGTGGAATTGCTGCTGTGAAGTCTTGTCGTATAAAACGTTTACCCAAATCTATTCTACTCTTCAAGTGGCTTATTTTCATTTTTATATTTTTTACATTCATATCTCTATTAATTTAAACTACCACTGCCGCAATGGTGCCTGGATGAGTAATTACATGTTGATAAAACCCAATCTGAGGTGGTTTTTCAGGTCATTCAAGAGTATTTAAACTTTAACTTCATTGAGGATGTTTCTCTTCCAAAGTATATGAGGCTCACAAAGCTGTCATTTGTGGTTTACTAATTAATATTGCTGCGATTAGGAGAAAAGAGTCTGTAATTAGAAATTACAGTTTTTTTCTGAAAAATTTCATCAAACACCTTCCAAGAAACTGGGTCATCATCTCACAACTCTTAAGAAACATTTCAATGCCCTCCTTTCTACTAAGGCAGTAAAAACATTAATATTTTTCAAAAGATGCTACAACAAGGGTAATGAGGGGGATCATCCCCAAAATTCAATTTCTGTCTCTTTCAAAGTATACTTGGACTTTTCTGTTCCCCCATCAATTTATTATCCTCAATAATTAGCTCTGAATAAGGATATTACTTTACAGAAGACTCTTGATATAATTGCAACTCTTAAATCAGTTTTCACTCCTGGTCGGTCATGATGGATTTTCCACCACCTACTATAAGACTTTCAAAAATGTTCTGACCCCTACTTTAACAAAAGTATTGAACTCGCTTTTGTGTGGTGCAAATGTTGACTCATCCAAAACATGGTCCAAAATTGTGGTAATTGACAGAAAGGGCAAATACTCCACTCTATGTGCAAATAATTGCCCAATAGCTCTACTTAACTTGAACCTAAAAGTAGTCAACACTTTAGCAAATAGGTTATGTAGTGTTCATAATTAATTTATCCGGACCAGGTGAGCTTTGTCCATGTACTTCAGGCCTCGGAGAAGACTAGATGGTGTAATGGCATTTTTAATCTTCTGCAAATAACTAAGACTCCTTCTTTGGCCCTGACCTTTGATGCAGAGAAGGAGATTGATAGATTTACTTGGAATTTTATGGATTTGTCTTTGTAACATATGGGAATTGGAGGTAACTTCCTTCTGGATATTTTTTTATTATATCATAATGCCTCTGCAGTTATTTCTGTTAATGGTTTTCTATTTAATCCATTTCAGATACCAAATGGTACTAGGCAGGGTTGTCTGATCTCACCCCTGATATTTGCCCTTGTAATGGAACAAATGAGAGTGAACACTAAAATCTCTGGTGTTCATCTAGGTAAGAAAGAAAATCTAAAATCACTTAATGACCCAAAAACATCCTTCCCGACCCTGTTTGAGGATATCTGGATGTATAGTTCACTTTCTGGTTATAAATTAAATCCATCCAATACAGAAGATATAGATCTCAACCTTGCTCCCATGACTGAGATCTTTAAAGTCAAAATTAAAATATATTTAACTAAATATTATGATAAGTTAATTTCGGCTAATTTTACTCCTCTGTTATGCAAAATAAAATGAAAAAAAAAATGATGAGATGGCAACCACTTTTTATTTCTTGATAACTAATAAAATGAATGTGCTTCTCAAAATTATGTATTTATTCCAAACAATAACTCTCAAAGTCCATTATATTATTTATTTGAACTGGGAAACATCCCCAGCTAAAAATTATTTATTTGCATTGATATATTACCAATGGTGGCTTGGGCCTCCCAGTCTTTTAGAAATACTATTTGGAGTTGCATACATCACAATGCATTCAACTGCACGCTCGCTTGAACGCCAAACTATGGGCTGATTTTGAAGCTGAGTTGTTACAAATGGTATCGATCTTTGACATCTTTATTTAGGCTAGTCTAATGACCAACTTCTCTTTGGAATAATCTAAATTGTCTGCCTGGAATGAACCCTATTTACTTGTCTTCTTGGTTACATAGCAGGATTAGATTACGTCATGATTTGACATTAGTCCATTTACCAGAACTTGACCTTCAAATGAGACTGCATCTTTCAAAATACATTTTCATCAATATCTTCAAATACATTAAATTTGAATGGCTCCACTTATTTCAATCACCAGAAGACTCCTCACTCATCTCTAGAGTCATTTTGTATTTTCCACTCAACTTATATAGGTCTGATTTCATCTATTTATAAAATACTTACTGCTCTGGCCACAGCAGTAAAACATCCATTTGAGATATCATGGGAACAGGAGATGTGGGTCAAGCTTACCAATGAAGACAATCAAAGTTTTTAAAATGTAAGAATTTACCCAAAATTTTGATTTGTACTAAAATTGGAGAACATTTATAAAAATTAAACTTTAGATGGCAACTTGTTCCATCCAGGATTTGTCTTTTCACCATATTCGTCCGATTGTTGCTGACGTGGTTGTTAGCTTCCCTTGCTAAAGTATTACAATTTTGATAAGTTTTGAAATAATTTGTTGCCATATATTTTATTGCATATTGCTAATTTGCATCTCTCTTCATGTGAAGAGTACACAATGCCTTGTTTTTTATATCTTTATTTCCTAATGCTCTTGTACAAGTCTTATTTCATTGATGATGATTGACTGTAATATTTATGTACTCTGTTTTCTACCAAAAAAATTAACTGAAAAAGTTTTACATTTGCATTATACTATTACATGCCATGTCTCCAAACTAATTGAGATCATTAGTCTGGCTATAGTATATATATGATATGATACTTTTGACTTCAGAAAGTACAAAAGTAGTATTGATAAAAAAAAAAGTCATATAAATTATATATCAGGATCTTGTTTCTTCTGTGCTTTTGAAGCTTAGAAAAAGAGAAGGCGAATGACTGCTTAAATATACCTTAAATATTTGTGTCAGTTGTTTCCTTGGTGGCAACAAAATACATCTGTTCGTTGTTATAACTCATGTAATGAGGGGGGCTGCATTGGAGAACACAATGCCCGGTAAAGTAAGATAAATTGGTTTGCTGCCAATGTTTCTTAACCTTGTGGATTTTACCTCCTAACCCCCAGGCTGTACACTCTCTAACAAGAGCATGTGTCTTTTTGTGCTCTGCTGTGTGTGTATTGTGTAGCACCTCTTGGCAGAACCAGACAAAGTAAGTTGTTATTCTTAGAAACCTGAGCGTGTGCTGGGAATAGTAGATCCTGGCTTCTTACTTCTGTTTTTTGAAGTGACTTAGGATATAGGGTTACCAGACTTCCCTTTAATGAAGATAATTATGAATTTGCTCATTAAAGTTTGCACTGGATTATATAGTATTGTAGCATGTATTTTATGCTAACACTTCATTAATTTGTAAATCTGATAACCCTTGGTCTGCATTATTCCACTTAAAATGTCAGTTTGTTTAAAAAGAAATCTGCAAGCAAATGACATACGTAGCTCAGAATAAATGGCTGGAAATCTATGCATGATTCTAAAACAAATTACAAATTAAGTTATGATCACCACAGTTCAGTTCAAAATGAGTATTTTCAAAATAAATTTATACTTATCTGCTTCTGTACCATATGTAGCTTAATAGATATGTATGCAAATTTGTACTCTCTCATCTAACAGATGTATCCTACCCACGTTATTTTATTATCCATATTTCTAACTAAATGATGATTTGGCATGCTTATAATTGTAAATGGTGGTAAAAAATATCTGAAGACATTACATATTAGTTTGGAATGCAAAAATTGCTGTAACTGAGAACTTAAATTTAATTTTACTGCTCAATCAATGTAACATTTTACTCACTATAGGTCTCACACCTAATTATCTCTATCAATAGTTACAATTGCTCCTTACAATTTGTTCCTGTTTTAATCTCCTGTCTCTATCTCAAAATAGGAAGACTTCCAAATACAATATTTAGAGGGGTCACCAGGCCAATGTCATTATATTATTCTCAGTTGTAGACAGTTGTCAAAAAACCTATTCTCTCTTTTTAAATATACTCTTACTATTCTTGTTATGTGTGGCATTTTTATTCTGAGTGGTCTGCCACTTCAAAGTACTATATGAGTGATGGGTGGTGATACGGCTGCATACCAATGTCAATCTCCAGTGCTATTCCATTACAGAGGTCACTGCTGAATCTTATATATAGGGATACTTTTCTAGATAATATATTGCGCAATATGTGGTGGTAAGGGACTGGCGCTGCCTTAGTTTTCCAATAAGATCCTTATTTAATGTTATCAGTATTTACACTATAGGTATTAGTCACTCACTATTAATATTGGAGTGATGTGAGTATTAACTATAGTGTAAATACTAATAACTTTAAATATTTTGCTTATGAGCCACTTTTACCTTTGTAGTCTGACTGGGCCAAAATGCAAAATGTAGACTTAACCTCATGTGTCAATCTCCCATTGTCCCATAGATTGTAAGCTTGCGAGCAGGGCCTTCTCACCTCTTTGTCTGTTTTACCCAGTTTGTTTATTAGTTTATTATGTTTGACCCCAATTGTAATGCGCTATGGAATATGTTGGCGCTATATAAATAAATGATGATGATGATGATGAATAACATTAAATAAGGATCTTATTGGAAAACTAAGGCAGCACTAGTCCCTTACCACCACATATTGTGGATTATTATTGTGTGAAACACCAGAGAGAGAGAGGACAGTACTTAGTAGAAGGAGAAAGGCCGCATCCTATTTATGTTTCCTCCCCTTTCTGAGCGCTGTTCCAAACTCTCATTTTACTATCTTTTCTAGATAATGATTCATTTTTAATACAATATTCTAACTTTGGATGAAATCTGCGATCCGGCACTTCATGGGGATCACCTATTGCATTACTGACACCCATTAGTGCAGTCAGAATATGAAACTGTTCTGACCACTATTACCATTGTGCCCAAGAATTATCTTAATAAATTTTCATAGGCTCTTTATTGATGCATCATTGTCTTTATAAGGTCCTATACATTGCAAAATTAAGCCCCAAATTGCATGAATATACCATACAGTGTGTTCAGAAAAAGTATTTGTTTTATTGAAGGCATTTTAATGATATGTAGACATTGCACCATATTTTTCTAATATGAGCACTGATCAGTTCATGTTAAAGCAAGTAAGTGTGAAGACTCCAAAGTTAAAGATCATTCCTTGATCATACCTGCCAACTTTACTCCTCTCCGGGAGATCACAAAGGGAAATTTAAGTGGCAAATGAGGTGAAGGAGTGTGTGTGTGTGTGTGTGTGTGCAAATGTGTGTGTAGGGGGGGGGGGGGGGCTGCAAGTCATATTGTTGAGATTCCCTACCTGCTCATTTAACCAAGAAGTGGGCAGGGTGTTGGGAGGTTAGCCTGCTTTGTGGAAGTCCAGGTAAACTATCTGAAATTTGAAATTTGTGAGTCTACTGGACATCCCCCGAGAGTAGATAAGTATTTCTTGGATTCTGATGTATGTATATTCAATGATAAGACACAGAGGGAGCCAGACTACTGAGATAGGAAGATAGAATATTGAGGACAAAAATGATCTGGGAGCAGAGGTACAATTTTACTAAACAAAATTATGGTCAAATACAAGCAAGTCAAAGTTCAAATACAATCAATATAAAAAAGAAATAAGGATAGCACCAATTATTGAGCAGAGTGAGATGTATGCAGTAATAGACAGCATTACAGTGTTAGACCTGGCACTTACTAGATCTAATGCACCTGGATATGTGTGCTTGGGTAACAATTACATGTGGATGCCTGTTTTCCATACAGTACAGCACATAAGAAAATACTGCAAGGGTAAGAAGGACCTGGCAGGAATTTGACTGTAAAGAACTACTGAAACTATCTACATGATGAAGTCAAACAATGTCACAAGGCCTGGTATGCTTATAAAAATATCACTATGAACTGTTACTTTTCATTTTAAACCAGCTAACATTGTATTAAAATATGCAATAACTATCAAAAGGGATTTGTGTGATGTCATTGTAAAGACATTTTGTTTAAAAAACAAATCTCCTCCTACCCAACTTTTTAAACTCTTCCTCAAAGTATGTTTCTTTTTGAGTGGTGACTCAGCTAGTGGCCATGAGCTGGATCACCATTTGTGTAAATAGTGAAATAAGACTATGAAGGCTACAAATTCAATCTGTATGGCTAGTGGAGGTTTTCTGCAAAATAAAACAAAAACATTTTGCTTATATGGGAAATCCCTAATTAGTAATACAGATACATAGAATATTCTTAGCTTTTCTGGTATCTAAGGTACATCTAACAGTGTTCCACTGTTAAATATGAGGTATTGGATTGATCTTTAATTTTAAATATTGTGTCTATAATTTCAGTTGGTAACAGGACTTTTTTTTGTTTAAACTCTGTTTATTGAAAGCTCATAGCAAAATAAAAAATGATATCAATGTTGATATAACTTGATATATTTCAAAGTTTTCCAATATTATAATTAATGATAAAGAAATAGAAAGAAAGAGTAAAAGTAGAAAGTAGAAGAAGCATCAGAAGGGAAAAAAATAGAGGTAATAAAGGGAGAAGGTCTATTTACAATTAATAGAAGCTTATTGGCCTTGAGAATTTGTAAGTTATAAAAAAGGATTTCAATGAGTAAGGTATAGTAATGTAAGATATTTCCCGTATTCATTTAATAAATTTACATTCAATTATCTCTGTTTGTTACAAGCATATAGGGCTAGATTTACTAAGCTGCGGGTTTGAAAAAGTGGGGATGTTACCTATGGCAACCAATCAGATTCTAGCTGTCATTTTGTAGAAAGTACTAAATAAATGAAAGCTAGAATCTGATTGGTTGCTATAATCAACATCCCCACTTTTTCAAACCCGCAGCTTAGTAAATCTAGCCCATAGTCTTAATAGTAGTCAGTGATTTTGAACTTCAACCAGGGGAACTAGGTGGCATTAAATTCGGAAGTTTAATTAGTGGCAGAGGAAAGTAAATCATCCATTAATATATAGTAGTCTATTCAAGTATATACATTTTTGAGTGATGGAGGACTGGGACTTAAGTGACTTAGTAATGACTTCTTGAATTTGCTTATAGGAAAATTAGCCAGAAAGCAGGGTGTAAAGGGTCTTCATAATTTAGAACAATTTTAGTGATACTCACAAAATCTATCCAAATTTTCTGAAATCCCACCAAATGTGTAAATAACTTTCTACAGCGTTAGAGCATCACCAACAGATATCGGAGGTATTTGGGTCTATCTTTCAAAGTAAACTCGCATGTCTGTACCAATGAGTTAAGATTTTGGATTGTGTCTCCACTACAGAGGTGCTAATGAAGCATACATGAGTGATTTGAATTTTTTTTGCCAATCTTCTGGAGGATATGTGTCTATGTAAGTACCGTTCCCAATGTTTGGTGAAATTGGAAAGTGACTGAAACAAATTTTGTAAAATGAATCTGTATATGGTTGAAATAGTATAGGAAGGTTTAGAGATAGATGTATATAGGTCTTCAAATTCATCAAGTTCTCTATATACTAGTTGGGTTTGTTTAGCTGACTGTAAAGGATTAATTTAGCTGACTGTAAAAAGTGGTGAATTTGAAGGAATTTCCAGAAATCAGCATCTTTGGGTATTTCCCATTTAGACTGTCAGTAAATGAACGATCACCTTTCGAATCAACCAACTGACCCAACCTGAAGACTCCATTACAATGCAAATTTTTGAAACAGGGAAGGTGAGTACCTGGAAGGAATACCAGATTTGCTAAGGAGATAAGAGGGGAAGTGTTTTATGTAGCAGTACTTTTACAATCGGATGTACCATGATCTATATTGATTTATGTTTTGTAATTCTGTTCAACCCCATTTTTCTTGCTCTAATAAATGAAGCAATATTGAAGCACGTACATAAATAACTGCATTCAAACAGGCAGATAATTATCATCTACTGTGAAAATTATCTTTTTCCCATTTATTTTACTGAACAATTATGGAAAAAACAATGTGAAAAATACTTTCTTGTTAAATAGGGTATATTACCTAAATGTTGTAATTAACTAAAATTCCATCAAATGTAATGTTGACACAATTATTATTATCGTGGATTTCTAAGGCGCCACAGCACTCTGCAGTGCCCTACATTACGGAAAACAGTACATACATAAAACAGGGACATACAAGGTACACAAAATAAACACAGACATGAAAACAAAGGGTATAAAGGACCCTGCTCATTGAAGAGCTTACATTCTAAGTGGGTACAGCTGAAACAAGAGGAACAAATGTTTTTCAAAGTAGAGATTGGGAAAGTTGTGAGGTTGCATTACTGTGAATAGTGTTATCTAGTGTTATTGTCACCTCTAAAAGAGAGATGGGTTTTTAAAGAGCTTCTAAAGATTTGAAGGTCGTGGGAAAGTCTGATTGAGCGTGGTAGGCAATTTCATAAGTGGGGAGCAGCACAGAAGAAGTCTTGTAGGTGGGAGTATGAGGTAGTTATCAGAGATAAGACAAGGCGCAGGTCAGATGTAGGTCTAAGAAGGCGGGACGCAGAGCATTTTGATATGAGATTTGAGATGCATGCAGGGGTAGCATTGTTAAGGGCTTAATATTTTATATTAAACGTAATATTTCAAAATAAGCACAAATCATAAAATAAGTCAATTGCATACATATACTATAAAATATCGACTTAACCTATAAAAGTGGACTTACAGAAAAGAGCTATTAATATTAATCACAAATATATAAGTAAGAGTTTTAAAAGATATATGGGAAGACTTGAGAAAGTAGAGGAAGGTAGTTAGATGTCTTGTCAATAGCATTAAGCAATATTCTTTTGTCAGAAAAGACTGATAATATAGAACAATAACTAGCATCCAGCTGCAGAGCAAATGTAAAATGCGTCAGTCATCACATTCTAACCAGATATATGGACTTTAAAAACCATATTTCTGAATGTAGACAGTAATTATCTTACAGATCACATATATGACAACTTGTATTTTAAGTATCATTGCGTTTTAATTAGCTTAAATACATTTATCTATAAATTGTAAAGTTCTGCAGAATTTGCTGGAGCTATATAAATGTTGATGATGTTGATAATGGAATAGTATGTCATGTAAATGAGATGAATCTCTTCCATTAGACATTAGAGTGCTCTCCTTATGTTGCTGAAATATTCAGAATTACCTTAGAATGGAAAGCGGGCAAACACTTTCTGACATAGCAGACTTCCTTTGAATAAACAAACTTCCCTTGAAAATCCATTAAACTGTGGAATCAGGTTATTCTGCCAGCCAAACCGTAAACTAAATACAGTAATTTGGGCATCACTGTAATAGACATACTTTTTGCTTACTGCATGGGAAAGAAAAGACATTCCTGGAAGGTGCTACTGGGTTAATACTAACAAATCGCACATCCAGAAATTTTTGTTTCCATCCAACTACTTGATTTTCATCTGTCAAGTTACTCTTTCCATTTTCACTTGCTATTTAGTTACAAGTGGCAGACATACTTTTTAAAGAATTCCTTTTCGTGTATAATTCCTTTTTCTCAGAAAGTCATTTTTATTTTGAGTAGCAGTCACAAATGGTTATTTTAAGCATTACAGGCCTAAGTTGCATCTCTCAGTTAGCAATATGCTTAATGTAATACTTTTGAATGCTATGTTTGCAAGCTATACATATATACAATTGTCCTGAATGTCAAGCATATTTCTGACTTATTTAGCAAATAGTAATAGGATATATAAGAAAGATTAAGCAGTTGTAATTCTGCTACTGTACATTATAGAGTCAGAAAGGAAGGTGGATCAGCTGTTTAAATAAAGTTACTACTACTCTTCATGCCTTAATGATATGACAAGCAGGCATTTGCAGAACTAATCCAACCTATATACAATGTTCTCTATAGCAGTAGTAAAGTGGATGAGAATGTGTGAACACTGATGAAATGTTACAAGCGCTGATATGTTTTAAATATTTTTATTGTGGGAAATGTTACAAAAATGTTTTTAAAAGTTTCCAATGAATCATTCAACTCAGGGATGCACTCGGGGAGGAGGGATCCTGGTGCCTGGTAATCCCCCTCCCAGCTTGGGGCACTGTATGCTTGAGATGGCATGCCCGTGTATATGATGGGGATAGGATTTGCCTGTTTATATGATGGGGATAGGAAGAGTTCGAGAGCAGCCTAGCACTGTCTAAAACTATAGACACGCCCCCATACACTCTGGTCATGTCCAATGGCGGCATGGCATGGAAAGCCCTCTCTAGAAATCCTGCGTTTGCCCCTGCAACTCATTAATAAATTCCCCGCCATATGCCGAACACACCACAAAGCACAATGTATTGTTCATCGTCGTCTCAGCTCTATTCATGGAGTATAAATTTAGAAAAATGAAAATTTATTCATACAGTGTGTAATGGCATTGCATGGAATGGATAAGCAACAGCAAAACTTAAAGTTTGTATAATTGAAACTTTGCACTTTGGTTATTCTGTTCTGTCACAAAATTAAATTTGTGTGGATTTTTCCTGTGATTTCACTCATCTCTAGTTATTATGAATAGCAGGGTGTTGATCCTTTGTGGAGTCTAAAACTCCCAAAAAGAGTCAACACCATAGTAAATGTCCCTTAATAGTTTTACGATGACATATCAGAGGTCTTGTTTCGTACTGTATTTATACTACTCTATGATGTACTATACCCTGTTTACAATGTTTAAATAAAAACCTCAATGTAACGATGTCCCAAGTTGCTTAAAATGTAAACAAAACCTAGAAATTTACTTTATTGTTGTCATTATTATGGACACCCCACCAAAGGTTGTGCCTCTTTAAAAAACTTAAATTATTTTCTTGATTGGTTTTTCAAACTGTGGAACCGATCAATGGCTAGCCATGGCTCAATACCATGGATTGGGTGTGATACTCTTGGGGGCATTACTACTTTAAAAGTTGATTTTATCAGCCTGTTTTGACATGGGAGTAATGTACCAAGTGAGATATTTACAGATGTTTATATTGCTTCATAACTCAGTGAAGTTTGACACTTGTTTATGTACTATATAACTAATTTAAATAAGTATTGTTTTTTGTGTGTGTTTATATATTGAATAGAGTAGAACGAGAAAAGGCTGCCTCTTTGAAAGGAGAGACTATATTCTAATTGACACCACAACATTTATTATGGAATCACGGTTTCTAAAGTGCAATAATTACACTCATTGGGGGGAATGAATAAAAAGTATATATTCATTGTTTCCAGTCTTTGATAATATGTATGTAATTGTGAAAGGATTTTCTTGGAATTTGTCTTAAGTTAGTTTCAGTGGGAAATAAGGTAATTTTAAGTAAGCAACATAGAGCTATTGCAGCCTAAAATTATTAAGTATTCTAATCCATATCTGATTAGAGGTAATTTAGGACTGCTAGAAAATACAGCTGGATAATGACAACAATCCGATATTGTGTTCAATCCAGAGCTGGATTAACAATAGGGCTAAAGGGGCTACAGCCCAGGGGCCTTGGGCAGCTGGGGGGCCCTCCAGCATTCATTGGGTCGGGGGCGTATTTGCCCCTGGCTCCGACTGTCACCTGTTCAAGGAGAATGGCAGGCAGCTAACAGCAAATGTTATGCTGTTAGCTTCCTGCTGTCACTGTAAGGCTTACGCGGCGCGCAGTAATCTCCTTACTGAGGAGATCTCGTGAGAGTGAGATTATGGGAGGGGGCCTCATGGCTTGGGGGGCCTAATCTGGGGGGCCCTCACAGTATCATTAGCCCGGGGGCCTTCCTTCCCTTAATCCGGCCCTGGTTCAATCATGAGATCAGCAGTGATCTCACTAATTGAGACTCAAATAATATGACCATTTGAAACAAGCACTGCACTGTGAGACTGGATAGATTGTTTTCAGATGATTAGCTTCCAATCACCCGATAAACAAGTGTTCGGCCCTATATCCTATTAGTGTGTAGGCTCCAACAATGAACGAGGTTCGTTCCAAAGCACATTATATCGTTTCATTTGATTTTTAAACCAGACTAGAAATCTTGTTCATTGATGGAATGATGTCTTTCCAATTCTGGAGTGTGTTTGCCCTCACAATCAGGATCTCCATAAATCCATAAATCATGATCTTTTCAGCCGATGGTTATGACAGATGAAGAGCACAGATCTGAAGGTAAATCATGTAAAATGTGTATAGTGTGTACCAGGGCCGCCATCAGAAATCGTGGGGCCCAGTACAATGAAGCAGGCAGGGCCCCCTGATGACCCTCTCCCCCCGAGGAACCAGGGCCATCTTTCCGACTGGGCATGATGGGCGTGTGCCTGGGGGCCCAAGGCGAAAAGGGGCCCAAGGCAATGAAAAAAAAATCCTGTAGAAAAAAAACGAAAAAAAAAAACTTTTGTGGTCACGATCCGGCTCCCTCCCTGTTCCTCTCTTCCATGAAGGGGGTCAGACTTAGGTGATTGAAAGGTAAGTTAAGGGGGGCCCTAATATATATATATATATATATATATATATATATATATATATATATAATATAATATATATTTTATGTAAAAAAAAGTGGTTATATGTATAATCACTTTTAACACACAAACACATATATATATATATATATATATATATATATATATATATATATATATATAAATATATGTGTGTGTGTGTAAAAAGTGATTATATATATATATATATATATATATATATATATTAGTATTAGGGGAGAGGGAGGGAGAGAGAGGCTTCAAGTCTTAGCTTCTGCAGTGGAACGCATGTGCGTTCCACCAACAGGGAGTTCGGCATTGGGAATGCAAGTTTACATTCCAAAAGCTGAACTTCCTGTTGGTGGAACGCACATGCGTTCCACTGCAGAAGTTAAGGCTGAAGGTACAGTCACGGCTCTGCCCGCTGTCCTTCAGTCCCGGCTCCTTCGCTGCTGTCTGCAGCCTGGCTGTCACAGTGACAGCCAGGCAGAAGATACCGGGCCCCATGTTAAGTGTGTGTCGCCAGGCCCCCTGGTGAGCCCGGGCCCGGTACAAGGGTACCCCCTGTAACCCCCTGATGGCGGCCCTGGTGTGTACACATGAATCAGCATGCTGATCGGGACTTTTTTTTTTAGTCGTTGGTAAAATCGTTATAGATAACACATCAGCTTAAGGCTGGGTACACACTACAGAAAATTTCTCCTGATGCGATATTATTAATGATTTTACCAATGACTGAAAGTCCCGATGTTGTTTAATGAACACACAAGTTTAAAACTAGACTTATGTGGTAGTGATGACCTCTATACACTTCATACGTTTACTATTTTGACCAGCATTTGTAGGAGCACATTGTGGAATCCTAAAGCATGAACTCAAGTACCCAACATGGTTCTTGAGAAATTATTATTATTATTATTATTATTATTATTATTATAATAATTTTTTCCAATTCTTAATTATGCAGTACGAGATTTGGTTGCACCTTAGGCAGGGCCGGAATAAGGGAAAGGAGGCCCCTAGGCTAAGGCTACTGTGAGGCCCCCCAGAGAACCCCCCCTGTGAGGCCCTCCCCACAAGCGCTTACCTCCTATTCCTGATCCGTCCTTTCTTCACTGTCTCTGCAGGCGTTCTTCCGTCGCTTCCTGTAGTGCTTCCGCGGCTCGCACTAAGCTCCTTACCTAGGAGATCTCGTGAGAGTGAGACTATGACTCAAAGTCTCACTCTCACGAGATGTCCTCAGTAAGGAGATTACTGCATGTCCCGGAAGCACTACAGTGACAGCAGGCAGCTAACAGCATAACATTTGCTGTTAGCTGAATGCCATTCTCCTTGACCAGCTGACAGCGGGAGCCAGGAAGTCCTCAACCCAATGAATGCCAGTGGGCCCCCCAGATGCCCGAGGCCCCTGGACTCTAGCCCAGTTAGACCTCAGGTTAATCCAGCTCTGACCTTAGGTAAGGCCAGGTACACACTGCAGTATTTTCAAACAATTATCGGGTCAATCACATGATAAACGACCCGTTGGACCAATATCACATTAGTGTGTATGCTACATTGATGAAGGATTATCATTCCAAAGCTCATCGTACCGTTTAATGAGATTTTTAAAACAAACTAAAAATCTCGTTCATCGCTGGAACGACGTAGTTCTAATTCTGCAGTGTGAATGCACTCACAGTCAGAATCTCCATAGAGTATACAGAGTCATGATCTTTCAGCAGATGGTTATGACGGATGAAGAGTACAGATTTGAGGGTAGATCTTTTAAAACATGTAAAGTGTATACATGAATTGTCATGCTGATCGGGACTTTTTTCAGTCATTGGTAAAATCGTTATTGGTATGGCATTAGAAGAAACTTTCTGTAGCATGTACCTAGCCTAAGAAAGGGGAGCCTCCAGCAATATTGATGTGGAGGATACCAGACATCTATAGAGACTGTAAATAATAGCAGATTGAGGCATTTGGGGTGTAACCAATGCATCAGGTTGTGTAGACTGAGTAAGCGGAGGGAGATTTGAGAGAAGACTGTCTAGGGATATGCATTATTGTGCTGCACTTGTGGTATGGCAAGTAATAAATATCAGTCTTAGGTGGATTAAACCTGAGGATGTAATCGAAATAGGAGGAGGTTGCAGTAGTTGGGGCAGAAGATGAAAGAATGAAAAAGTATTTTGGTTGACACTGGGTAAGAAAAGGGTATATTCCAACAATATTTTGCAGCGAAGTTGACAGGACTGTGAGAGAGACTGATGTGGGGAGTCAAAGTACAGGGAATTTTTGGTGGAAAGAATAGCAGGGAAAAAATCTAAGGATTGCATGGTGGTTTTGTCCAGGGTTAAGTTAGATTTCACCAGCAAGCATGAGAAGGTGCATGATGAAGAGAGGGTAATTTTTGGTTATGAGGCTTGTTTCTGATTGTGTAGGTTGGTGAGGTGCAGGGAACAGTCCATTGATGCAGATAAGTGAAGAAGGATGAAGCAAGGGGGGTAATAGAGATGGGCAATTGAGAAATATGATGTTGGAGAGAGAAGGTGAGTATGGTGAATGTAAGTTGGAGAAACAGAGAAAGTAAAACGAGTAAGTGCATAGTGGAATGATGGGAGAGATGTGGATGAATGTGGATTAGTTGAAATAGGTATTGTGAAAATGGGAAGGAACAATTGATTCAGATAATGTAGGGCAGTGGAGGAGGCTCATTTGCCACCTCTGGCTAGGATAATGGTATAGGTAACACATCACTTGGACACAAAGGGTAAATTTATGAAGCTGCAAATTTACGACAGGTTTGAAAAGCGGAAATGTTGCTTTTGGCAAGCAATCAGATTCTAGTTATCATTTATTTAGTACATTCTACAAAATGATAGCTAGAATCTGATTGGTTGCTATAGGCAACATCTCCACTTTTTAAACCCACCAGAAACTCACAGCTTGATACATTTATCCCATAGTCTCAATGCGTCCAGAAGCTGAACAGAGATGGCAACAGCAATGAGATTTGAGCTTACAGGGTCCAGCAGCTGAACGGAGATGGTTCCTCAAAACAACCTTGTTTTTGCTGCTATCACAGTCCTTTGCAATGGTGTTTCATTTAGAAACTATTTCCACACATTTTAGTGTGCTTTAATGATTTATATTTGTGACAATAAGATTATGTTAGAGGTTGTGAATAGAGCTGAACTTATGGACAGCTATCTTCAAAAAATATCTCTGTGCCACATTGATTGGACAAACCATCCTAAATGGTTTTGACCACGCCCAGTTTTAACTTTCTGTTATCTCAATGGCTCAGTGAATTATTCTGATGGACACACAATATCCCAATCCAACATTGACCCTTTTTAATATGCACCTAAGGCAGCTTTGACTTCTCGAAACAAACTAAATCTTAGACTGGATCTTTAAAGTTAATTTAGGATTATAGTTCATTGATCTAAATTTGTATTCTGAATTCCTTTTTACTTTGTCACTCAAATTACCCAGTCTGGGGAAAAAATATCTCCCATTTTTAAAGATATTTTCTCAGGTGATAGCTGCCAAACTTTTCTTCTTAGCATATACAAATGTAATGAAAAGAGAAGTTAAAATAACAGAGAAAAGGGGAAGAGTGAAGTAAATACTCTGTGGGGACCTTTTGCATAAATATTGCTGACTTGTATGGCCAAAATAACTTCCTATTCAAAATTTGGTTTAGTTCAAGTTGTGGTAGACTGAGCCCTTTAACATACTGTAAAATCAGAGGTTCTCTTTCTATTATGTGGGAAAGGAAATTGGTACTTAAAAATGATAATGATATCAATACATCTAAATATTCAGTACAAAGCAGCACAGACTGCAAGGTTCAGTATAGGTACTAATTGGCTTCAAAGGCTTGAGAAAAACCTGGACAATTGTGATACACTACAGTAAACAATTGAGCCTCAAATTTAATTGCAGCAGGTGTGCTCAACTTTGGCTAATACATTGCAACATTATTAAAATTAACACAAAAACTGCCCTGAGATCTCCTACCTATAATATGTGTTGCTCAGGATGTAAAGAAGCTATTTCTGTGCGATAATTTATGAAAAATTAACACTAAAGATGGTTTTTGGCTGCAGTCCACTGAGATCCTCATGGTCAGTGACCAGCTAGCTATAGAGAGTAAGATCATATAGCGACAAAATAACAGAGGCACTTAGAGGCATGACAGCGCAAGGATGGTATTCCGAGTATAAGTTTGAATGAGCTATCTGGGTGTGATAGTAAATTCTTTTCAATTTCTGCCCGTTATGCAGCGCTTGCAACCTTTGTCGGTAATATCCTAGAATCACATTTTTCTACCAAGTTTTTAAATGCAATTCAGCATGTGTTCACCAAGACTTATTGTTCCCACATGATATCTAGCTTTGGAATCCTCATTGTTAAACTTTGTATAAAGCTGGTATACAGTCATAGTGGGAATGTTAATAAAAGTTTATTTCAGGTCCTTAGCAGCAGGAGAGAAACAGCAGTCATATTTTTAAAGCTTTATCAAGTACAGTAGCCAAACACTTAAAAAAAAAATTACAGTAGCAGTCTAGGACCTCCCCAAAGTAGCCCTTGGGCTATCCAGTAAATCTCCTAAGAAACAAACCCTCACCTATTCCTAAGTGTCTTGATATTTTTAAATGGAGCTGACATATATCAAATGATTATGCAAAACATCAATTAACTTCACAAGTCGTTTCATGTGGTTGACATCATTGTTACTTGGCAAACAAAGCAAAAGACATATTTGCACCAAGTGGCTCATGGGTTATGAAATCTCAGATTAACAGTTCTGTAATGCAGAAGGTGCGTACACAGGTTTTATTCAGAAAATGTCATTCATATAAACCAATTGTGCAGCAGCCATTCAGTCACTTCACTCCCTAGTGAGACTGATCTTTTTATCTAAATGCCAGCCTTGGAAGAGGCATTAGTGACACCCTCCTGTGTCAGTAAAAGGGTTTCTGCTGAGTACACAGCTAAGGAATAATGTCCTTCCTCAATTCTTTAAATCAAAGACTTTTAATTAGAGTTATGTCCAGGAGAATTTAAATAGACAGCAGATATGCCACAGGTATGTCCCTATCTCAGTATATAAGTGCATCAGTGTAAAACATTATAGGAAAAAAGTTTCCATTTACAGGTTTACACTTGAAACTAATGTTGTCTAACTTACAATAACAATGCATTGACCCTTAAAAGATGTAGAAGGAACTGAAAATAATTCAGGGTATTGGTATAAAAAAATATGCTGAAAATAAAACTAGTATTTGTTATTTTTAGATAAAGATAGTTGGCATATAAAACATATTGTAATACAATAATCATATTGCAATTATCTAAGGTATTTATGGTAAAGAAAGATTTGTGTAAATATAAATAGCAATGTGAAATAAAATATGTTGCTGATTAAATAAAACAATGGCTGCATTAATATTAAACTACTGCACTTTAAACTGGAAATAGTTTTCATTCAAACAAGTGAAGTTATCTGAATGACATAAGAGGCTTACCTTGAAGACTGCAATATGTTAGATCCAAATATGAAGAGCATCCATTAGATGGATGTGGGGAGTTACAGCCAGTTTATCTCCTGCTGGACCCTGCTCTGATAAAAGTTTTGTACAGGAGTAAAGGTGTTTGAATGAGTGAGATGCTTGGTAAGAAGGCTCTGAGTGCTGAGCTCATACAGTCAGCTCAAGCTTTATATAGTTAGGCTGCCAGTCTAGTGCGTCGCTCATTTCTTTGTAATGGGATGCCTCAAGGCAGGCTTTCCTTCCTTTTTTTAAAGGAACAGCTTCTCTTTGGTGCTGCTTATGCTTTCCAGCGTGTGACAGACATGCAAAAGGTATTTGCAGTTTACCATGTATGGATACAGCAAATGCAGCGTCATTTCAAAAAATGTAAATGACTCAACTGTGGAAAAGTGACAGAGAGGAGCAATACATTTTCTTGATTAAATCACTTAGCTATTTTGCATCTGTTTCTTTTTTTTGTGAAGCCCTCATTGCCTTTGTTCTTCTGAACTAGTGAGTCAGTGCAATTATGTTACTCTGTAAGCATACATACCACCATCAGTCCATACCCTGGGAAAAAGATAGTCTAACACTAACTTATACACTTGATACAACTTATCATCATAATAAAATGCATTACACAGATATTTGAACATAAAACCTACAGGTTATATGCAATACGTACAGAGTATAACAGCTTAGAAGATTTGTCTGCTACTTATTGTTTCAATGTTAAATTCACCAGGTATATATATATATATATATATATATATATATATATATATATATATATATATATATATATATATTAACTGAGCCCTGCTGATTCCTTTATGTCATGTGTCCTGTTTCTTGGCTAGAACACCCAAAAATGTTGTCTCAGCCATCAAATTGTATCACATATGTAGTCTCTACTCACTACTGTAACATAAGAGCAGATGTCAGAAGGCAGAGAGTGTTTATTTGTTACCCATTCATGTCATTATCTAACAATCTGTGGATGCTGGATGGCTGGTTTCCCATAATCAGTGGGTGTGTCACAGACATAATCTATCCCCCAGTCTGACGGGGAGATAGAGTTACAATACTTTTTTGGTGATGGAGTTAGCTGTAGATTTCCTCCTGCTTGCTACTAAGGAATAGTGGCTTTAATATTCAAATAGGAGGGTTATAAAACAATAGTTTAGATTATTGAAATAAACCTTTTGTGGGCTAATGGTTGGATTGGTAGTTAAGTTTTAATAGTTGCTGCTTTATGTATTTATATGACTGTATCAGCATTTACACTGTTCTATGTGTCCTTGTACAGAATTGGGTGGATCAATGTGTCCCTGTTTTCACAGGCTAGTCATTTTTGTGCTTCTTATGCCTCAGTGCTTATTTTCCTAAAATGCAGACTCCTCATGCCCCCACTTTAACAGGATAATTGCAATAAATTCTTCTGTTATACCTTATTATGGACCTATAAGCAAGTATGGGATGGATTCTATGGCTTGAGATATATTTAGGGCATATAGGTGTCTCAGTTTTTTACTTCAAAATTTTGGAAACTTTATGTAAACATGTTCTATCATGCACGAGTAACTTAAGCATCAGCAACCTGTGGATTGTCACTTAAAATGGCCACAGTGAGATTGTCGGTTTGAAGGTGGCAATGGCCGGATCCGCCGCCTGTATAACCCTAACCCTAATTGTAATCTTAATCCTAAACTTGGGCCTGATTCATTAAGGATCTTAACTTAAGAGACTTCTTATTTAAGTCTCCTGGACAAAACCATGTTACAATGCAAGGGGTGCAAATTAGTATTCTGTTTTGCACATAAGTTAAATACTGACTGTTTTTTCATGTAGCACACCATTAGATTAGATTGTACGGGCGGAGGGTTCTAGCATTGCCACCTTAAAACTGGCGATACCACTGTGGCCATTTTAAGTGAAGAGAATCCCAACTGTGGCATTTTCTACAGTCGCAATTTACAGTCTATTTAATGGTAAGTCTGTATTTCCTCCATGTTGCCCTTATAGTGAGCAACATTTTTGGTTCGGTGCCATTATTGTCGGAATTATGGCAATGGGAATAAAGATTGCCACCAGTGCGATTTTGCTTACCAAGCTTTTGTGCATAAAAACCCATACTGTTTATATGTAAAGAAAATACAACTTTTTTTACATGCATATTTTTGCTTGACTAAATTCCTGTAATTTTCAGAACATGCCATTTTCTGCAAAGCCATAAAACAAATAGATACCTACTAATATTCTAAATTACATTTGAACTTTAAATATTAGTAGTTATAAAACCACATGTCAGAGACATTGGGTATTTATTTTTCCCTACACATGCTATTTTCCCCCCCACCTGTTTTAAACATAAGATTATCACTCTGAAGAAAAAAAAAAAAGTGCATAGCATGCGTCTGGTTTCCTCTCAAAGCCACAGGCTGTCAGGAAATCCCAAAAATTTTCTTTGTTGGTTAGTCTGTGGAGAAGTAATCTCTAAGCAGACCTGTCAGCATCTCTTTCTGACTGATTAGAAAGCAAAAATGAAAAAAAAAAGATGGATATCATAGGTCTGACATCCACACAAAGAAAAAATTGTTAAAATGTCTGGAACTAAACATGTAAATGTAACGGACTGATTGAATCTGTCACTGTTTAAATCCTTATCACTGATGTCGTAAAGAAGTCCTTTTGAAAACTAAAGATTCTCAACATGTCAATTCTTGATTGAACTAATAGATGAATAGTTGATGATTAAACGAATGAAGTTAGACTCCGAAAGTAACTTTCCCAGTGCTTACTAGGGATTTACAGAGGTTTAACCAAGAATGTGTTTCAGCGAGAATTAACAAATCTATTTTGCTTTAGTTTTTTTAAATCACTACATACTACATTTTATCTCAGGTGTTACATAATCAGGACAAACATCAACCCCAATTGTCTAAACTTGTTGCACTTCTGCGTTTCTTATCTACATAGAGTCACAATTTGACTTTACACCAATCATATACATCTTCTGTTTATTGCCGGGGTGGCAGGCTGCCATGTGTTTTCTATGCTTATCATTTTTTTCTAATATATCTATCAGCATGTAAAAAATAATGATATTTTAAGTTATCAGTTTATACATTTATTAATTTTAATGACGAAGCCGATAGAATGTAGTTGAATTGGGCCATGGAGCTCTGCGGTAAAGATGGGCTTGATGGGTACTGCAGGAAATGCAAAAATTAGCCTTACGTCACTTTCAATACACATAACATGATTTGATTTGTGGTGCTTTTGTGGTAAGCCAAAAGAGTACCGCCTGTAAATTTGGTGGAAACGGTGGTAGTCAGCATATCATTGCTGAATACCACGACAACACTTACCCTGACATGATGACTCCGAAGGGCTCCTTTCCGACGAGGATTGATGACGACTACTGTGGAAAGCGACTGCAACCTATCACGAGGAATGAAGAATCCGGCGCGACTTCATGACGTCACTTACATCCGCAACGCTGCTATCGCTGCTGTTATGGGGGTAATGTAAGTATGCGCCCATGGACATTCTACTTTAGAAGCATTGTAGATTGTCCATGGGATTAGTCAGTGTCCTTATAATGTACCCGACCCCCTGGAAAATATTATAAAACACCATTGAGATTAGCAAAAGTTAGCTTATACCTGCTAATGCCCTTTTGGACATCTGTGATGTGGACGGGGTAGCATAGAGAAATACTTGGATGAACAAAAATGATTGGGCAAATAATGAGATTCCGCACCCCAATGCGGAATAAAGTGAATATTTTGTTGGACAGCTTAGTGAAAATGTTGCTTCTCTAACTCATGGGAATTGCCAGCAAGAACACAGTAAGGGAATGACTTTTCGCATCCAGCTGACTATGGATATCAGAACGACAAAAATAAACATGTATATATTTACATAATTAAAAGTCGGTTGAAAGCATTCAAAGGGACCTGTGTTATGCAAAAATTGTGTTCTTCATAAAATAAACCAGCCTTGTGATGGGGCACAGTCCTACCATATATCAAGGTAACAATACAGTGATGCACAAACAGGAGGTCATATACAAATGGCACAACGGCCACCCAGCAGGTCAGATACAACTTTGGACTCACTTTATGGTTCGATGTTTGCTTGGGTGCATAGATTTACACAGCAAAATGGGCGCATTTGCAGAGGAGAAGAAGTTTGCACATTCAGAAGGGAGGAACATCTTATTTTTTTGGAGCAGTCCAGGCCAAAATTTAATTTTGCACAGCAAGATTATAGTAATCAGATAAGTGGGCGGAAATAATGCATTTTCAGAGGAGTTCTTCACACTGCAAAAGTGTGTTACATTTTTTAATGAAATAAAATGGTTAAAAATGGGTATGGACCCTTGTCCATTATCCTCGAATTATAATTGTTGATTATACATGTCCACAGAGCCTAGAGGGTCAGGAAGAGGCCAAAGACCTTCCAGTGTGAGTCTAGTATCCTTTGGGAGAGGGAAGGTTATGCTGTTTATTGTGCCCTTCAAATACAGACACCAGCCTGGGATTGGTTTTCACTATAGCAGGAGGGTCCTACATTCTTGTGGTCTCCATGGTATATTAGAAATCAGCCCAAGCTGTCTAGGTCTCCCGCGGCTGGATTCCACTCTAGCAAGGGAAACCCATGCTCACAGTCTCCTTTTGTTATACTTGAAATTAGCTTAGGCTGGATCTGGCTCAGGATTTATGGAGAGAGCACACTGCCAATTTATTTACTTTTGTAACACAATGCAATGAAGTGCAGAAACAATATTACTTTTGTAGAGTGACAATATTGAAGATAGATAAGAAGTGGATAAAGTGCATTTGTTTCAATTGTGTAAATGGAATTGAATTTAACAGTAGGGCTAGATTTACTAAACTGCGGGTTTGAAAAAGTGGAGATGTTGCCTATAGCAACCAATCAGATTCTAGCTGTCATTTTGTACTAAATAAATGATAACTAGAATCTGATTGGTTGCTATAGACAACATCTCCACTTTTCAAATTCGCAGTTTAATAAATATACCCCTAAGTAAGAGCTGACATTCTTTGGATCCTTGTCCTATATTGTAAATATAGGACAAGGTGGAAAACTGCATATCCAATTGTAAAGTGCTACAGAATCTGCTGGCGCTATATAAATTAATGTTGAGGATGTTGATGATGATGATAGGTACACTCTGAGCAATGTAACATAAAGCTTCATACAAGCAAAATTGCCCAGGTATCCTCTTACATTCAAGATTAATTTAAGCCATAACGAAGATGAAACCAGGTGGTATTAAAAGAGTAAAACTGAATACTTTAAAATGGGTGAAATTAAAGGGGTTGAAGGTTTCAATTTGACGTGACATTTAACTTTTGTCCAGTGCAGCTCTTACATACTTTTCCATTTTACTGCAAAATCGAGGGGCACATTTATTTTCTGAAGAACCCCCCCCCCCCCCCCCACACTAAGCGGAGGTGTGTACCTTGATATTCGAGCAGACTAATGAGGCACACCAATATAAAACTAAGATATTGTCCTCTGCAAATCATAATTGATGTTCGTAATATTTAGAGCTCTTCCCCATTCTAAAATTGGCGTCCAAATATTGCCAAGCCTCGTAGGATGCCATTCATTCCTGTATTTAGTGCACAGGATATGTATGATAGGATATAGACCATTAGTCAAAAATAGAAGACGTCAGCTTGTTGGGTGCAGCAGTGTACATGAGTGCTGCTAGGGCAATGACAACAAATAACAATGTCCTTTGCTGTAGTCGAAGAACTGTGACTGAGGATAGGGAGCTGCTGGTGAATGGTTACAACTAGGATAATGAAAGTGATGAAAACCATAACTACAGTGAAGATATAAAGCCATCAATAATTGGATTTTAGCTGTACACATGATGCTAATATCAGAGTAAAGGGCTAGGATATAAACCATTCTCACTAAAAAAAAACTGAACATCAGAAACCCTTAATTTAAGAAGAGCTTATGGAAATATTTAGATATAACATACTGATAGGGCACATTTGGGGTCTATAAAGAAATTTACTTTATAGAGACAAAAGGGTGCAATACTGGCCACAGATAACCTGGTTAGCAAAGGAGAAAAGCAGAAATGTCACCCAAACCAAGTGGGATAAAGCATATAAGTCAGAACAACTGTAATTCTACATCTTATGGAGTGCTGTAACAATTACAGACACAGTGTAATACACCAAAGGATAGTCGGAAGGCAATAACACAAATCTGTACAATGACAACTAGAAAGAGACTAGTAGCCTCAGCTGGGTGAGGCAAATCAATGAAACTATGAAGTGGCCCTAAAAAGGCAAAACTGCAAGCCACCCAAAGCAGGCTGCTAGCCCACTGACTCACTGTGTAACAGAGGTGCAAAGGTCCGGTAAAGTCAAACAAAATTCAGTAGTCAAATGCAGAATGAAGTGCATACTTTGCTGAACAATTTTAAAAGTTTCACTCATCTCTAACTGAAAAGTGTGCAACGTGGGTCAAATAAATCTGCTATAAATGTTATAAAAACAACTACACTCTTTATGTACAACATAAGCACAGATGTTTTACAATATAAAACGGATTAAAGGCACTTTTAAAACAACAGTGGATTTTTGTTACAACTTTGTTGCTTATATATATTTCAATGTTTTAAATAAAATCCTCTCTTTAGATAAACAAGATGTAAACATTTCACCACTTTCCAAACAATATTAAGTGGATTAGTATGGGTGCTATGAAGGTTAATCTTTATGGGCAAACATACAGTCATTGCCTTGTTGCTCTTACTTATGAGCACAGTTGCATCTGTTCACTATATAAATAGAGGGAAATAGGCTGTCTGGGATCTGCATGCACTTCATCATCATCATCATCATCACCATTTATTTATATAGCGCCACTGATTCCGCATCGCTGTACAGAGAACTCATTTACATCAGTCCCTGCCCCATTGAAGCTTACAATCTAAATTCCCTTACACATTCTCAGTAAATAAAACCCTTGTAAAGATTCATATATTATTTTTTCCACAATTCCATAGGGGAGGTTTATTTACAGGTAACTACCATTAAAAAAAAAAATGTGTTCACCTGTAGTCTTTATACTTTATATTAAGCACTGTCTGTTATGTAAAATAGCAGTGGAAAGTGTATTTCTCCTCTGTTTAATAACTATTTGACGGATCTGGACACATGGATCTCTAAAGTGCTTCTGCAGTCTGTCCCTATCTCAAAGTTGTTTGCAATATGTTTTAGTGTATAGCAAAAAAATTAGTATAGTACAGCACTACAATATTGTACTGAGAATTGAGCCGGTATTCATTAAGATATACTTTATGCAAGAATGAGGGGACAGTTGTTGATAATGAACTCTAAAGACTATGGGGTATGTGATTTGTTTTTACCAACTTTCATGAGTTTTATATGACCTTCAAACTCTAGAGCGTAATTTTTATGTGGAGAAAAAATATGGGACATTATATCGCTGCATTGATTAAAAAGAGCTGATTAAGGTAACTGCTAACACAGCTCGATAGGGTATTAAGAGTGGGACGCAACTGGGGTTGCTTGCCACTCGTAATAACCTACCAAGCTGTGGCATACTCCCACTCCTACACTTCTTAAACGCACTTTGCGTCCAACACTATATGAGGTCCGCTAACTGTTAATATTTATAAATTAAACCAGGCCACAACTGGTTAATCAAAAAAATAATAAACAAAATGCTGAACAGCAATACTTCAAATGTAAGAAAACAAAAGGAACCTGCCATAAATAATGAACATAGACAGCTTTGCTCAAGTCAGGTGGCTTAATTAGAATGCCCCTCTACACAAATGCTTCAAGAGCCAGAGGCTATCAGTAGTTAAAGTACCTTAATCCTCTCCACAAACGCTATAATAAAATTCCTTCTGCAATATTGAGTGTCCATGTAACAGGTTTTGTGAATATTGCACGCTACTCTTCTAATGGTTTAGCTATGTAAAAGATCCTGTATTATCAAATTCACTTATGGGAGATTTTGTTTCCTCTGGCATTTGTCTGTATTCTACTAGGCACTCTTCTGTACTTTGCCGCAAGCGACATAACTTGTTTAAAGGGATTTTTAGTCATTTGTGTGATGTATGCTGGCTGGAATATTTATTTGTGAAAAACTATCGCTTCAAGATAGATATGGTAAATTATACTATTTGTATTCACTTGCAGTTGTTACAAATATACAGTAACATCTCTGATTGACAGGTGGCAAACCCATGTCTTGCTTGAGTCAGACACCTCCAACCTCCCCTAGATAAAGGTGATCAGAACAGGTTATCTGTTTGGCCTGTTTGAAAAGCTTGATTATAGCCACAACCTGGGCCCTGCTAGCGGTGACGGAAGAGTCTCTGCTAAACATATGTGGTAAGTCAGTCTCTTTGCAAAAGAAAAGGCAAACTTTCTTGACAGAGCCATTAACAAAGGAGCCCCGTCAAGTGGTTCTTCTCTCATCTTGTGGTCTCATCTTTGATGTTTCTGTGTATTTCTTAGTTTTATGAAATACACTGCTAAGCACCTGAACTTCATTCTTTTTTTATTAATATCTTGACTGTTGTATATAACTCTGTATCTTTTTCCCAATCTCTCCATCAGGGTGCGACATCTTTTTATTTCATTCTGATGTACGGTCTTTCTCAGATTTGGCTCGCTGCCTTACAGCTTCTTTCTTTATGGTAATTGCCAACTCCATACTACATCCACAACCAGAGACAAAACTGATTAATTAGACATTTTTCCTGTCATCCAACAGTAACCATGGTCAATCTTCTTATTACCCATCTTCTTCTGCATGTCCTCACACAAACTGTCATACCCAGAGATATCCTCTTCCAGTGCTTTCTGGACCTCCAGCCTGGTCAGAAACAGAATCATCTGAAAATGCTGAACAGTTTGACAAATAACCAATAATACTAATACTTTTTCTTTCAATATTGGAGTTTGATAGGCCACTCACTCCGCGTGGACTCTGTTTCACTCCGATGTCCCTTTGTACATTTGCCAAATGTTTGCATTTTTTGCTGAATGACAACAATTTTTTGACTCCAAATACCAATTTCTTGTACTCTCTCTGTGGCAATCAGACTACTTTTGCGCTTTCTTTTCAGAGCGATCTCTATCACTGCTTTACATTCCTCAAGGAGATTAACCTGAACTGCCAGTTATATAAATCTCTTCTAAAAAGCAGTGAAAGCTGTCTCTTTCTCTTATTGGCTCTGCTGACCTCTTTAAGTTTCTTATGCCATACTCTATTTCTTCCATTATTACATAGTACACTCTATACTGAGAATTTGACACACCTGTATGCAATATTTCTGTCTTGCAGGCATTAGTTTCCTAAAAAGGGGGAGTAGAGAGTATTGCCTTGCCCTGTTGTGCTGGCATTAAACATTTCAGCTGTGCTTGCAATAACTGAGTGGCCTCCTGCTGAGCAGTAGCTTCATGCACTGCTTGCTTGTAGAGTAACCTACAACATGATAATTAACACTTCCTCCATTTTGCCTGTTTGGCTGAGTGGTAACTAATATCTGACTTCCTTAACCGTCCAACTTTTGACATCACTTCTGACACTGGTACCATCAAGATGACGCTCGCACATAATTGTGTTGATGTAATAGGCATCTGCTTTACTTGACAGAATGTCAGACAACAATTTCTCCTTGCCAGTCCTAGCACTGACCTAACATAGACCACCTATCTATTTGATCTACCAGCTTTCCCAGCATTGATAGTGCTACATAAAGGAAGCACAAACCTTATAAATACAAAATTCCTCCCCCAGTACTAGCATAATTGACAATGGACACACACATGTCTTCCATCCAAATGCCCAAAATAAAGGTGAAGAGAACTCAACCTGCTTGTCCTTGTCCACTCCTTGGAGCCTGCTAGCTGTAAGAGAAGACTCTTAGCTAAACACACTTGGTAAACAGTCACTTATATACACTATATGGACAAAGGTATTTGGCCTCACCTGTTAATTATTGAATTGCGGTGTTTCGATCAGTCCCCTTGCCAGAGGTATATAAAATCATGCACCTAGCCATGCAGTCTCTATTTGCAAACATTTGTGATACAAAATGGGTCATTCTTAGGAGCTCAGTAACTTCAAGCGTGGTACTGTGATAGGATGCTACCATTGCAATAAGACTGTTCATGAAATTTCATCCCTGCTGAATATTCCACAGTCATCTGTAAGTGATATGATTAGAAAGTGGAAGCGTTTAGGAACAACAGCAATTCAACCACAAAGCAGAAGACCACATAAAATCACAGCATAAAAGTGGCAAACGCTCTGCTGATTCTATAGCTGAAGAGTTCTGAACTTGCACTGGCATTAATATAAGCACAAAAACTGTACGGCGGGAGCTTAGAGGAATGGATTTCCATTGCAAAGCAGCGGCATGAAAGCCTCACATCACCAAGATCATTGCCAAGCATCGGATAGAGTGAGGTAAAACACACTGACACTGGACTGTGAAGCATTAGAAACGTGTTTTGTGGAGTGACGAATCACGCTTCTCTGTTTGGCAGTCAGCTGGACGAGTCTGGGTTTGGCGGATGCCGGGATAACATTACCTTCCTGACTGCATTATGTCAACTGTGAAGTTTGGTGGAGGAGGGATAATGGTATGGGGCTGTGTTTTAGGGTTTGGTCTAGGCTCCTTATCTTCAGTGAAGGGCAATCTTAATGCATCAACATACCAAATCATTTTGAACAATGTTATACTTCCTACTTTGCACCAACAGTTTAGGGAAAGCCCTTTTCTATTCCAACATGACTGTGCCACAGTGCACAAAGCAAGGACTACAGAGAGATGGTTTTATGAGTTCGGTGTGGAAGAACTTGACTGGCCCGATTAAAGCCCTAACCTCAATCCCATTGAACACCTTTGGGGTGAACTGAAACAAAGATTGCGAGCCAGGCCTTTTCGTTCAATATCAGTCCCTGACTTCATAATTGCTCTACAGAATGAATGGGCACAAACTCCTACAGAAACATTCCAACATCTTGTGGAAAGCCTTCCAAGAAAAGTGGAAGCTGTTATCACTGCAAAAGGGGGACCAACTCCATATTAAAGTATAAATTTGAATACAATGTCATTACTGTCCGTGTTGATGTAGTGGTCAAGGGACCAAATACTTTTGTCCATATAGTGTATATGTTGAAAATGCTTTTCGTCAATCTGAAAGCTCCTTTAGCATGCAGTAACAATAAACACTACTGACTACTATGTAATCATCAGTTCATACTTATTTATATGATAATTCCAAAACCTTATATTTTCTTTTTTAACAAATGAAATTTTTATTGAAATTTTGGGGCTGAAAGTAAAATAAGCAACATACAAAACCTTCTATTCATCTTATACCAGATAGCCATTTTCCTGGGTGATGTCCAAAATCATATTGGTAGGTTAATTGGCTTCTAACTGAATAGATCCTATTTGTGTGATAGGAAATTGAGATGCTCCAATGTGACGTGTACTGATGTGAATGTTTCAATATTTTTCTAAAGGGCTACGTAATATGTATGATGTGCATCTCTAAATATAGAACTATGGAAGTAAATGATACTAAATAATTATATAAGTGCTAGATAAAATGACTGCACGTGTAGCCTTAGGGATAATCCAATAAAGAGATAAAGTGTACTCCAGCTTGGCAAACCATTTGCAATGCCCAAACAGGGAAGAAGAAAAATGTAAATATTGTGTATTTATTCCGCCCCTCCCTACTCATTTATAAGAAATAAGAATATTGTAATCTTATGTTAACCCTTAAAAAATGTCTATTCATAACTACTGTCATTTTTCAGTCGACCTTTGAAGGACCTAATTGTGATATATTTTGCTATTATTTATGCTGCTTGTAAATTTTCTAACTGCCCAGACAGACATTAGATCATTGATAGTATCAAATGAAAGTTCAAGTTATACTGGAGACCACAATAATGTTTAACTGCCTATTGCCAATATCCTACTGACATACAACAGGAAGCACATTATTAACTAGCTGAACTAATGTGACACTTGAAAAAACAATAGGCAGACTGGGGGGATTCTGGTATGGTTTATGCTAGGCACAGAGACCACCCAAGTTGCAGACAGAACAGATAGTATTACTATAAATAACTTTGTGTTGGTTTATTTACTAAGACACAAGAGAGAGTGGAAGAAACTAGGGTTTTAACTTTTATATTTACTAACCATCATATGAGTGTACTTTTTGTTAATTACTAATCTGCATAACTTGCATCATGTGTGGTGGGATTTTCTGTGGAAAATAATTAGCTAGTAGTAAAACTGTGAACAATATGTCTTTTTATATATGTCTTGACTTAGGTAAACATTTCAGAGCAGATAGTTACAATTAATCAGTAGCAGTAAATGGCAATTAATCAATGAATGTACTATTATTATTATTATTATTATTATTATTATCATTATTATTATTATTATATTTTATTTAGATTACACAGTATGGTACAATTAGAGATCTTTATTTTGTCCAGTGAGCTTAAACCTACCAGTATATCTTTGGACAGTGAGAAGAATCCAAGACACACAGAAGATACCTATGTAAACACAAGGCGAACATACAAACTCATAAGTAGCAGACACGTGTGTAGTGTTCTGTGTATGTAATCTATTTCTGTTTTTATTGATGTACCATAGAAGGAGCATTGTGGTTCTTTCGACACTACAAAATATCAAGGAAGATAAACATTTCCATGACATTGTCACGTCTGCAATGATCATCTAATAAAATAACTCTCAGAATTGTAGCTTATCCCATGTGGCTTGTATATAGTACTTAGTTTAGTAATACTAATTTGTGGTGGTGGATATTAGCGGTAAGAATAATTAGACATCCTATAATTAAGTGTATAAGGCAAGTATTATGCATATGTATAAGTAGGAAATGTATTGTTTACTAATTGTAACTGACTGATGAGGTATTCTATGTGTTTAATAGGGTGGAGGGTCACTGAGCAGGGTTAAAGTAATGAATTACTACATACATAATTATTGGAGTTGAGGAATTTGTCCATTTAAATTTAATGAGAAAATGGTCCTGCATGTTACTTGTATAAAAATCCTGTTCAAATTCTAAAGTTATGGAAAGAAGGGCATTCCAATACTTTCTTGAAAGTATAAAGCCTTTTAAAATATGATCTTACAAAGAAAAATATATACAATTTTGTTCCCACTTTGTACAACGCTGTGACGAGCATCTGAAAATGATAGATATGATGGACCCTTCCTTATGATTTAAAATATCACATTCACACTTTGCATTTGAGAAAGGTTTTTAAGAATAGTTGCCATTTTTATAGTGCTACAGATAATTAACCCCCAGCATTCACTCCTAGCAATAGGTTAAAGAACAACTGAGGTGCTCCCACACAAAATGGTACTTTAGAATAAGTATGTTGTGGATGAGGTCGCTGACTGCACACAAGATCGAATTGCAGTTGCAGCATGAACTGACTTTTAGAAACTAGAATAATCCACAGTGGTCAGAGGTGATGTCCAGATTGGTTGTCAATGCAGGCTTTAAATGTGTTCTCTTGTACTCAAGCAGGGATTGTTATTTATATTCCAGCTCAGTAAATAATATTATTACCCATTGGTCAAAAGAGAAGGCCTGGAACAGAAAAGGAGGAGAGTTTCTATGGTATTATGTACTCTTAGGGGGAGTTCAATAATAGTAATAGTGCGCAGGACGCGTTACTTTTGACCGTAAGGCGGCCTGTACACTATTACCTTTACTACGATAATAGTGTGCATTATTACCGTTAGTACGTTAATCTTTAACGCTGATCCACGTTACAATTACTGCATTAATAGTAATAGCTAGTAGGTCACATTACTTTCGGCAGTAACGCGGCCAATTGAATTACCCCCTTATAGTTTCCTCATTATTGCTACATCATAAGATATAAACAAAAACATTAAAATTTCATTGTATACTCGCTTCCCATATAGAGAGCTATTGTTTACAGAATTATAATGTCAATGACTGGTAGTATTAGGACTGCACCTCTCCACATGTTTTCATTAAAGGCATTTGCTAACTATTGCAAAGAATGCTTCATTCATTGTTTGCTCTCTTTTGACCTCTCAGGGGAACAGCAATATCCGCTATTGCAAAGTCCACAAAAAAGGACAACTGCAGCTCCCTATGGTTTATTGCACAGCTATCAATTTTAGACAATGGCATATACGATCAAACAAGCTAACTTTCCACCAGAGTAACCAAAGACAGACTTTCCTTTCAGCCAAACATCTCATTTTAACATGATAGTTATCTGCACTCATTCCTAAAATTTGTTGAGAATGACCTCCCTATTGTAGTGATTGCCTATTACTTTTCTTATGTTTAGAGTGTAATTTACTATAAGCTGTTATTTACAGTCTTACACAGTACTGTACATAGACATCAGACACATAGGTCTGCTCAAGAAGCGTTTAGTTGCATGTTGTGCTGTATTTTTGTAAGGGGTGTTTTGTGTGCACTGTAGAGTCAGTTTTCAGGTTTTGCTGGTCCAATATATGTTTTGAAATCAAAGAACAAGAATGCAAAATGTATGCTCTGGAGTTAAAATAATTTAAAAAAATACATTAAAACTAATAATGGATATTTTTACTCATTAATAGGAAAAAAGGCTTATTTCGGGGATTAAAACATTTAGAGCAAACTAATGTGAATACTTTTTTTCTGTTCAGTTTTAATAAATTATCTTATATTTTATTCATACAAACAGTAACTTGCAAGAAATTGAAAGATAGTAGAAAAAGATAGAAAATGGAAAAAATGTACTGGAATGCAAAGGTTGAGTCATTTCTATGGATATCACTCATTTTAATATGTGCACCGATCTGCCACAACATTATAGCCACCTTCGTAATATTGATTAGGCCCACCTTGTGCCGCCAAAACAACTCTGTACCATCTAGGCGTTAGCTTCACAAGACCTCTGAAGGTGTCATGTAGTATATGACACAGAGACATTAGCAGCAGATCCTTTAAGTCCTGCAATTGGGGCCTCCATGGGTCTGACTTGTTTTTTCAGGACATCCCACAGGTGCTTGCTCGGATTGAGATCTGGGGAATTTGAAGGCCAAGTCAACACCTTGAACTCATTGTCATGTTCCTCAAAGCAGTCCTGAACAAGTTTTGCACTGTGGCAGGACATATTGCCCTGCTGAAAGAGGTCACTGCCATCAGCGAACACAGTTGCCTTGAAGAGGTGTACTTGGTCTGCAACAATGTTTAGGTTGGTGGTATGTGTCAAAGTAGCATCCACATGAATGCCGGGACCCAAGGTTTCCCAGATGGACATTGCCCAGAGCATCACACTGCCGTAGTGCATTCTGTTACAATTTCTTTCCCAGGTAAACGACTCACACGCACCCGGCCATCCACGTGATGTAAGAGAAAATGTGATTCATCAAACCAGGTTACTTTCTTCCATAGCTCCATGGTCCAGTTTTGGCACTCATGTATCCGTTAAAGGTGCTTTCAGCAGTGGACAGGGGTCAGCATGAGCATTCTGACCGGTCTGTGGCTATGCAGCCCCATATGCTGCAAGCTGCAATGCACTATGTGTTCTGAAAGTTTACAATCATAGTCAGCATTAACTTCCATCAGCAATATGTGCTGCAGAAGCTCTTCTGTGGTGTGGATCAAATGAACTAGCCTGCGCTCCCCATGCGTATCAATGAGCTTTGGGCACACATGTCCCTGTTGCCGGCTTGCCAGTTGTCCCTTCTTGGACCAATTTTGGTAGGTACTAATCACTGTATACTAGATACATTCCACAAGACCTGCCGTTTTGGAGATGCTCTGACCCAGTCGTCTAGCCATCACAGCACTTGCCCACTATTCCTGCTTCCAACACACCAACTATAAGAACTGACTGTTCACTTGCTGCATAATATATCCCATTCCTTGACAGGTGTCACTGTAAAAAGATAATCAATGTTACTCACTTCACTTGTCAGTGGTTGTAATGTTGTGGCTGATCGTTGTGTATATATATATATATATATATATATATATATATATTTATATATATATTGGAAAAGGCAAGAGTGAGGGCAGTGTTCTGCTCGGGGCAATGTTCTACTGGGAAACCGTGGGTCCTGGCATTCATGTGGACATTACTTTGACACATATTACCTAGCTAAACATTGTTGCAGGTCAAGAACACCCCGTCATGGCACCCACTAGTGAACCTAGGTCCCTAGCCACTGTATGGTGGTGGTGGGTCATCTACTAGGACCTGTCAGATCTACTCTGGGACCTTGAAGATTTAACAGGTGATCCTGCCCTGTGGCTGATCATCATCATCATCATCATCATCATCATCATCTATTTATTTATATAGCACCACTAATTCTGATAATTTCAGTAGTGCCTAATTTCCAGGAATGGTGCCAAGTTTTGACATATTTAATTCTTACAATGTCCATGTTGTTTGAGAGTTATTACTACTGATTTGCATGTTAAATGCAATTCTATATTTTCAGGGCTGTATTTACCATTTAGGCAAACTAGGCAAAGTAGGCCCAGGGTACCACTGTTCAGAGTCAGTAGGGTAAATTGTTTTAAATTATTTAACTTATTATTTTTACTTTAATATTTTTGTTTGCTACTTTAAAAACAACATATTATCCCAGTAAAAAATAACGGAGGAAGGATGAATAGAGAAGCATGAATATGTGAGTAGCTTCATCTCAAAATATAACTTTGTAAGATGTAGTGAAAGTATATTCCTAAATAATTATAATTGTACTCTGATCAAAACCTTGTTAGGTAGTGTGCACAACATATTATTGTCAGCAATGAGTTATATGTTTGTGTGAGTGGGTATATTCAACGGGAATTGATGTGGAGGGATTTAAACAACCCTTCAAACCCCCCTCCTATTTCTTTTTCCTCCTAATTTTTCATTCCTTTTAAAATCTGGTAAGCAACCCTTGTAAACCCTACTTCCTTCTAGTTCTAAGTATGCTGTCAGCTGCAATGGTATTATAGGGAATGTTTGGAATGTTTTTTACTGAGCATTTTTGCAGAAGTTAACCATGGTGAAATCTTGTTTAAAAAAATAACACTTTGATATACATATTTCATTCAAATAATTCATTTTCAATACTTTTTATTGAGCCAACATTGTAAAATATTGGGAGTCTGCAGTACAATCAAATCACAAAACAATAGCTTTGTTTAGATGGAAGACAACAAGTATTCACTTTTATTTTAGTGCAAACAATTTGCTTAACTCTGTTTAGATGCAAAGAAATGTGAAGAGTAAAATGATTGCTGGTTTTGAAGTCCAGGCTGCGAATTCAGGAAACAGATTGGGAAGTGATATGTTAGCATTGAAGTAATAATATTAGACGAGTAGCATCATAGTTACGTGTTTTCCTGAGATTGAAAACAAAGCCTTTATTCCTTCAGGTAAGAGAGCAAAAATCCCCCAAAAGACCAACAACTGCGTTTTTAAGTAAAAAACCCTGGATAAGTCTTTAGGAACAATGTCACTCTGTAAATAAATATAAATATATATCAATATATATATATATATATATATATATATATATATATATATATATATTTATATATGAAGCCTCTGCTTTAAAGGCGAAAAAAAGACAAGAAGCAATATATTGTACTGTGTATGTACATTTACAATACAGCTGAGCAGACAATTATTTTTTACTACTAGCCTTTTAAGATTTGGTGAGTCAATGACATTTTATTAATGTTCTTTACTTTGCATAGCCTATATGGTTGCATTACACCAAAATCTGAAGAAAATGCTGTGTGTAAGGGCCTAAGACAACTGCCATTAATGATCAACATCTAAATGGGATCAATCAACTATAAGTCGGGATTGCTACATATGCCAATTGGGCAATTATCTTGATAATCGGATGTGTGCGGTTAGCAGCAGTCCACACTATTTGGGCCCCAAAGATCCAATTTAGTCACCTATGTCCAGCTACATTGGCCATAGATCTAATTGCTGGATCTGCCGATGTTTGGATAGCTTAGGATATGACAAACATATTGAACATATGCATCTTTATGTTTAAAACTGTAAATCTATTTTATTTCAGTAATTAGTATGAGATTTTAAGGCTTTATTCAAAAGTCGATGCAAATATTGTATTACCCATACCACTAATTAAATATTAACTTTTATCTGTCTAGTGCAAATTAGACTTAAATAGATTCTGATGGATTGCTAAGACTTGCAGGATATTATGCTATTTGCATCATGTTATTAAATAAACCAGTCTGTCCCTAATCTTTTTCACATCTGTGATCCAGATAAGTCTTTGCATTTCTCAGGAACACATTTCAAAAGCTAGTCAGTAGACAACAGTAAAATTCACCTCTCATTAACTTTTACAAACAAAACTAATTAATTAGTTCCACATGCAGTGATGAAAAATGATGTTTAACATTTCTCTTTATTTTTACTAACAAGACAAGCATTTAATTTTGTAAATTAAAGAACAGACACTTTTAGCAACCAAATATGTTTTATGTCATCTTGTAGGAAGACTTTTATTACATTTCTATACAAACTGAGTCAGCATTTGCAACTTCTTCAGCAGACATGTCTATGAAATCATACACTTCACAGCAAAACATAGTCATATAGCATTTCCTCATTTGGGACTAAAGTATTGGCCTTTTTCCATATGGCAGATATCCTTCCCTTGTCTTGCACACATTTTTTTGGTTTGTAGTACTGTTGTAATCAGTTGTGTTTCACAGCATATTAGGATAATCTCCATCCCAGATGAATTATACTGCAATTATGTAATGTCATGATGTAAGTCATAGACTTGGAATCCCCCTTTGGAATGTTGGATTTCCCTAATGTTTCGCCTCTGCATTTCCGGGACACCTACAATTGTCTAAAACTGGCTACCAAGCTGCACACTTGTCAGTGAGTCACAGCATTCCATAACATGGTTTTAAGTTTTCTGTGTGGGATCAGGACAATGATATTCCGGACAGTGGGAGTGTTAAAGTTATGAATAATAAGAATTGTTTGTTTCTAGACTACTGCCAGAGCTTCTATTTTACTGGAACATTTTGGTAACCTTGAGGTTACTGGAATTTGACATGTTCAGACAACATAAAATCTTCTTTTGGTCTGTGCAGTTTGGAAACGTAAGTGTGAAACAAGTTTAGTGTTCATCCAAACTCTTATTACACTAACTTAAGCTGTAATTCCACATGATATACAGGACTGCATTTTTAGTATTTTTGTCAATAAATGTATGCAAAAATATATGCGATTTTTCAGCATTGACTAAACCTTTAAGAATCCAACAGTCACACAGTAGATATAATTGACCAATGGCTTTATTTTTGCTGTATTTATTATTATACAATCTATGCTGTTTTTTTCTGGTAATAATAATTTATTGTTTGGTATCAATAATGCTTAATTTGCAGATAAAAAGAAGTGGACATGCACAATTCCCCAGAGAGCCATCTCACCAACGAGGGTGTGGCCAGCACATGGCAGTGGTTTTAGTTGGTCTGCATCTCCAGACCCTACTTTCTCCATTGTGCAGCCATCCACACATTTTGATCTGCATTTCACAGCAATGGGGACATATCTCCCAGCTGTCCCTACAGTTGGGACTAAATCCCCCTCACCTTGTAAAGTCTCCTAACTATGTAATACATTTCCCACCCACCCACCTTCTTCTGTTAAAAAACAATTCACTTTCTGACTTGTAGTCCATATACCCCAACTTGTAATTCATATCCCACGCTCGCTCCCTATTGATTTCTCCCTCTCATTCTTGCCCACAGTCTTGTAGTTCATTCCCCTGTGCAATCAGTTTCCCACTCTATATCATGTAATGTATTTCCTACTCCTCATCTACCTCAATCCAATTTGTTCATCCTTCCATGTAATTCTTTCCTCGCCCTCGACTTATTGAGCGAATGAACATTTTTGTGTCATTGAATAGCACAGAATGCAGCTTAAATGGAGCGCTAAAAAGGGACCACTGATCCTTATGATGACTGCGAGAAGCGTTCACCCAGCCACTCAGGACTACATGACAAATGCTAGAGAGGCTGTAGATGGAAAAAAAATTGTGCAAATTGCAACTATTGTGATCTTCATAGGAATTAATGATTCTTTTTTAAACTTCCATTTCATTTGCATAATGTTCATGTTAATTGCAGCTGAAAAAGGATGCTGTTCAAGCAAAGAGGTAACATGATCTGAATCCCCGTGTGCATGCATCCTAAAGGTAAGGAAGGTTTCAGTGGAACTGAAACAGGTATAAGAGGTATGGTTAAAACAACTTTGTTAGGACCCCCAAAAATATTAGAGAGCCTGTCACCGCTGTAGACTTGTAGTTGTTATTAAAAGTCTGTACTAGAAGCAAATCTCTCTCCCAATCTGCCTGGCACACTGAGCTTTGATCAGTCCCCCTATCATGAATATAGTGAAAGGAAACTATGTGTGTTAATCTGTATTTTTATCTTAGGGAGATATATGCATATCTGTTGTAAGTTTGCTTAGATAATATTAATGTTATTCACATTTCTAACTTAAAACTGATTATTTATTAAACAGGGGTTACTTGTTAAATCAAAAAAGATATTATGGTGTGTGCACATCTGGTGTATTTTTCATCCTGGGGACAGTAATGTGCATGGGGAAATAAATAGGTTTTTGCTCCCATTGTATAAATTACATTATAGACACATAAGTTTAACACACATGCAACCTGTCAGCTGCCAGTTAGCAGATGCTTTTTCTATGCCTCAGTATCAGTTGCCTATTGCCAAAAGCAGTCTGAAGTTTCACATTGTTTCTCGGGAGATCCTATTAATTGGTTGGCATCTGGGTAAGGCCCAGTTTACTACTTTCTGTGCCATTGCTTTATGATAGGTGACAGGATTGCTCCTTCTGGTCTTTTGTGATGCCAATGACACCATGACAAAAAACCGTTGTGTTGGTCCTCCGCCATCCACTTCTATCTCCACATGTCAGTTCACAAACCGACAGATGTAGAGGGACAATAACTGAATACAGATCATCACACAGACTGTATTAGATTCTGCAAGACAAAAGCTCATTTAGTACCGGTGCATTTAGAGTACAATTGTAGCAATATATATCTTTATACTCTGCTATAATGGTTGTTTACTTTTCATAAATTATTTGCATTGCATGTGGCCTGACATTCTGTAAAGGTGAAACAGATACAGAATACTGTTTATTTATTTATTATTGAATTTATTAATCGTAGAATAACTTCAAATTACTAGTGCTTTGGGATTGATGTATTTTGTATTGTATTTCACTCATCTATAATGCAGTATCAGCTCTGTTGTATGTTATTTTATTGACTCGATTTCTTCTTGAGTCACTAACTTTCATTATAATGTGCACTGTATTGTGGCTCATTACAACTGTTACAGAGTCTTCTATGCCCACATTGCTTTAATCTTAGACTGTATTATGTCATTTTTCAAATGATATTATTTTAATGACACATCATACAATTTTAGTGTTTAGTCTAGGAGAGACTGGGAAAATATTTTCTATGATCTTATCACATCATGTTCATGGCTGAGATAAAGTTGATCTCCTTTCCATATATAGAGGACATTTCCTATGGCTGTTAAATTTAGAGAGTAAGTTGAAAGACTTATTTGCTCTATTTTGGAAAAAAAGATACTATAGTTTTATCATTCTAGCTTATTTGACTTCAGGGTTGTTCAATTACTGTGTAAAATATATACCAGATTTGACAAACGTGGATATTCATGTCCACCCATCTCTATGGCATTTCTAGTTTAAAGTTGCATGCAACTCAGCCTTCAGTGCACTAGCGGGTAAATAACACTGGCTAATTGGTGAGTATGCAAACACAGGTGTAAGCACAATCAATGCTAAAAAAAACCATAATGGTTTTGAGTCATTAATGAGAGCAAAGCAAACAAAAAGGAGTAAGTTTTCTCCAGGACAAACCATGTTACAATGCAGGGGGTGAAAATTTGTTTATTATTTTGCACATAAGTTTAATGCTGGCTGTTTTTACATCTAGCACACAAATACTTGATAGCTTTATATTTACACTGAAATTTAAAGTTGATTTAGGACATGCCCTATCCCAACTATAAATCTGTCCCCACATTTTAAATTTACCTCCCCCTCCAATGCAACATGGTTTTGCCCACGTGCAATGTTACTCCTTTTTCATGCTTTGCTCACCTTAATGACGCAGACCCAAAGGGTGTCAGACTACCCCTCTTTATGAAATAAATGCTCAGCTTTATTACATTTCCTTTTCTTTCATGAACATAAATGTGGTACAAAACACATGAAAACAGTAGATCACTCAGATGGTCACAAGACCTGACTCTGCATCGGTCGAGAATGTCAATCTTGTTAAGTATGCAACTTATAATTCAATAAAAGCTTTCTTAGTGATCCATGGTTGTAGAAAGTGAAAATGTAGAACAGTTAATGGTTTCTCATTTTCATGCACCTCTAGTGTTAAAAACAGCGCATACACATGTCTGTGGGGGACACTGGGGAAGATAAAACATGGGAACGTGTTCTGCTCAGGTTTTACTGGCACTTTGTACATATGGCATTGGAAAGTTAATCAGGATCTGCCTCACTTGTACTGCAGAATCACCTTAGGGTGCTGCTTTGTCTTAGCAGCTCTTGGACTATGTTAAACTTTATATTATTTGTATTTGCCTTGCAGTACCTCTGACCCACCAGAGGTGCTGCTATTATACCCTTGTCTTTTCCCTCATTAGCAGGGGTTAATCTGCTGCTCCTGTTCTCTCCCTATTTATGCCTGCTTCCCTCAGTTCACCTTGCTGATAATTGATGTTGTTGTTCTCTTGTTCCCTTGGACTACTGCAAGCTGCTAGCTGACATCCCTGTTACTGGTTTCATTCTACTCAGCCAGTTTACCTGCACCAGCCGAATTCTCTGCTATTATCTGTTTCAGCCTCATCCTGAGATCCATTGTTCAGTCTTAGCCGTATTCGGTTTGTACCTTTTCCTACCATATTCTGGACCATGTCTGCTTAATAAATTGTTATGCATTCACCATACTCCAGGCTCCATAGCTGTCATTTCTAACATTTAGCACAAAGCTATTGCCGATCATGTCCCATTTGTCAGAAAACCTATCCCAAACCCATGTATATGGCAACTCTAATACTAATACCAATAGTTCAAGTTCCCTTTCAAAGTTTAGGTATGGACCTTGTGGGGCCAATGGAGAAGTCTGCATGTGGGCACCAATATATACTATTGGTGCTTGACTATGTGACCAGATATCCAGAGACAGTTTCCCTGTGGAGTGTAAGGTACAGTACCATAGCTAAAGAGCTCATATTTATATTTACATATTTGGACCCTGTTCATGTCCTAGTTGATGAAGAACATGTGTCAGCTATTAGTGACAGCTCTTCACACCTCCATGTACCATCCTCAAATTGACGGCTTAGTCGAGCACTATAACTGCACATACAAGAACAGGATAAGGAAAGCTGTCAAGCTGTCATGCAAGATAAAACATTTGCTGTTTGCCATACGTGAGGTACCTCAAGCCTTAACAGCATTTAGTCCTTTTGAGTTGTTGGAAGACAACCAAGGGGTGTACTGGATCTGTTGAAAGAAGGGTGGAAAGAGCAAGGCCCCAAAGAGCCAAATCTAGTACAATTTGTGGCCCACATGTATGAGAGGCTTGGAAAAATAGGGTCCAATGTACAACAACATGTAAAAGAGGCTCAGGAATAGCAAGTGAAAAGTTATGATAAAACTGCTGTAGTGCAATCTTTCAATCATGGGGACAAAGTCTTGGTCCTCATCCCAACCTAGGAAAGCAAAGTTTTCGCTCACTAGCAAGGTCTGTAAGAAGTCTTAGAGGCTGTAGGACCTGTCAATTACAGGGTCCGGGTCCATCAATTGGGAAGAGAATGGAATGAACAAATGTACCAATATATAAATAAATATATATATATATATATATATATATATATATACAAGTTAACCCGTGCATGATACTCATGCATTCTAGTCAAATCAAGCTACTTAAGGTGTTAAAAAGGTTCTTGTCATGCATTTGGGCCATAGCCCAGGCCTCCTCAGGGGAAGAGCGTTACTTCCCGATGTAAGCGCCCTTTTTTAACGTGGTTTTGTCCACATGTCACCACCTCATCATTCTTCTCCATCACCTCATCCTTCCTTTTCATCGCCACATCTATCCAGATGTCTATCCAGACACAGGGATCTCTCTCAGCAGTCCTGAGTATCACACTCCTCTCACTCTGTCACCCCCGGCAACCACCAACCACTCCCCACTGTCACCCCCAGTAACCACCAACCACTCCCAACTGTCACTTCTCCTTCAAGAAATATATATATATATTTTTTTTAAATCTTTATAAACACTTTTAGCAATTAACAAATTAAATTAACAAATTAAAAACATCTTAGTATGCCAAATTTCAGCCCTTTCTGAAATTTTTTTCCCACACACACTAAGAATTTAGTAGCAGCTTGGTTTTATTTTTTCCACACACACAGACAGACTAACACACGCCACTAAGCATTTATATTATAGATATAGATATATATATATATATATATGACAGGATGGACCGCCTATGCCACCCTGTCTGTTGTTGCTGGAAACTAGCTGAGTTTACTTTGCCGCTGTTCCCTTTCTTTATCCTAAATCTGCCCTCCAAATGCAGTAGGAGGGGCTTGAGCTGCTGCAGCCACTGGACTCCTTCACGGCATCCAGATCTGCGTTCCTTCTGGGTAACTGTCACTGCTGGTGTACCACCTTGCTGGTACACCTGGGCTGGTACCCCTGACCTCGTCCTATAGATCAGGGTTGCTGTGGATGGATCCCCCCTGGCCAATCAAACTAACCAGAGCTGCAGGGTAGCGGGCAGAGCGGTGGTACCGGAAAGCTGGATCCAAATCTCAGAAACAGCCAGAAACGGATTGGAGTTGGGTCTAATCTGTAAATCATAGGAATTACAGCATAAAAGAAGTTGTCAAGCAGGTCTTTGAAGCAAGTGATATATATATATATTTATACTTTGTTGAACCTTTTGTATATATATCTATCCTGCCTGTAGTACCACTGTCCACCAAAGGGGCCACTGTGTTACTTAGACTGCTCTTAACTGCCTCGAAGCTGGAAGCTTAAACACCTGCTGCTGGCCTATAAAAGCCTGCCTGTCCAAAGCAACCTTCGCCAGATCATCTGTGGCATTTACCTGTGTTGCTGTTTCTGTTCCCTGGCTCCAGTTCTCTGAGCTTCCAGCACATCTATCCGCAGATCATCTCAGCCACTGTGTCTATTCCACTATCCTGTCATAATGCTTTGCAAATTATTGCTACCTGTTCTCTGAATCTCCAGCACGTCAATCCACAGATCACCACAGCCTCTGTGTCTACTCCTCTATCCTGTGGTAACACTCTGCATATTATTGTTACCTGTTCTATGAATCTTCAGTGCCTTGCTCCGCGGACTATCGTACCTTGTGTGCAATCTGCTTTGTGGTAAAGTCTTTTTGACCATTACATTCTGCATCTGTTATCCTCTGTGTTTTTTTTCTATTTCTGCCATGCCTTACTGCACTGCAACCTGAAACCTGTTTAACCGGAGTTAATAAAAAACATTTAATTTCATTAAGTTCTCTCTGTGGTTTTTATTGGGAATCCTGACAGTAAGTACAATTGCAATTATATAAACAAGTGCCCTGCGCTATTTCCTTTAAATACATTTATACCATAAGTTATTTATAAATCATCCAGCCGCAATATATATATATATATATATATATATATATATATATATATATATATATATATATGTATATATATATATAAATATATATATATATATATATATATATATATATATATATATATATTTATTATAATCTGGTTAGTGTAACAGGTGCCATCTCTTGGTTTAGATGGTATTGTGCAGCTGCACAGAAGCCACAAAAGTCTAAGGTTTTGGTAGAACTGGCCTCAGATAGTTTTTTTAAGCTGAAAAAACAAACACCTTGCCTGTCCAACACTAACTAAACACACAGAAACACCCTCTCTCATGTGAAGGACCTTGTGTCCCACACACTTACAATATATGGACCTAATTGATCACCATTTGCAGTGTCTCTCAGGAGGCATCCAACCCCCTCCCCAGGTCTGAGAGAGTGTTTGAGCTACCTTGCAGACTTTTAGCAGCCCCACAAAGATGTAGCTCCTGATTTCTAGCAGATAGAACTGCAACATACTCTGGTGAATTAGAAGACCCAGATTGGGCCTTGTGAATGTAGCCCACCCTTCTTTCTCCATTCACACCCCAGGGAACCTTATACTGGCTCTTCTTGTAGCCAAACAGAGTCTTTGGGAAGCTCCTTCCCACACAAAAACAATCTCACTGGGGTTTTAAAGCATACAAGACAGAAAGCATATACCTCTGCAATTCTACTCTACTTTCCCAGTGCTTCCGTCACAATATATATACACTGATCACCCATAACATTAATTCCACCTGCCTAATATTATGTAGGTCCTCCTTGTGCCACCAAAACAGCTCTGACCCATCGAGGCATTGACTTCACAAGACCTCTGAAGGTGTTCTGTGTTACCTGGCACCAAGACTATGCAGCAGATCTTTTAAATACTGCAAGAGAGGTCTCCATGGCTCTAACTTGTTTTTTCAGCACATCCTAGACAAGCTTGATTGGATTGAGATCTAGGGAATTTGGAGGCAAGTTCAACACCTTGAACTCTTTGTCATGTTCCTCAAACCATTCCTGAACAATTTTGCAGGGTGGCAGACTGTATTATTCTGCTGAATGGGGCCACTGCATCATTGAATACCGTTTTATTGAAGATGTGTGCTTGGTCTGCAACAATGTTTAGGTAGGTGGTGCATATCAAAGTAACATGCACATGAATGCCAGTACTCATGGTGTTAGGCGCCGTCCCACGATCTCTCCGGGACGGATGCCTGTGCTGCCTTCTAGCGCATCTGGTTGCTTAGCAACCAGACAAGCAAGTCCCGTTGCTAGGCAATGGGCCTTACCCTCTGATATCCCCCGGCGCTAGTATTGTGGCCCAGTGGGGAGCTGCGGCACAGTACTATATAAACTCCTCCTGGCCCTCCTACCAGTGCCAGAGTATCAGGTCCCTACCTGCCTCCAGCATTCCCAGTGTTCCTGTGTCCTTTGCCTGTTTCTGATATTCGCCTGCCTGCTGTGACGCTTGTGACCAGGACCGCTTTTGACTACCCCTTTTGGATCTCCCATTGTACCGCGCTTCCAGAATGTTACTGACCCGGCTTGTCTCACCTTCCCTTCGGATACTCCTTGTGTACCTTCATTGCCAGCACAGTTATCGACCCGGCTTGTCTGACAACTCTTTTCTCGTGCTTCGCTATCTGACTCGTGGAAAGACCTGCGTGTCTCCTGCGGCTGAGCCCATACCTCCTTGCCGCGGCACGTTAGACTCCGCACCTTTCCTCGATTAGTGCCAACGATAGCAGGTTTGCAACACTTAGTCGTGACACAAGGTATCCCAGCAGAACATTTCCCAGAGCATCACATTGCCTCCACTGACTTGCTCTCTTCCTATAGTGCATCCTAGTATCATCTCTTTCCCAGGTAAACAATGAACATGCACCCAGCCATCCACATAATCTAAAAAAAACATGATTCATGATACCAGGCCACCTTCTTACATTGCTCCATAGTCCAGTTCTGGCACTCATGTGCCCATTGTATGCGATATGGCGGTGGACAGGGGTCAGCATGGACATTCTGAACGGTCTGTGGCTCTGCAGCCCCATATGCAGCAAGCTGCAATGCACTGTGTGTTCTGACATCTTTCCATCATAACCAAAATTAACTTTTTCAGCAATTTGTTCTACAGTAACACTGAAATTGGACCAGACGGGGTAGCCTTCACTCCCCATGCACATTAGTGAGCCTTATGCACACATGACCCTATCGCCGGTTCACCATTTGTCCTTTCTTGAACCCCTTTTGGTAGATACTAACTACTGCATACTGGGAATAGCCAGAAAGACCTGCTGTTTTTGAGATGCTCTGACCAAGATGTCTAGACATCACAATTATTCAAGTCACTCAGATCCTAACACTTGCCCATTTTTCCTGTTTCCAACACATCAACTTAAAGAACTGATTGTTCACTTGCTGCCTAAAATTATTTAATAACTAATTGTGAATGTTTTTATTCTACGGCAACAGTCATGTAATATTTTGCTTCATATTATGAGAAATAATGCAGCCCATAAGTAATCATAAAAGTAACTCTAAATTCCACAGCAATATCAAAATGAGTTCAGGCAAAATAATTAATAGTTGCAGTCCAAAAAGAGATGCACTTTAACTTTCCCCATCTCATGTAAAAGTATTAGTTACAATAAATCCCAACAACTATCCTAATATTTATTATAATGTCAGACCATCTGGTCCAGAATGCCAGCAAAAACACACAGGGACATGCAATTATCACAGCCAAGAGGAATGCAGATCATATAAAGTTTATGCAAGGTCAATCTTGATATAATGCAGAAGCTAGTGGTTATCCTAGATAACAAGTAGGCAGTTAAGTATCAAAATAAATATTGAAATATAATATAATTTTATGTAAACCTAATATGTTATTGGACAAATTGTTATCAACAAAATATAGTTACTGTAAATTATGAATCAATAATTTTCCTCTAAAATGGAAGCAACCATCCCAGCTTGTTATCAAAGCATGGTGATGCAAGTAGTTCCACTGCAATCGAAGAACTGCAGGTCATAATAAACTATTGCAGAATATCAATCTAATATAGCAACTTATAATATTTTCCAAAGATGTTTTCCAAGATGCCTCCCCTCCAAAAAACAATTAGTAGTGAACTAATTACATTCAATTATCTCTGCAATGCACAAATCTCTCTATAGACGATATATAATTGTGTGATAACAAATGTGAACCTGAAAATTTCCATAATAAATGGATGGAAAATGTTATTCTCTGTACCCACTGTAGATGTAATATATAAACAGATCAAGCACTAGCACATAATGAATTATTTTACAATGAATTAAGAGTCACTGGCTATATTTCCAGACAGTGACTCAATAATGAGTTCAAGATGTCAAATTTGCTGCACTATCTTAGTGGAACTCCACTGACATGAAGGTAAGAAATTCACTCACACACCACCACACACACAAGATAATCTGACAATTCACAAAGAATTAACTGCATATGAATAAAAGGGGTACAGATTCTTCCAGTAGATCAAGGCATGTTTAATGCCAAGCAGGGGCAGAAAAGGCCATCGCCAGGCCCCATAGCAGGCACCACTTTGCCACTGTAGCCTCCCGGTCCCCCCACTTTGCTCTGAAAAGAGCAGAGAAGGGTCCACTTTTCAGTATGCTCGTTCCACTCCATGCTTATAATGCACATGTGCTGCTCCGAAGAGGTCTTCTTTACTCAGGGGAAGTGCTCAGTGGCTGTACAGGGGCCCTGGTGAGAGGGGACTGGCATGGCTTGGCCCAACTCACCTCTGGGCCCTCGGGAGCTGTCCCTCTGCGCCAATGGTGTTCTACCACTCATATCAACCAAAAAGGTAGAAACATGTGTAAAGGGTAGATGAAGACATAAGAAAGATAGAGAGACAAAACACTTACCTACTTGACTCACTGCAGACAGCCATGAGTCTTCACTCTTACCAATGGGGCCCAGGTGGGAGAGAGAGGTGTTCTAGTACCTGAACATAACAGGGGAGGGACACCCCTGCCTCACGTGTCAAGCACTCATTTCATTATAGAGGAAAAAATGGGAGGACAGTTTCTCAGGGTGAGCACAACACAGGCTAAGAATGGGAGGTGGTATCCTCACAGATGGAGTAAATTTTAGAAAAAGTGAAGGGGGCTGGGGGGAAGAGAAGGAAATTGAAGGTAGCTTAAAGACTACAGCAGTTGGAGGACTGAATGGAAATAAGAAGTTTGAAATAGGACTGTTTGGAGAGAAAGCTATAGAAGGAACCTATGTATTTGAAATTAAGGACAGCTGAAAGAGAACTCAACTTCCTCCATTACTGCTCAGCACTGCAAGGGTATTGCTGGAGGTATCTGGTGCATTTTGAGTGCCATGGCAGTGGTGTGGATTTACAAATGCTGATAGTGACAATGGGTGCAGAAGAATCAAGGGCAGAGCAAAGAGAGTTGTTATAGAGGAAAACAGCAAGGTCAGGGCAGGAAATAATGCTGGTTGAGGAGTTAAGTGTGTCCAGTCATAAGGAGAAAATATCAGGGTCAATGGCATTGAGTGCTTGTTGAAAGTAGTCTTGGGAGGGGGAGGAGTTGATGGGAATAGGTTATTGCTGAATGAACGGAAGTGATGTCAGTGCAGGGAGTTGGGAGTTTGCTAAGACAGTTATGTGTGAACACCAGATCTAGAGAGTGGACACTAGAGTGAGAGGGTGAGGAGGCCCACTAGAACAGTCCAAGATCTGATGTTATAGAGAGGAGTTTAGAGGCAGTGGGTTCAGTTGGGATGTCAACAATATGAACTAGGGGATGTCAGAATAGAGCAAGTAGGGTAGCTAGTTAGCGTAGCTAAGTAGGAATTGGGAAACAGTGCCAGGTGGGTAGTAGATGAGTAGCAGATGAAGGTGAACTTAGTTCAAAAGGAAGGCAAATAGAATGAACCTTAAAGGAGAAAATGAAAGAGAGGGCTTGGTTGGACTGAACAGGAAAGTTGCAGAAGGTGGAGAAGGATGCCCAAACCACCATCTTGCTGATCATCAGGCCTCCTGGGAGAAAGAGAAGCCACCAGAGGTGAGGATAATGGGAGAGGTGGTCTCAGATTTGGAAATCCAAGGCTCAGTCATAGCAAGGAGGTTTAAGGAGATGGAAATTAAGAGGTCATGGGTGGAAGCCAGTTTGTTGCAAATAGACCAAGCATTCCAGATGGTGCGAAAGAGAGGGACAGAGTGGTGAGATAGAAGGAGGATAAGATTGGCAGGGTTTCTGGTGCAAGGGGGAGAAAGGCATTTACATTAATGTGACTGGGAGAACATAGGGATAGGGCATAAGCCTTGTTTAGGAGTGATGTCACTATTTGCCAAGATGTGAAGGGAAGGAGATGTGTGTGTGTGTGTGTGTGTGTGTGTGTGTGTATGCGTGTGTGTGTGTGTGTGTGTGTGTGTGTGTGTGTGTGGCTCGATGGGGAGAGCAAGATGATGAAGTGATGGACAGAGAGGAAGTGATTGAGGAGATGGGTTAAAAAGCAGAGAAGGGAGTTAGAAGGAGTGGGGATGGGACAAAGGGAGGGAGCAGAGACTGACAAAATTAGAAAGTTGGGCAAAAAATGAGAGGAAACTGAGTGCAGGGGGAGGGTAAGGGCTGGTAGGAGCACATATTTTTAGGGTGATGAGGTGAGGGGGATTAAGAAGTGAGGGGCATAGCAGGGACAAGTGGAGAGGGGGCAGATTAAAAATAACACAATGGAGAGAAGAGAGAATGAGTGAAAAATGCAGCATTTAGAGGAGAGGGGAGGTGGAACAGTGGCAATAAGTGAAGTGAAAGCAGAGGTAATTAAATAATTCATCTGGGCTGGTACCCCTGACCTTTTCCTATAGATCAGGGTTGCTGTGGATGGATGCCCCCTGGGCAATCAAACTGGCCAGAGCTGCAGGGTAGCGGGCAGAGCTGTGGTACCAGAAAGCTGGGTCCAAATCTCAGAAACAGCTGGAAACGGATTGGAGTTGAGTCTAATCTGTAAATTACAGGAATTACAGCGTAAAAGAAGTTATCAAGCAGGTCTATGAAGCAAGTAATGTTTATTTAGCTCTAGTAGTGCTAACAAGGACAGTTCACACTGGTTGAAGGTACCAGTGATCAAGAAGTCAGAAGAAACAATGATGATTCAGTGCAAACCGGTGCAGTTTTATACAGTTTTGGACACAGTCCCCTGAAATCTGAGTTATTTTTAGTATCAGGATGCAATATGTTTCCCCAAACATGGATTTAAATGCATTTTTTACTTAATAAAATTTGCAGTAATCTCTGATATCCTAAATAACATTGATCAGAGATTTCCTTTTACTTTATACAGGATACGGTTAATGGCTCCCTGTTGTGTACTCAAGTGTTGGTGACTCACATTGAATAGACTTACTTAGGATTTCCTGCTATCAGCAAAACTGACTCCCTCTCCACATATGCCTAATTGGAGATTTCCTCTAGCAAAGTTAAAAAACCCCAAAGAAGACATTTCCTATAGCAAAATACACACAATATCAAAAGTAAGTGTCACTTTGTTGGATCTTTTGTATATATATTTGTATCCTGTCTGTAGTACCACTGTCCACCAAAGGGGCTACTGTGGTGCAGATTATTGCTACCTGTTGTCTGAAGTTCCCAGCACATCTATCCACAGATCATCTCAGCCACTGTGTCTACTCCACTATCCTGTGGTAATGTTTTGCATATTATTGCTACCAGTTCTCTGAATCTCCAGTACGTCTATCCACAGATCATCACAGCCTCTGTGTCTACTCCACTATCCTGTGGTAACGTTCTGCATTTTATTGCTACCTGTTTTCTGAATGTTCAGTGCCTTGCTCCGCAAACTGTCGCACCTTGTGTGCCATCTCCATTTGTGGTAAAGTCCTGCGGACCACCGCATTCTGCATCTGTTATCTACTGTGTTCTTTAGCTATTTCTGCCATAGCAGGGACAAGAGGGCAGATGATAAATAACACAATAGAGAGAAGAGAGAATGAGTGAGAAATGCAGCATTTGGAGGAGAGGGGAGGTGGAACAAAGGCAATAAGTGAAATGAAAGCAGAGGTAATTAAATAATGAGAGCACATGGTGATCCAAAACTGTGTTGGAGAAACAAATGGCAAAAAAGCAATGGTAATTACAGAGGCAGATAAAGGCATTAGAACTAAGACCAAGCAGAATAAAATGGTCCAGTGGAGTATATCATCATCATCATCATCATCATCATTTATTTATATAGCGCCAGCAGGTTCCTTAGCGCTTTACAATTGGGAACAAACAGTAATAAAATAATACTTGGTAATACATATAGAGAGGTAACTTTACTTTTACAACCAATATTTTGATGGGGGGGAAAAAGCAGTTAAAAGTGACTTGTGTGAAAGTGAAACAATAAAACGACAAATGAACATAAAAAGGTTTGATTGCATTGCAAATACCAGCCAAAGTTGGTAAACAGGGGAGCTGCTTTTTAATAATAATATGTAATAATTATTACTTTATAAATGCTGCAAAATAAAATATATAGAAAGAATGATGTCCCAAATACAGAATAAGGAGAGTTATAGTGTGCAGTTGGTCAAAAAGTTAATTTAGTATCCTTTTTATGGACACATTTTAAAACCTGGGACTGTCCCTGGAAATTAGAGACAGATGACAACCATGCATTATTGATCAGTAACAGTGAAAACTCCATGGTGCATAAAAGAAGGCGAGCAAAAAAGAGATGTCTAGTGATTACTATGAGCAGGGGATTGTATATACACAATGTAAATTAATCACACATAAAGATAATAAAAGTAAAAGGTTAGCACTTGCATTTAGAGAACTATAATAGAGAATCATTTGTAATTGCAGTATAAAATTATACAAATACACTTTCTGGCCAGAATAATGGGAACATCAAACCAGGAGGGTAAGATGCATCCAAATAGTAACATGCTTGGCAATATGGCCTCACATGTGCAGGTTCTTGCACACTGTATTGTAGTAAGCTGAAATGAAACCAATTGTGTTCATACATATGCATGATCTACTTTATAAATGCCTAGTGGCGTGTGTGAAAAAAAAAACCCAAACTGCAGCGCCACCTGCTGGGCAGAGTTATACACTGACCTATATATTTCTTGAAGGAGAAGTGACAGTTGGGAGTGGTTGGTGGTTGCCGGGGGTGACAGTGTGGAGTTTTTGACACCTTAAGTAGCTTGATGAAGGATGTGGCGATGAAGATGAAGGATGAGGTGATGGAGAAAAATGATGAGGTGGTGACATGTGGACAAAACCACATTAAAAAAGGGCGCTTGCGTCGGGAAGTAACGCTCTTCCCCTGAGGAGGCCTGGGCTAGGCCCAAATGCATGACAAGAACCTTTTTAACACCTTAAGTAGCTTGATTTGACTAGAATGCATGAGTATCATGCACGGGTTAACTTGTAGTTAATATGTAGACACAGTTTATAGCTAATAGTAAAAAAAAATCATAATATCTAGTATATTTCATCTCCAGCAGGAGCCAAGAAAGTTTTTATCCTTCTAAATAAGTTGAAAACATTGCCCAATGTAGTAAGATTCAAATAAATTTATGCAACAGTGGAACAGCTGGCTAACAAAGGAAAATTAAAAAGATGGAGGCAGTGATGATAAGTGGCAGTCTTTTATAAGGCCCTCTCCGGGGACTCTTCTAAATGAAACCGTCTTTACCATTCCGAACGGATGGGAGATGTTGATTATGGTTGTCCAGAGACTCTTGTCTGTTGTTAAGTGATTTTATGTGGCTGCAGGTAAGAAATATATTAAGCGTTGCCACATAGATCACAATTGCTGCATTGAGATCACTCTGTTGTGCCATACAGTTGTCAGCAAATATGAAATCCACCGTGGTTTTCAGTGCCGCTTTTACAGGATGAGGTATGTATAAACTTCAAGTACAGGTTGGTAGGTGTATTAAGTATAAGCAGTATTTTTCAATGTGTTTCACCCATGAACACAGGTGGGTTTTCTCAAGGATAATGTGTATGGGTGTTCCTCCAAATGTGCATTATTTAGCCTGGAGAACTGTCCTCTGTCTGTAATTAACAAGGCTGCAGGAATAGAGTGTATAAACCTCTTACCCCCTTAATATAAGAATCCGATTGAAAAATAAGAATTTTACAAAGAGCAATGCAAGCATAGTCAGAAATTTTTTGAAAAAGAAAAGGAGCAGGAAATATAGATAAAGATCTTGAGCTTACTAGAACTTCCCTCCTGATTGATATCCTTAAATCTCAAGATCTTACCATACATGACATTACCATTGAAACAGACAACAGCAGAAACCTGAAAGGTATTTAGGAATAGCACTATCAAGAACCGAACTCCCTGACTCTATTCTGGAGGTTGTGAACGGTGACAGCCCACTGAATCTAAAGAGGAAACTAAGGCTGGGTGCACGATACAGAAAATTTATCGCGGTGCTATATCTTTAGCGATTTTACCACTAACTGAAGTCCCGATCAGCACAACGATTCATGCGTACACCCTATAGACGTTTGAAATGATTTTTACACAATTTAGTGTCTGAGCTGTGATTTTTGTCTGTCATAACTATTGTCTAAAAAGATTGTGACTCCGTATACACTTTGCAGATATATTACCTCCCAGCAGCAATAAACTAATAATCTTTAAGTAAAAGGTGATTCACAGGCACACAACACCCACAAACAAAGATTCAGGAAAAGGAAGTGCATTATTATCATTTCATTCATTCTATTGTACATTCTATTCATTCTACTGTACAGCTTTGTGTATAGTATGTTCGTCAACTCCGTTCTCAACTGCACAATTACTAGAATTTATTTTAATACAATGGCTACAATAAATCCACAGAAAACTCATATTTTTTTTGCTTCTTGCTATGGCAAGAGCACTGGAAACACAGAGCCGGAGGGAAAGAAGAAATAATCATACTTGATTGACCAAGGAGTTGTTCCAGAGGAGAGACCGCTAAAAGCATATGCCCTGCTAATGGAGATACGGTACAACAATCCAGATGACTTCAGGAATTTCCTGCGGATGACTGATCCCACGTTCCAGCTTGTCACTCCACTTTACCAGAAGGAGGACACCCATTTATGGAAACCCAGATCTGCAGAGCAGAGACTGGTTGCTACCCTACAATATTTGACCGGAGGAAGGACACTGGCTGATCTCAAGTACAGCACAGCAATTTCACAGCAAGCACTGGGATTGATCATACCTGGAACCTGGGACCTGTGAGGTCTCCAGAGACAATATATGAAGCTTGGTAAAATACAAAATCTGATTTTAAACAAATGTTTTTTTATTAAAACTAAAATTATCAACATATTAAAAACAACACAAACAAAAGATTTCACATTTCACAAGCAGTAAGCACTTTCCCTATATGCCAGCATACAGTAGAATTGTAGAAGGGCTGCACATCAGAGATGGGTTGACGATGGAATAGTGAAGCAAATATTTAACAGAATGAGGGCAAACATACGCTTCTACTGTATGGCAGATCTGGGTCTATAGGCAGGAGGGGTATGGAACCCATCTCTACACATCAGAGATGGGTTAAAGATGTAATAGCGATATAAATATAAGTATTATGGAGAATACTGTAGAAGTTGAGGAAGTGGTAAGGTTGACACCACTGGAGTATTCCCAGATAAGAAATGCCAGTCACATGGCAAAGCTTAGAGGGATGTTTTTTTGGAATATATTAATGGTGAGAGTACTGTGTCCTGGCAAAAAACTTTTTTCATTGTATGCACAATCATATTGTATGTAACGCTGAAAAATTAATTGTCAGCTAAATGTATATAAATAAATATTTCACACATTAACAATGTTGTATGTTCTACTTACTATGCCACTTGCAGATATGGATTCTGTTTCCGAAACATCATGTGAGGAACTAATCTCCATCTGGAGCATTTTTGATGTTAGATTGTCTTGCTCTTTCCTGGTCAGCAGGAGGTCAAAGTACAAAAACCTAGGTACTTACACATCATCAGCCCCTGATATGTTTGAGGCCTCCAACTAATTAAGTTCCTTTTTGAAAACAGTGCTCATGTTCTGAATCTTCCTTTTGACCCATTCTGCATTTGCCTCTGGGTAATGGGGAAGGCTCACTCTGACCATGTCCTCCAAAGCCAAGCTCCTCTTCTGTCTGTTGGACCAATGACTTGACTTCACAAGTAGGAATTGACCTGTAAGCCTCAATGAAGTCCTTCATGAGAGCAACACTTTTGTCACATGCCATCTTAAGTGTTTTCATAAACAAATATAACATATGTTTTGTAATATTTATATGCACACCAAAAAAACCTACACAAACTCTCATGCTATAAAGATAAAGTACTTACCTTGCTGTAATTGCAATGAAATTAGCTAAACAAATCGCTGTATCCATTTGTATCCTATGAAAACTTCATACAAAATTCTTTGGACCCAGCTGCAAATATGAAGACTAAAGACGAATGAACAATGTTACACTCTGTAGCTACAACTTCCATGATTGGTCCATTCCAACTGTGAACACCTATGTCTGCATCTATAAAATTACAAAGGAGCCATTCTGTCACCAGCGGTACATGAGCAGGAGAAAGAAAGAAGTGATAGAGGATTGGAGGGGGATGGAGAAGAAAAAGGGATGCAATTGGAGGAAGCTAAAAGAGCCAAGCCAATAAGTCCAAGAGAGATGTAGATGATGGTTAGCGTGTAGGACCAGCACGACTATGACTGTCACAAGAAGAATTACTGAAAAGTCAAACACCAAAAGGAACTAATTAGTCAGAACATACACGAAAAAGTCAGTAAAAAAAGTAGCAAGCTTCAGATTCAGAAAAGGTGATCAGATTTAAAGAACAAGGAACAAAGAAAATTAAAGAGATTTCTAACAAGTGTAAGAAAGTGAGTATTAAAAGTGAATATTAAAACTTTGTAAAACTAGTTAGTAAACGGGGTTAATAAATAGCAGTGACAATAATGATTAGTATGATTGGTAAAACATTGACATATATTTACAGAAAGAAAAATGTGCAATGAAGTGTGCTGCACTGCAACACAGAAAATTAAAATGGAAGATGCTATAGTGACTATAAAAGAAGAAATCACTGACATAGGAATTGGGGAAATAAAAGAGGAACAGAAATAAGGTAACTAAACATTGTTAAAAAGCTATAAAAAGTAAGGTTTACAATTATTTTACATATGGATTCTATATTTCAATTGGTATGGATCACCACGGCAGCATACCTGGACAGACCCAGGAGGGACATCAGCATAAAGTGATTTCAAGCAGTGTCCAAGGTGAGCAAATGGTAGTAGTCCCACTGTTACAAATGATGTTGTGTTTCATTCCATTGCTGAACATAATGAAATAAATTTCTCTTTCTTCATGTAGATACCATTGTCATTTCTGGCGAAAGTATAGAACGAGAGATGGAGGGCGCAAGCACGAATAATTCTGTAACTTAGGGTGATGGAAAAGGTGTGGCCAAGAAGATGGAAAAGCTGAAGGAATATTTTAAAGAGTTGAGGGCTAAGCTAAATGATGTGAAAAAGGAGTTCCGTATATATATATATATATATATATATATATATATATATATATATATATATATATACATACACATATATATATATTCTATAGAAAAAAAAACATTACGGTTTAACATGTCCGATTAAGGTTCCTTACATACCATCTAAAATGTAAGAAAACTATTGAAACTCTTCCACCCAAACTCCAAAAAGCAATGAAATTACGACAATTAACGCAGAAACCATGATGTTACTTGCGCAATAGAGACATGGTATGCCATCACATCCTGTGGTTAGCTGCAGCTGTCACTCACAAAATGGTGGAGCTGCTAATTCACATATTTGAGTGTTCACTGGAATACACACATGCAGTACTATTACATTTTCTTAGTTTAGCTTTATTGTAGTTTAGGGACCGTGTGTCTTAGAAAGAGACATTAGAGCAACTTCATAAAAAAGCAGAACTACAAGATTACATTAGAGTTAAATTACATTAAAATAGTGTATAAGTCTCTGCTTAGTTTGGTTTTCAGTGAGCAATGTTTGCCATTTCATTCTTTTACAAGCTCTAAGCTAACTTTTAAGGATACATAAAGCCAACAAGACTTGGCTAATGCAATGAACTAATCGGAGTGGGAGCTCCGATGTGCAATGACTTTAGCTCATTGCGATAGTTCTATTTACAGTATTAGGGGATTTTCCCACTAGCGTAGGAAAATCCCCATATACTAGAAATAGACCTAGTGCAATGAGCTCATTGCGTATCGGAGCTCCTACTAGGTAGGAGCTGTTTGCGGTGGCTCCTCCCTTTTTTATGTTTCATCAATCAAGCCAGAAGATTTGTGGATCTTACAAATATGGGGCCCCCCTGGCCAAAGAAAGGAAGACTCCAAGCAACAATTCCCCCCCCCCCCCTTCCCGGGCAGAATAACTGAACAGATTTCAAGCATGGACTTTTGGAAATACAAATTTCTTTGGGACAGGGGCAAGCATGGACTTTGGAAACAAATTTATTTTGGACTTTGTTTACAGTCATTTTTGGATTGAAAGCTGCTGACGAGAGATGAAAATTTCATTGGTGAGTAGAGGGTATTTATTATTTTTAATAAAAATATATGGTATCAATGAGGGTGTTTACTGTCTTTATTGTTGGGTTTATGTGGATGTGGTTTTAATGAGGGTACTGTGATTTTGTAAACATTTTATTTTGTGGAACTACAGGTCCCAGCCAGCCGTGGGTGTCAGGGCATGTTGGCACTTGTGGTTCGCCAAGTGCCAACATGCCCTGGCTGCCGTGGGTATGCTGGTGCTTGTAGTTATACAAGTAGCAGCATGCCCACACTATTTAGGGCAACCTGGCTGGCTGGGACTTTTAGTTCCACAAAACAAAAGAACTAAAGAAGACATCTGTTGGTATTTGGGGATTGTTTATTTTTAATAAACAGATGTGGTTATAAAGAGGGTGTTGTGCTTTATTTGAGGTGTTTTATTATTTGTATTTAAATAATGTGATATTAAAGAGTGTTTTGTGGTTTATTTAGCATTTTTCTTTGTGGTACTACAGGTCGCAGCAAGCCATGGGTGTCAGGGCAGGTTGGCACTTGTAGTTCTACAAGCACCAGTATGCACAGACTGTTACTGGCGGTCCCGGGGTGGCTGGGATTGGCAGTTCCACAAACTAAACTGATGTTTACTTACTTTCTTTAACTTTTGATTGCCGTATTACTCTACACCCACCACCCCAGGGGTGTAGGAAGAGCCCAAGTGCTTTCAGCACTGGGCTGGTTCTTCAGAGAGGGGGGCCTGCACAATTTACTTTGCAGAACCCACTTCCTAGGGAATCCAGCCCAGTGCTGGGATTGGTTGTCATTATGTCAGGGAGACCCCCTGCCGCCTGCAGCATGTCCCCCTACTAGATTGGTTGGCCTAGTGCTGATTATGGTGAAATCAGGGTGACCACATGATTTTTTCTCCCTGCTTTTCCCACAACCAACACTAGCCCAGTAACGCTAGGGTTAATGCTGGTTAGATGGGGGACCCCACTTTTTTTTAAAATTCATCTATTTTTATATAGCCGGCGGTCCTGCAGCTCTATAGCCTCTGTACTGGCTCGCACTGCTCCCTTAATGCTGACAGATTGACTGCTGACATTTTCACTGTCGACAGTCACACTGTCGCCATTTTATGGTGTCAGCATTTCTGCATTTAGAAAGTTACTGTGTCGGGTTTCTTGCTTGTCACTGTTTATTACGGCCGGTATTTCTAACATGTCTGTATTGCATGTGTCAATATTTTCATGTCTCTTTTATTGTTGTCGGCCTTTTCAGCATCGCAATTATGACTACCACTTGCACTAACAGTTACCAAGCCAAATGGAAAATCATTAGTGACTGCGGCTCAACACACTACGGATTTCCATGCTATATAAGGCACATTTGGAGGAACACCCCTGCACACTATCTCTGAAGAAGCCTAGCTGCATTTATGGGTGAAACGCATTGGAAATACTGCTTATATGTCATATACCGACTGACCCGTACTTGAACTTTATTCATACTTCATTCTTTAAAATCAGCACTGAAAAGCATGTCATAGCAGAGCAGTCTCACTACAGTAATTGCGATCTATATGGTGACATGTGATACAATACGTACCTTCAGCCACATCTCATCACCAAACAACGGATGAGAGTCTCTAAACAACCATAAGACAATTCCATTCAGAAGACTCCCTGGAGAAGGCTGCTAATGTAACTGCCCTTTTAAAAGACTGTGTTACTTATCATCATCCCCTCCATCTCTTTAGTTTTGCATTGTTATTGCCACTGTTCCACTGTTATATGGACTTACTTAATTTTTAATATGTTCGGAAATGTTTTCAGCTTATTATGGATCTACTGAGGATAAAAACTTTTTTGGCTCCTGCTAGAGATGTAATACACTGTGTATTAAGACTTTTTTTTACTATTTTCTATGAACTGTGTTGACATATTAACTATCATGCATATGTATGGAGACACTTTGTTTCTTTTCAGTTTACGACATACTTGCCAACACTCCCGGAATGTCCGGGTGACTCCCGAATCCTGGATTGGTCTCCTAGGCTCCCGGGGAGCAGGCAAGTCTCTCGCATCCCGCAATTCCCTGGCCAAAATAATGCGATTCGCAGTGAATCTCGTTATTTTGCCCCGCCCCCCCGCGAAGAAACGTTGTTTTTGTCATGAAGGCCAAAATGACGCGATTGACCGTGTACCGCCCCCCCTCCAACCCTCTAGTCATACCCCGCTCCCGGACTGCACTGCCTGAAAGTAGGCAAGTATGGTTTACGACAGTGTGCAACAATCATTTCTGTACATGTGAGACCATATTGCTAGGCATATTATTATTTGCATGCACCTTATCCTTCTGGTTTGATGTTCCCGTTGTTCTGGCCAGAAAAAGTATTTGTATGATTTTGTGCCACAATTACAAATTATTCTCTGTTTTAGTTATGTAAATGCAAGTGTTAACATTTTATTTTTATAATCTTTTTGTGTGATTAAATTATTTTGTGTATACACAATCCCCTCTTAATAGTAGTAATTACATCTTTCTTTACTCTCATTTTTACATGCACCTTGGAGTTTTCTCTTTTACTGACTTATGCTAAAGGAATAGAGGTCTCCCATTTATCTCCTCTGGGCTGCACATATGGATGCGCAGATAAGATTTCTTTACGCTTGTACCAATGCTTTATTTATGTATGGTATTGCTAAAACTAATATTCCCTTCAGGTCGAACTTGACTGCAGTATTGCTTAGGTTTCAGGGGGCAGAGACAATTAAAGTTAGAATAAAATTAATGTTTTTCTATATCACATTATATGCTGACAAACACGTAGCTGCTCACTCAACCAAAAAATAGTTACTTGTCTTTTACTGCCTCTGTATAGAGTTCCAACTTAGAGGCTGGAGCCCTGTCTCCTTCCTTTCCACACCATTTGATTTGAACCATGAACAGCCTTCCTGTTCCCTCTCCCTATACTGTGGTTAACAATATTTCCATTTCTGTGGGGTACATTATTCCTTGTCAAAAATATTCAAGTTTTCTTAATTTGTTTTGTTTACTAATGTGGTTTTTCTTGGTTGTTCTCCCCCCTTTCTACCTCTCCCTCTCCTCCCCCCTCCAGCTCCTTACACCCTTCTTGGACATACAGTCAAGTCCATAAATATTGGGACATCGACACAATTTTCATATTTTGGGCTCTATACACCACCACAATGGATTTGAAATGAAACTAACAAAATGTGCTTTAACTGCAGACTTTCAGCTTTAATTTGAGGATATTTACATCCAAATCAGGTGAACAGTGTAGGAAGTACAACGGTTTCTATATGTGCTTCCCACTTTTTAAGGGACCAAAAGTAATGGGACAAACTAAACAATGCTACATCAAACTTTCACTTTTTAATACTTTGTTGCAAATCCTTTGCAGTCAATTACAGCCTGAAGTCTGGAATGCATAGACATCACCAGACGCTGGGTTTCATCCCTGGTGATGCTCTGCCAGGCCTCTACTGCAAATGTCTTCAGTTCCTGCTTGTTCTTGGGGCATTTTCCCTTCAGTTTTGTCTTCATCAATTGAAATGCATGCTCAATCGGATTCAGGTCAGGTGATTGACTTGGCCATCGCATAACATTCCACTTGTTAGCCTTAAAAAACTCTTTGGTTGCTTTTGCAGTATGCTTCGGGTCATTGTCCATCTGTACTGTGAAGCGCCGTCCAATGAGTTCTGAACCATTTGACTGAATATGAGCAGATGATATTGGCTGAAACGCTTCAGAATTCATCCTGCTGCTTTTGTCAGCAGTCACATCATCAATAAATACAATAGAAACCAGTTCCATTGGCAGCTATACATGCTCACGCCATGACACTACCACCACCATGCTTCACTGATGAGGTGGTATGTTTTGGATCATGAGCAGTTCCTTTCCTTCTCCATACTCTTCTCTTCCCATCACTCTTGTACAAGTTGATCTTTGTCTCATCTGTCCATAGGATGTTGTTCCAGAACTGTAATGGCTTTTTTAGATGTTGTTTGCCAAACTCTAATCTGGTCTTCCTGTTTTTGTAGCTCACAAATGGTTTACATCTTGTCCTGAACCCTCTATATTCACTCTTGTGAAGTCTTCTCTTGATTGTTGACTTTGACACATTTACAACTACCTCCTGGAGAGTGTTCTTGATTTGGCCAACTGTTGTGAAGGGGTTTTTCTTCATCAGGAAAAAAATTCTTCTTTCATCCATCACAGTTGTTTTCCGTGGTCTTCTAGGTCTTTTGGTGTTGCTGAGCTCTCTGGTGCGTTCTTTCTTTTTAAGAATGTTCCAAACAGATGATTTGGTAACACCTAATGTTTTTGCTATCTGTCTGATGGGTTTGTTTTGATTTCAGCCTAATGATGGCTTGCTTCACTGATAGTGACAGCTCTTTGGATCTCATATTGAGAGTCGACAGCAACAGATTTCAAATGCAAATGTCACACCTAGAATCAACTCCAGACCTTTTACCTGCTTAATTGATGATAAAATAATGAGGGAATAGTCCACACATGTCCATGAAATAGCTTTTGAGTCAATTGTCCCATTACTTTTGGTCCCTTAAAAAGTGGGAGGCACATATAGAAACCACTGTACTTCCTACACCGTTCACTTGATTTGTATGTAAATACCCTCAAATTAAAGCTGAAAGTCTGCAGTTAAAGCACCTCCTGAGTATGACTTTATTCAAGTTCTGGAGTCATAGATTCAGTAAGCCTGTGCTCAGCATCAGAAAACCTCCTCTGAGGACTCATTTAGAAACCTTACATAACTGAGGGGTCAACTTTATGCGGTCCTTGCTAAAAAGGTGGCTAATTTTTTCAAGCTGATGAACCAAATATTCCATGAAAAAAGCAATAAATGGAATTGCCTGTTAGATAGCAGGTTCCATAAACACCAAATGCACCCCAATAGCTTCCCTGCTCACTACTATAAGAGTCTTAGTGGCACCTTAGCACCAAGATTCACCAGTATATTTAAATCTATCCATGATGGAGCTTCATTTGGTTCAGACACTTCAATGGCTACGATCTCTGTAGTTCATAGGGCAAGATCCTACTCTATGTGGAAGTTATAGGCAGTTCTCTGTACTGAATGTTGCCCTGAAGAACTTTGCTAAGATGTTGGCTAATAGGTTAAATCTTTTGCTACCCAAACTTATACCCAAACGTATACATCCTGACCAATTTGATTTCATACCTGGCCATCAAAGCTTTGGACAACACCAGTATAGTGATTGACCTAGTTCACCAAACTAATATATCTAAGTGTCTTGCTCTTTTAATGGCTTTAGAGATGCTGAAAAATCCTTTGACTGCATTGACTGGCTTCATGATGCAAGTTCTTAAGTCTTTTCATCTGGAAGTGAAATTTCTGGTGGGATCTCGACACTCTATCATAAACCTTCAGCCTCTGTCCTAGTTAATGACTCCCTTACCAAACCATTTAATATCACAAATGGTAAATGATAAGGTTCCCCTCTATTATTTCCCTAGTTATGGAGCCCCTGGCTGCCAAAATTTGACAAAATCTAGATGTTTCAGGAATTAAGGTTGGTCACCAAGTGTATAAAACATCTCTCTGTGGTGATGACATCCTTCTGTCTGCCTCTAAACCCTTGACTGTGCTGTCCAATGTCTTTAGCGATCTTCACTTCATTTGGCTCCTTTAATTTTAAAATGAATTCCAGCAAAACAGAAACATACTTTTTTCTGTTCTCCGCAACTGAAACACTATTGAAAATGAACTTTAAATTAAATTAAATGGCAACCCAGTAAGTTTAATTATATAGAAATATTGATCACCAAATGTTTAAACTTACCATTTAAAACAAAGTTTACTCTTCTTATAGCTACCATTAAAGTTAATCTTGCAGCTTGAAATAAACAATTTATTTAATGGATTGACTTCATCACTTCAATTAAAAAGAATATCCTTCCAAGACTGTTATATCTATTCCAAACAGTGCTTATGAACATTCTGTCTGAGACTTTCATCTTCCTGCAGTGGATGACCACGCTGTTGGTATGGGCTGACAAGAAACCAAGGGCTAGAAGAAGCATACCTCAGCGGCCTGTATTCATCAACAGACATATCTTTCTTGACTATGGCCGTGTGTATGTCTGATTTAAGTAATTTTTTTTAAAGAAAAACGCACAATACATTTGTTTTGCATATCTTAAGGAATCAGGCTCATAGTCACAAATCTCTCATAATGTCTCACTTATTGCAAAAGTAGATAGAGCTCTCAATAACTGGTTGTTAATTGAGGTTTCCTTTCCAGAGTTTTTCATGTATAAGAAGAATACAAAAAAAAAAAGAAAGTGGGGCAGCGTGTGTGTGTTAATTTTTAATTACTGCATGAAGAAGTGGGTCTTTATCCTGAAAGTCCAAGTTCCCTTTAAATTCCGTTGACTCTCCCCTCTCTCTTAGTATTTGGTTGATACACGTGTAGATGAATGGCGTTTCCTATTATCGTTTGTATTTCTTTCTTGTGTTATATAAAACAGCTTGTTACACTGCCGCTCGTCTTTCTTATCAAATTAAAGAGGATAATAGTGTCTCATATAGCAAGATGCTGACAGATGGATCTTTGTGGCCCTGCTGTTGGTTTCAGACGTCTGCGGTTCTCGGGAGGGAAGTTCACAAGTCCTTGTTGTCCCAAGTGTTAGCACCTCTTTGGAAAACGTATGCTGTATGGTGATGGTGTCTTCAGTGGTGCTGGATGTATATTTTTATATTATATTTTTTAAACACACTTTTTTCTTTCATAGATTCTATGGAGTATTCATTTAATTATTACTTAATAGTTTGATTGTCTGAAACACATTGTAATCATAAAGGTGTGGTTCTGGCTGACCATATATGAATCACTTTTGGTATTACCTCATTAGGCATTGATTCATTGTTACTCTCCTCCGTTTTTAGGACAATTGTTACCGTGAGGACAATTAATCTTGGATAATCGTCTATCAAACATTTTAACATAGTAGATCATAATTATTTATAAATCAGTTAATCATATTAATCATATTAAGATACCCCAATAAATCATCATTATCTATTCAAATCCTGAAAATAACAATAGTTTTCATATTTTCAATGAAGAATTGTTAGAAAAACATACATGTGACGAAATGAAGTATATCTAATGGCTGATTGTTATTTTCTGTTGAATTTATGTATAACACTGTAAATATTTTATGCAACTTTTCACAGTGTATTTTGTTATCTGACCTGAGTCTGACCTAGGCAAATGTCAATGGTCTTTTGAAAGTAGCCAGGCCCAGAGACAGTAGTTTGTGTATGCAGAGGAGTTAGGCTTAGCCAGGCAAAAAGATCAGAGGTGAGAGATTCTCTGAGGTGCCCAAACATATATCTTAGTGATAGATAATTTACTTTGGCTAAAAGTCTGTGTCATTTTGGGCATCCATCTAACTTAGGTGAAAAATAAAATTCCTAAGGTGCGGGGTGAAAAGCCCAACAAGAAATGGTTTAAAAATTCCTTGTTTCAGACATCAGATTGTTCATTTCTTTGAGGAGGGTCTACCATGACTGAAATGTGCCATTCTTTTTAATGTGTACTCCTCACATGCCAATTCCCGAACTTGTAAGTAGGGATTCTGGTTTTATTTCCTATTTTATTTTCTGAAACTCATTTGTGCAAACCTATTGTATGTCTGTTTATTAACTTTTTATAAATAAGCCTTGGAAGCATTTTTCAGATTAAACATATTTTATCTAGCGTACTCTCCATGATTCTTTGTGAACTTACGAAGCCTAGGGAGGCTCATGCTACATGTGAATGTGATTTAAGTGTGAAACATTAATAAGTGGTTCTGGTGAACGTAAGGACACCATAATAAATCCTTTGTGGTGGCAGAAAAGGTGTATTCATTGCTAAGTGACTAAGGTGACACCAGACATGGCCAGCTGTTCAGATTGCTATATCTGGGATAGGCAGGCGGTCATGACAATACACGACAACACTTCAAACATAATATTGTAATTGATTTGAGCTATTACACTATATCTAGGGGGGAATGCGCTGAGGTAATTTTTATATTTTTTATATATACATTTTACATATACACTTCAATATGACCCAAAATAGAGACCGAACCTCCATTAAAAAACACACACGCAACAGTTTAGCAAAAAGGAGTGAACACAAATTGGACAGAATAAGTTTTGCAGCAACCCCAGAAGTGTATAGTAAATTAGTCTTCCATTTCTGCTTTTCCTGCTCTATTCTGTAAGATAGTCATGCTGTCCAGAGTCTGTAAATTTGCATAATGCAGAATTTAGCATCTATGATGAAGGAAGGCGTTGAGTCTTTCTGCACTGTGATGTGCTTGAGGTATAATAAGGGAATAGTCTGGGTGGAACAAAAATGTTAGGTGGAATTCCATTGGAAAAACATGCAAAATTCTGTGCCCAAAGGCGGAATGAGGGAAAAATACGAGTAACATCTCTGAAAACTTTGCTCATTCTGCATTTTTATGTACAAGTAGAATTAGCAGATCCTTTCCTGGTTACAGCAAAGATCACATGGGTGTGCCACCAACCCCTTGGTTGTTGCACCGACACAAATCTGGATCCTTTGTTGTATGCAACTGACAAATTCCACTTATATGTAAACTTCTACTCATGTAATATTCCTACTCATGATCTCCTGTGTAGTCTCAGAATAAGGCAGAAAAATATAAATAGCCAGCCTGGAATATTACACTTTTGAATGCTATTTATTATTAACGATGCCACTCACTTTTGAACAACAAAAATAATTGCATATACAAGAACCACCAGTGTTTCCTCCTAAGGTGAAGCAAGTCTTCAACTTGACATCAGTTTATATACAAGAATATAAAGTTTTTGTGCAGATTCCTGGGTTGTTCTGACTGCAAATAATGACACCAGTGCAATGAAACAAGAAGAGAAGTAGTTCACCTCTGGATAAACTTCTAACGAGTTTCAACTTCACTGGTCTTTTTCAAGACACATTTGATCACTACTAGCAAATGAGTTTCATAAGGCTTATTTATAAACCAAAAGAGTATAAATACACAGAACAAAGGTTCTTTTGTAATGTTATGAATGTACACAGGGAATTTACATTGACATGTAGCTGGTACCCATGAAAGCATGGGATAAACTAAATGCAAGCTTATTTATTTTCTACTTTGTTTCCAGATATTACCTAATGTTGTCTTAGCTGCTGTCCATGCAGCCAATTAAAGGTTAATTAGGAGTGGCTTAAAAATCAGTCTCCTTACCTGAGCTGTAAGTGTATTTGATTTTAATTGGATTGTTGTTTAAAGAGAAGATGTTAGTGTATGATTGGCAAGAATGAATTTTCTTACAATGGGTTGCAAGCTTAAATATTTTGAATAAAATAGGAATTAATACCTTATACTTTCATTTTGTTTCATACATACAGTTTTGCAATAGTATGCATAAGCACTGACAACTGTTTTTTTTATTTTGCATCCATACAGGGAGTTTAATTTTACCTTTCTGGTGTTGGTAATAACATATTTTTAGAATGTGCCAAAGAAAAGATATTTAATTTATAAGAAGTCCATAGTAGAAATTAATTTTTAGCCTAATAGTATACACATACACCATTTCACTGAGGTCACAATAAAGGGGGGTAGAAGTGAGAAAATGTTTTAAAAACTTATGAACAACTGTAAAATATTGTCAGAGTTCTGGGGATCTGTCCACTACCGAGAAGTTGTATGTATGTATCGTGCCCTTATATTAAGGTTGCATCTAATAAACAACATTCTGCCATTAGAAATCTGTGAGAGGGGGGCATGGTGTTTGAGGGGCTACATTTTAAAAGGCTTTAAAGCTATTAAACTGAAATTTGGCATGCGAATGATGAACCATCCATAGGTGCCGCATGCCAAATTTCAGAAAAAAAGAATAAAAAATGACAAATTAGGAATAATCTAAGTTTCAAAATCTCGATGTTTTTTTCCACTTCCTGTTTTGCAAATGTCACTGTTTTTCTGTTTTTTTTTGGAAGAACGTAACTCAGTGTACAGGAGGTCTAAAGACCTGGGGTTAGATTTACTAAACTGCGGGTTTGAAAAAGTGGAGATGTTGCCTATAGCAACAAATCAGATTCTAGTTGTCATTTATTTAGTGCATTCTACAAAAATAACAGCTAGAATCTGATTGGTTACCATAGGCAACATCTCCACTTTTTCAAACCCGCAGTTTAGTAAATATACCCCCTGGGGTAAGTTTTATGAGAAAGCTATCAGGGTTGAGGAGTGCCTTTGAGGGTTTAAAATTTTGATAAAGTTCGCAACAAATTCCTCGTAGAGATTGGTCAACTGTCCCCCGCCATGCTAAACCGCAATCCGCGGATCCCTAATCACCATGCCCTCGTTCCGGATCCTTCTTCAAAGTGCGGCCGCATCACCCTCTACGGGCTTTGATGTTACCCTCACAACTTCCTGATATAGTTCTATAATTGGATATAGAACTCAAGGCTCCCATGTCTTCAGATGTCCTTGCCCCTCATCTTCTATTACACTAAAACTATAATGTGGGTGCCGGACGCTGTAATGTTGCCTTGTTGCTGCCTGCCCCCTGAGAAGGCAGGTTGTTGTTCTTTATATCTTCTTCCGATAAGTAGCTGTGTTGCTCTGTTTTAATTCTCTATGCTGTACTTACGGTTTACGGTTGTTATGTTGTTTATTTGATTCTTTCTACAGCTCTTTTATTGAGCCTCACTGGGTGGCTTCACAAGTGTCTACTACGATAGCCTGTGTTATTGAGTTATTGAGTTATTTCCTACCTCATATATTATGTTTATTGCTGTTAATTATTACCTTTGCCTACTCCTCTCCTGTATTCCCCCTTCTCCTCATTTAACTATTCCTTCCTCATTACCCTCGCAATAGGTCATACACACTAAAATTGTCTCTCGGATTCCCTTTCTGGGTCCCCCGGCCTTCTGTTTTCTTCTGTGGTTGCTTCTAGTCTACCACCCCCCTTAGAGCCTAGAGCTCTACGCTGGTCCCCCTGATGGCCTGTCCATTATGTCCTATCCTCTACCAGCATCTAGGACAAGTGGACTTTGGTCCGCTATGTCGATCCCCTTGTACCCTTAACCTTTGGTTCTCCCCTCCCTCTCCCCACTGGTCGCCACCTAGCATGTCATCCCCTGTACACTCTTCCTTTTTTCTCCTCTCCCCTGACTTTTCTTCCCTCTTCTGGTCTCCAGCGCTCCTCTCATTGATTTTCCTATGACCCTTAACCTTATCTCCTATAATGTCAAGGGCCTCAACTCCCCTCAGAAATGGGCTAAACTCCATTGCTGGGCTCCTGGTCCCCCGTTTGCACACCCTATTCAACTCAATCCTAACTGGGGGTTCCTGGTCTAGGGTTTCTTTGGAGGCTCGGATCTCCGTCATCCATAAAGAGGGTAAAGATGTTCATGACTGCGCTAGTTATCGCCCTATCTCCCTGCTTAATATAGATGTCAAATTATATGCAAAAATTTTGGCTAATAGACTAAATTCGGTCCTTCCCTCCCTTATACATTATGATCAAGTTGGCTTTATACCGGGGCGTCAGGCCAGAGACAATACCAGGAGAGTCATTGATCTGATTCATATCATTAATAGCAGGAAGGCCCCGGCCATTGTTCTCTCCCTTGACGCCGAGAAGGCTTTTGACAGGATCTCCTGGAGCTTTATGTCTAAAGCCTTGTCGGCGTTTGGGATTTCGGGTAACCTCCTCACGGGTATTCAAGCCTTATACTCTCGACCCTCCGCAAGAGTCATGATCAACGGTTCTCCCTCTGACCTTATAGCCATATCCAACGTACATGCCAGGGGTGCCCTCTGTCTCCTCTCATCTTTGCCCGTGTTATAGAGCCTCTTGCGGCCTCTATCCGGGCCTGCCCGAACATAAAGGGTGTGCGGACGGGGAACCTGGAGAGTAAGCTTTCTCTCTTTGCGGATGATGTCCTTCTGATTCTCCTGCAGCCTGAGAAGTCTCTCCCTGGACTCTTTAGCATATTACACCATTATGGGCACCTCTCAGGGTACAAGATCAATATTACAAAATCGGAAGCTCTCCTCCTTAATATTCCCTCCCCAGAGGGAATGGTACTCACCTCCCGCTTTAACTTTCGGTGGCAGAGAAAGGAAATTAAATACTTAGGTATCTTCATTACCGACTCCTATGACTCCCTCTACCGGGAGAACTACCCGGCCCTCTTTGCTAAGATCAAGTCTGAATTGCTCTCCTGGCGCCCACTGATCATTTCGTGGCTGGGCAGGATCATCTCTGTCAAGATGAACCTCCTTCTTAAGCTCCTCTATTATTTCCAGACCCTTCCTGTCCGAGTTCCCCTTTCGGATCTGACATCTATCCAAAAATGTATCTCTAGGTTTATCTGGAATGGCCGGTCTCCCAGGATTAAGCTGGCTCTCTTAAAGAGACCCACCAGAGGTGGTGGTAGGGGTTTCCCGGATTTGAAAATTTACTATTGGGCGGATCATCTGAGCCAGATCGCAGCCTCCTTTGCCCCCCCCCCCCGCGGCACTGTCGTGGGTTGACATCGAATCCGCTTATCTTAATTTTCCAATCTTGTCCTGTATATGGTGTCTCTCAAAACAAACTAGATCTCCCCTCACCTCCCAATGCCCTACCCTTCTATTCTCAGCTGCAATATGGGAGACCTGCCGACCCCATCTCAAGATACCGGTGTCCTCTCCTACTGTCCTACCTCTTTGGGGTAACCCTGCCTTTTCTCCTGGGCTCTCCTCTGCCTTCTATGGTCCCTGGGTCACTGCGGGAGTTCGATTTGTCGGAGACCTATTATTTCAGGGGGCCTTTATCTCCTGGGATGTCCTACGCTCTAAATATCCAAGGCTCCATCCTAAATTCTACAAGTATTTCCAATTATGACACTTTGTGGGCTCTCTCCTCGGGGGGGCTCCTCTCCCCCCTCTTAGGTCTTTGAATCTCTATGTCTCTCCTCACCCTTGGGTAGGGGCATGATTTCCTCTATCTACAGCTTAATTCTCAATGTACTTTTACCTCCGGGCGGTAGGCATGAGAGGGAGTGGGCCCCTCCCCCAGAGGAGGACTACTGGGAAATCATAAGGGATCAAGTTGCCACCAGCTCTATTTCCACTTTGGTGAAGGAGAACGCATACAAAGTATACTATAGGTGGTACTACACACCTGACAAACTCACTAAAATGTTCCCCTCTAGTTCTCCATTATGTTGGCGGGGTTGTGGCCAGATGGGCTCCTTTTTGCATATCTGGTGGTCCTGCCCTAAAATATCCTCCTTTTGGGATCGAGTTAGGGCCCTCCTCTCCTCCCTCCTTCCATGCCCTGTCCAGAAAGACCCATGGTCTTTTCTTCTCTGTTACCCTTTGATTGATGATGATAGACAATCTGCGAAATTGGCCTCTCATGTCCTGACTGCTGCGCGATGCCTAGTAGCTAAGTCTTGGAAACAAGCTGAACCCCCAACTATGGCGGCCATGCGATCCTATATCTGGTTTATTTCTCGGATGGAACAGATTACATACCACCTGCATGATAAGGATGATAAATTTCACCAAGTTTGGGTTCCTTGGCTTTACTTATAACCCCATACCACCTGTATCAACTCCTTCCCCCTAAAAAGACTCCCCAGGTGCATAGGTGGCCTGACTCTTGACTCTCGATGCTGTTTCCCTCCCCGGAGAATCTAAGTAGTAATCTCCTCTGAAACTTTTTTTTGCCCCTCTCCTATTTATTTGTTTCTCCTCTTAAAAAGGAAAGATAGGGACAAGGAACTGTGTGGATAATTGGGAAGTGTGTTCTCTTTTTCTTTCGGTCTCGGTGGCGACCAGTGCCCCCCCTCCCCCACATTATATTGTTATAAAATGGTATAGTTCCTTTGAGTATTCTGGATAACAATTGTATACTTTCCTGTCTGTTTATTGACAACCTCTGGCTATTTTATAGATTTGCTACTCAAACATTTTCAGCTTTTTTGACTTATGCCCGTCACATGTACTGCTCTCTGTTTTTGTCTCTTGCCCTGCAAATGTATTAATTGTTGATTCTTATCTGTACATGATTGCTATTTTTCAAAATAAATAGTTAAAAAAAAAAAAAAAGTTTTTTTTACAATTCCCCATTTTAGAGGTAGGGGATTTCATAATGTTGCACATGTCAGAGGTTTCTGCTCGGTGTACTCAGACTGGCTTCACTTGAGAGCACAAACATGGCTAAGTCTCTGGCAAAGGGATTTTCATCTCTGAGCTGAAGAAATTACCCACATTTTCTAGCCACAGGGGGGCTGGTTAGTGTTTTGGGGATATGGGAGGGGCACCCTGTAGTACTATTAGCCCAGGCACTGCTCTCAATTGAGAGTTTAATCTCTCCCTGAGACAGCTGTTACTGAATCCATTGTAAACCCGCCCCTCAGTGACATCAGTTAATTTATTAAAAAATGCTTTGTGGCACTTGTACTGATCACACTCAGTGGTAATCACAGCGGGGAGTAGATGTGAGGTATCTGGACATTAGCATCTGACATGTCTCTCTTTACAAGTGACATGTACTGGAGAGAAGCTGCAGATAATCTATACACACCCACTTCTCATTGCCTGCTGTGGGCTGTGTTTTACTTGATGGTTTACTCACGGCTTTTCTGTCAGAATCTCTGTAAAAGTCTGTCTGCTTTCACTGGTTACCAGCATCAACAAGGACTCAAGTTTAAGGACTGGGGAGGTGATTACAGTGCTGCAGGTGCTGGTGGGAAGCACATAAGCACAATGTGGTACATACTGCTTCACATTTCTGACTGCCAGAACATGCATGCATTCACTTCACTTTACAAAAAGCCATGAAATTTCATAGACAAAAAAACCTTATGTCCAATTAAGGTGCCTTATACACAATCTACAATGAAAAAAACGATTGAAACTCTTCAACTCAAACTGCAAAAAGCAATGAAATTACGACAGTTAAGGCAGAAACCTTAATGGACGTGTTCCTTGCGCAATACAGACATGGTATGCATCACATCCTGTGGTTAGCTGCAGATTCAGCACTATCATGGAGTGAGATTGCTGTCACTCACAAAATGGTGGAGCTGCTAATTCACAGATTTGTGTGTTCACTGGAATACACAGATGATAGTCCCCACAGCCATCCCTCTTAGTCCTCTTATGGATGGTAATTTATATAAGTGTGTATGCAAGTTTGGCGCTACATACTAGAGCCTGATTTGTGAATGTACCGAGATTTGAACAGAACCTCATATTGAAGATTTAGTATTTAATAGTGCATAACTGAAGTGTCAGTACTCTTATTAACTGAGGATTTGGTAAACCAGTTGGTTACTTCTGCAATCCACATCCATAAAGGTTTCTGTCTTAATCGTCGTAATTTCATTGCTTTTTGCAGTCTGAGTTGAAGAGTTTCAACCGTTTTCTTACATTGTAGATTGTGTATAAACAACCTTAATTGGACATGTTAAACCGGAAGGTTTTTTGTCTATGGAATAAATATATATATATATATATATATATGTATATATATATATATACAAGTTAACCCGTGCATGATACTCATGCATTCTAGTCAAATCAAGCTACTTAAGGTGTTAAAAAGGTTCTTGTCATGCATTTGGGCCATAGCCCAGGCCTCAACCACCAACCACTCCCCACTGTCACCCCACGGCAACCACCAACCACTCCCAACTGTCACTTCTCCTTCAAGAAATATATATATATTTTTTTTAAATCTTTATAAACACATTTAACAATTAACAAATTAAATTAACAAATTAAAAACATCTTAGTATACCAAATTTCAGCCCTTTATGAATTTTTTTTCCACACACACTAAGAATTTAGTAGGTCAGTGTATAACTCCGCCCAGCAGGTGGCGCTGCAGCTTGGTTTTATTTTTTCTACCCACACACAGACAGACTAACACACGCCACTAGACATTTATATTATATATATATATATATATATATATATATATATACCATTTAACATTGTGACTCTCTTTGACATATTAAACTCTGTTTAATAATGTTCTGACTTTTTGTTCTTAAAGATAATCTTGTCTGTTATAAATTCTACGGACTTACAATAACTCTGCTGAAGATAAGTCGTGATTGTGTTTTGGGATTAATCACGGTGTAACCGAAGACTTCCTCAAAGTATCTTCTTTGGAAACAAATCTTAGTGGTGGGAGGATTTGTAAGTTAAATATGAGTTTGAGATGGGGATTTTAATTTGTATTAGGTGGTTTTGAATAATTAACTCTGTCATACATGCATGTCACACAGGCTGAGGTAAGTTCTGTATAGGACACCATTGAAAATAAGGGAAATTATCCAAACATGGATTCAAACAAGCTACAACATTCATTCAGTGTTGGATGGTGCTATTAAAATGGAGGTCTTTTTTATATATGAATCACAAGTTTGGTGAAGCTGCAATCCTTGGGCTTACCATTATTCACTACTCTGTCCCCTACATTCCATGCTTTTCAGTGTCCAGTTGGTTACCTCTGAGGCAAGCGCATTCTTTCTTCCATTTCCTCTGTAATAATAAAAATAAATAATAATAAAATCTAACAGTGGTATCACTGTTAAAGTGAGTGTCATGGTGGAGGCCAGATTAAAAATGTAAATTAAATATATGACTGTCAATGATTTGTAAAACTATCTTTGGGTGTCTGTCTTTTGGTGAATCAATAACATTGAGAAGCTGTCCATTTCACTTCTGCTGTTTACCCTGCATACAGGGTGAACGAGATTTTCTTCACTTGCACAAATTGACAGGGCTAATAGAAAAAAAAATTCCAGCAAGCCTTCCTTACATAAGGATAAGTTCACTTATTCAATTTGTATGATTTAACATTATTTAAATGTAATTGCTAGGTTTATATACATTTTTGTACTTTGTTTTGTTATTTATTTATTTATTACATGTACAGTGAAATTATGAATCTATGAACAAAGATTTCAGCACATAATAGATTAAGCATATGACACATTTGAGTTTGCAATATCTGTACCTTGAGGTAAGATTGGTGCTGAACTATTTCTAAAAACCTTGATTTTAAAAAATAAACAATAATGTTCACATACTTTGATACATGATACTCATTGTGGTATAGCATCTCTACTAAGAGCTGTCTCCCTTACTATGGTAGTTGGTCCTATTCTAGCAATTCCATATGAGCCAGGGGTATCCAGTTCTTATTTACCAGCAACCTACCAGGACATTGTTATGCTCCTGAATCTGGTTAGAGGGATTAAAATCTATTGTAGCCCAGTAACAAAGTTTCTGTCAATAACGCAAGGGCTAAAACCCTTTAGGGTTCATCTATTGCTGGTGGAGGAAATGGTCACAATAAAAATACATTTTGTTTTTGTTTGCTTTTTTCAGTTTTTAAAAATCTTGGGCACACTACTTTTTGCTTATGTGGATGTTTCTAGGCAAATCAATCTAATGTGACTGCTAAATAAATGGAAAATATGAAATACTAGTAAACATCCATCTTTATATTCATAAAACTTTTTAACATTCATATTTATCTTAGAATCTTCTAACTTTCGAATAAGCACTACTACTTGTATGTAATTTTGCAACAGATGCTAAAACAATCTATATAGTGTGTTACAAAACTTTATTTTCATTTCAATTTCTCTGTAATGAAAACTCTAGTTGAAATGTAGTTTTACATTGAAATGATTTATTTTATTTCTGGTTCCTCACTAAAAATATGTTATGCTATCTTATGTGGCAAATACAATAATTCTATTAATTCCTGCCAGTACTGGATGGTAAAATATTTATAATGTTACATAATTATTATATAACATCATGACTTTAAATATCCGAATGCATGACCTTACATCTGAAACAGAATATAATCTAAGTTTATACATGGTCATAAAACCCAAAATAATAATAATAATAATAATAATAATAATAATAATAATAATAATTGAATATTCTCTTTTAATCATTTTTTCTTGGTGCCCATTTGTTGGTGTTTAGATGGATAAATAAATAAAATCAACATTTATCACATAAGCCTCCCAACAGCAAATAAAGGACTGCCGGACTGTCCTGTACATGGAATGAGTTGAGTGGAGCAAGGGTGTCTCTTGCAAAGTATGGAGTCGTTATTTAGAGCTGTACAAATAAGATGATTTAATTTACCAGAGGGAGATTAGATAAACAAGTTGGTAAAGTGGTAAAACTGGCATATTTTGCATTTTTATCAACAGTAGAAATGGCAGATCTGTTGCTGGCTATAGCAGTGTGCTGGGGGATCTCTCTGTGTGTTTGTTCCTTTCAGGATAACCCCACCCTTTCAAGCACCTGCTATAGCCTATAAATTGATTGAGCAACTTCCACTTCTTTATTTGTCTGAGAGACATGTTGGTGTCAGTAGCTGAGGGGGAGTGCTGACATTGGATTGCTATTTGGAGGCTTCTGGGGTACCGCTTTGGTAAGTTAGCTCTCAATTTAAAAACACATATGTATGGCCCAAATATATGGTACTTTCATTGTTTAGAGTTAGGACCACCCTATTAGTAAAAGCGCCGTAGAGTGGCGGGTGGCTTTAACATACATTTGCAAATGTGTGCAACTAAGACTTTTGCATTTTTATTTACAGTAGAAATGACAGATCTGTTGCTGGCTATAGCAGTGTGCTGCTGGCTATAGCAGTGTGCTGGGGGATCTCTCTGTGTGTTTGTTCCTTTCAGGATAACCCCACCCTTTCAAGCACCTGCTATAGCCTATATATTGATTGAGCAACTTCCACTTCTTTATATATCTTGCTTTATACAATGACAACAGTTCATCTTTGACCTGTTATATGCAACCTGAGATTGTATTAGCTCTTGCAGCATCTGCCTGACACTGGGCACTGTTACTCAGCTTTCAGTAAATTCCCTTTTCCCCAAATATATTTAATTTAATGTATAGGAAGCACAATTAGTACCACAATTTTTCTATATTAAACCTCTTTTCTCTCTTTTCTCTGCCCAACCCATGATTTGGTCAATGTCCTGCTCTAAGTTAATAACCTTACATAGCTTAGTTCATGAGCAATAAAATAGACACCTTAGTGCCTAACCTTCTACAAAATCAATAAATAAAATGAAAATGACAGGGCAAAAGACTTATGTCTGAATATATTCAATGTTATTATTTATTTATTTATTTATTTATTTATAAGGCACCACAGATTCCATATTGCCGGATACAGAAGCAAGTAACAAACAGATTAATTAATACACATAAGTAGCACAGATGAGTGTGAGTAATGCTATGAGGACTTACACTCGGTGCAGCAAAAGACATGACAGGACATTCAAGGACGTACGTTAGATAGAAGACAGATACAGAGGTAGAGAGGTTACTACCCGTGAGTGCTAACATTCTAGAGGGATGAGCAGTGAGAGACAGTAGGAGCAGCTAGGAGAAAATGGAGATGTCAGACAAAGAAAAAAGAGGCGATAGATAAGATGGTCAGAAGGTGGTAGGATAGGCGAGCTTCGAGATTGCAAGGTGAGTCTTTAGAGAGTGTTTGAAAAATTGAAGGTTGTGGGAGAGTCGAGTGAGATGGGGTAGGGGGTACAAATTTGGACGCAGCATGGCAGATGTTTTGGAGGTGAGCAATGAAGGAGGAAATGACAGGAGAATTAAGGGAAATGTCAAAGGCACAGCAGAGTGGCCCGGATAGGTGGCCCGGATAGGTATGTACTTCAGCACAAGGTTAGAGATGTAAGGGGGAGTTGTGTTGGTGAGGACTTTGTAAGTGAGAGTAAGGAACTTCAACTAAATTCTGAAATGGATAGAGAACCAAAAAAGGGATTTACGCAGAGGAGTACCGGAAGAGAAGTGATGGGAGAGAAAGATGAGGAGCAGCATTCTGGGTAGTTTGAAGACCAGAAAAGGGAGAGATAGGAAGGCCAGTGAGATTGAGGTTGCGATAGTCAAGACGCAAAATGATGAGTGAATCGACCAGGATTTTGGTTGCTTCCTAAAAGAGCAAGGGACAGATTTTCATGATGTTATGGAGGAGGATTTTGCGAGGGACTGGAAATGTGGGGCAAAGATGAGGGCAGATTCAAGAGTGATTCCAAGACTTGGACTTGGCTGACAGGAGAGAAAGTTATGTTGTCAAACATAAGGGAAATATTGGGAGGGATAGTAACATTAGCAGGAGGAAAAATGATGAGCTCGGATTTGGAGGTGTTGAGTTTGAAGAAGCACTGTGACATTCAGGTAGTTACAGCAGATAAATATCTAGATACTTTGGTTAGGAAGTAGGGAGAGTGGACAGGGGAGGAAACATAGATTTCTGTGTCATCAACATAGAGGTGGTATTGGAGGCCAGATGATTGAAGAAGTTTGCAGAGAGAGGTGGTGTAGAGAGAGAAGAGCAGATGGCCAAGGACAGAGCCTTGGGGAACTCCAATAGAAAGGTGGGGGGAGGAAGAGTCGAGTGCAGAGACACTAAATGAGCAGCTAGAGAGGTAGCAGGCAAACCAGGAAAGAGTTATTTCGCAGAGACCTAGGGTGTGAAGGGTGTTGAGAATAAGAGAATGATCAACGGTGTCAAAAGCAGCAGAGAGTTCAAGAAGTACGAGAAAGGAGAAGTGACCTTTGGACTTAGCTGATAGTGAGCTGTTTGGAACATAAGCCAGACTGGAGAGGGTCACGAAGAGTGTAAGAAAAGGGCAAGTTGGTCAGATGATTGAAGACTAGTCATTTGAGAATTTTAGAAGCAGGGTCAAGGTAGGGTTTCTTGAGAATAGAGTAGATGATAGCATGATTGAAGGCCAAGAGGAAGAAACAAGTGTGGAGAGAGAGCGAGGTTAAAGAATTAAGCAAAGTGATTGCAGACTTTGGGAGAGGGGGAGTGGAGGAACTTGGATTAAACAGAGCTAAGAGGACAGGTTGTAGAAGAAGTGGAGGAGAGAAGAGTGAGGATCTCAGACACAGTCACAGGAGGATAAGGTTCAATGATGACAGGGGGAGTGATAGGATGGGTGTGGGGAGGCAAATCTGGCAATAACAGATATCGTTGTGGATAGAGTCAATTTTGTCTTTGAACTAGGCGACAAAGTTGGCAGCAGTGCTGGACAAGGGGGGAGGAGGTGGGGGAGAATACAATAGAGATTTAATTATAGCAAAGAGGTGTCGGAGGGTTATAGCAACACTCTGCTTCCAATACCTCAGACATTATCTAGCTACGTACATATGTTGCCCCAGTCCTTTCAATCACATCTACAACTACAACTTACTTCCTCATAGAAACTGATAAGATTAAAAAATTCACAAACTCTTTGTTATTATATTAATTTAATTTCAGTAGTATTTTTTGGGATATTATCTTTTTCAAATAAGTTACCCATCACTTGTGTCAGGTTCACTAGATTGTCATTTTCTGCGTATGCAGCAACTATATCTAAGATACTTAAAAAAAGAGCCCTCAAAGGGATTCGGAACTGGGCCTTGACTATTACCACTTAAAGTACCATAAAAGCACATGGCTTTTAGCCCACTGAGCCATGTGTACTTTAACTAAGTGTAGAGACTTTATTTTGCCAGCACTTTTTAACTTTCACTCACAAGCTCCCCCTCCTCCCTTTGTCGCCTTTTAAATGTGGCTAACAAAATTAATTTTCCAATTCTGTGTAACAAAACCATTGGACCAGAGGAAAAATGGCTGCATGTAGCAGACCCTGGAGTTCTGACTAGGTTGCTAGGTGGTAATGCAGCTATGCCATCTCCTGAGTCGCATGAAAGTGTAAGGAAAAACATTAAGCTAAGTCTTATTATAGTCTCAAATATATTCCATACATAACCCTAGAGATGTGCAAAATAGAAGTGAAATTAAACTAAACTGTGTTTCACAGCAGAACAAAGCCATTTTGCAGAGGTGTAAAGTTCCAGTGATATCATATTTGAATTCTGCTTCCCCATTACACGGGATATGCTTGCGATGGGGCTGGAACACTTGTGGTAGATCTTGAACACATAAGTTCAAATTCCAATGACAAAATTGTCAATTTATGCAGCCAATTCTGGAATTAGGCAAATATTTAATGGAACTGTTTTAAAAATGTTGTTCATCTCTACATTACACTGTAATTAAGCCAAATTCTAAATCTCAGCCTACCATAAGCATTAACCATATAACTATTTGAAATTGAAGTTTGCATAACAATAAATTACAGGTGTTTACAATATCTTAAAATAAACAAAAACATTAAAATAACATAATTGATGTGCTATATGTGTCAAATTTTTCTAGGCTGATGATTGATTCAATTGATGGTTAATTTTCTCTCTGTAACTACCACCCACCCTGATGTTGCTGAAATAGGACATGCACACTTTAACAAACCAATCATTTCAGCGACAGGGCCTACCAAACTACTGTGGCTGAAATGATTGGTTTGTTTGGGCCCCCACACCAAAAAAGCTATTCATCTCTCCCTGTACAAACTAAACAGGCATCTACTGAGGCAAGATGTCATCCTCAACCTTTGATTCCTCTCCCCCTTCAGTGTGTACTTCCTCATCCTCACACATTATCAATTCGTCCCCGCTGGACTCCACAACCACAGGTCCCTCTGTATTATCTGGAGGGCAGTGCTGTACTTGATTGAGGAATTGATAATTCATTTTTATGAACATCATTTTTTCAACGTTCTGAGGAAGTAACCTCCTTTGCCGCTCACTGACCAGGTTCCCCGCTGCACTAAAAACTCTTTCGGAGTATACACTGGAGGGGGGACAACTCAGGTAAAATAGAGCCAGTTTGTACAGGGGCTTCCAAACTGCCTTTTTTTCCTGCCAGTAACAATATGGACTGTCTGACATGTCTATTTGGATGGTGTCAGCAAAATAATCCTCCACCATTTTTTCTATTGTGACAGCATCCAATGCAGCGACAGTAGACATGTCTGTAATGGTTGGCAGGTCCTTCAGTCCAGACCAGATGTTGTCTGCATCCCCGCTAGTGGGTCTTTTAGGAAAACTGAGATTTTTCCTCGCAGCCTTAGGTGTGGAAGAAAATGAAGGTGGAGCTGTTGGCGTGTCACGGTCCTCTTCAGAGGACAATTTCCTGATCAGCAGGTCTTTGCACCTCTGTAGACTTGTGTCCGCCGGAAACAGAGACACAACATACGCTTTAAACCGAGGATCGAGCACGGTAGCCAGAATGCATTCCTCTGACTTTAAAAGAGTGACCACCCTCGGATCCTGGCAAAGCGTACGAAGGCCTTCATACACAAGAGCTACATGCTTGGTGGAATTGCAATGGTTTACCAGCTCCTCCCTCACTTTCTCTTGTAATATAGATTGCAGTACCTATTCTCTTGCACTGCTTAAAAATTGAACGTATTAAATGTAATATAGATTGCAGTACCTATTCTCTGGAACTGCTTAAAGAATGAACGTAGTAAATGTAATATAGATTGCAGTTCCTATTTTTTGGACTGCTGAAACAGTGAACGTAGTAATATAGATTGCAATTCATATTTTTTGGACTGCTTAAACAGTGAACATAGAAATATAGATTGCAGTTCCTATTTTTTGGACTGCTGAAACAGTGAACGTAGTAATATAGATTGCAGTTCCTATTTTTTGGACTGCAGAAACAGTGAATGTAGGTATTGCAGTACTAATATTTCAGGACTGCAATAATATATTGCTCTAGAATTTTTTTATACTTTTTAAATTATTTTTTAATATTTTTTTTTGTATAATTTTTTTTTTTTATTTTTTTTTTTTTTTTTTTTGGAGTTTTTAATAATTAGACAATTACTATGGACTTAGCACAAAAATGCACAGGACTAAAGCACCACTGGACTCAGCAGGACAGACACTGGCCAAAGCACCACTGGACTCAGCAGGACAGAGCACAGGACAAAAGGACCACTGGACTCAGCAAGGACAAAGCACTGGACACAAGCATAAAGCACAACTGGACTGATCACGCAGGAGTACCACTACCCTACAACCTCCCATTACCCTGATCACAGCCCAAATGAAAATGGCGACCGCTAGCGGGGAATTTATGCATTCCGAGTCTCGCGAGATCCGACACGAGACTTGGACGTCAGAGCCTCAGTTTCATTTTTTTTTGGCGCCGGAAATACCCGAACAGTGCTCGGATCAGGTCGGATCCGCACTGTTCGGGTGGGCTCGGATTAGCGGAATCCGAGCCCGCTCATCCTTATTGCAAACACATGTTATAGCATGCATACGAGAGTATCATCAGTACTCGGGACTTAGACCAACCCTATAGCTGGAGGAGCAAGAGATACGGCTGAAAAACCAAGTAAGTTTGAGATGCCCTCAGATTGAATTGGATGTGGCTGTGTGCGCTTGCGTTTGACATGCCGTTGCTGTACATTGACTACAGGAAAAACCCCTTCCCCATCCCATTCACTCCATGAAATCGTAGGCTGTAGTAAGTATGCAAATCTGTATTAAATGTTGCTGCGTTTAGTTGTGTATGGCCCGGTTCTGCGCATGCGCAGAGTGATTTTGCGAACGATGCGCACAACATCGGTAGATGTGTATATGAATCAGGCCCTGTCTACGTAATTAGAGCATGGTATATGATTTCTAGTAACAACTAGTATTTAGTTGGTGAACATAGTGATAAGTGGGTTTGAGATACCTCTTAATTTAATAAGACCTAGAATGCGGGAAAAAGAGAGGCACTCTTTATATTGTAAAACATTGGTTATATGTATATTGTTGTTGCGTTTATGTCATTGCACTGAAAATGCAATTTGATACGTTATTTCACATGACTCTTTTTATGTACATATTGCGCAAAACAACCTTCTTATGAAAAGATATATTTTTATGATAAAAATTAAAACTATTAAAACAATTAGTGGCCCCAAGTTTTAGAAATAAATGTGTCACTGTGGCTTCTAAAGACCAATTTGAAGCATCACTATTTGATTTGTGTGTCTGAGGTCATAGATGGGCAGAGATAACAGTTAAAGAGCTACTATTCTAGTAGAAATACCTGGGAAAAGGGCATTACATTGACTTCTCTTTAACAAATTCACATTGTTTAGCACTTATGCTTTAACAAATTATTTTGCTAGAGATGTGTTAAATTCAAATCAATCACAACTGTTACAATATAAACACAGTAAATTCACTTTTAATTCGCTACCATAAACAAACTGGCATATGATCAAGCTATTTTTGGACACATAACTGCACCTTGGGACTGCTTAGAAAAACATCATTTTTCTAATCAGTTTTTGTTTTAAAGAAAAATGTCTAAGTAATGGCAGAAAGGAGGACATGCCTATTATAAATGGTTATATAGTGTTCCAGAAGAGGGACGTGTGTTTTCCTAAACTTTAGCTCTGTAAATCCAGAAAATATTATCATTTTTGAGATATTTGCTTTAAGAAAAGCTACATGTTTTACACCTCTTTATGAAAATGCATTCAGTTATGTTTTTTTTATTTCCTACATAATAGTTTTGGTAAATTATATTGCTACAAAACAGGTTTAACACTGTTCAGTAATAATGTCTTACACAAAGGCATGGTCACCAGTGTTGGTGAGACAAAGCTCACGCCTGGTGCAGCAGCATGTTGGATTCCCCCTCTTGGTTCTGCACAGAGCCCACAAAGTCAATTGCCCCTGTTTTTCCCATGCTTGTAATCTTTCTCTAGACAGGGTAATGGATGGGATGATGAATCGAGAACTTAGGGCCCTTCTAGATCCTGAGCGATCACCCAATCCCCCATTTAATCCACCCCTGCAGGCCTCAAAGGAGGTCTGGACCAAGATACTTTGCATTTGCCACTACCACACTCAGTGCCCCTGATGATCACTAAGCATTACCTCCTATAATTACTGTTAGGGATACTACTTAGAAGTTTTGATAGAAGGGGCAGTGTGAGTAGAACAGGTCTTTTTTTAAATTTACAGTAGTATATTTTAGGCATGGTGCTCCAAATTCAATAAAATAAATAGCACATTGGGCCTGTTTCATTAAGGAAAGTAAAGCAAAAAAAATGAGTAACTTTGCAACTTGGCAAAACCATGTTTCATTTAAGGGTAAGGTAAATTTAAAATGTGGGGACAGGTTTATAGTTGGTGAAGGGCATGTCCTAGATCACCTTCATATTTCAGTGTAAATATAAAGCTATCAAGTATTTATGTGCTACATGAAAAAACATCCAGTATTTGGCTTATGTGCAAAATAATAAACTAATATGCACCCCCTGCATTGCAACATGGTTTTGTATGTATTTATGAGTTCTCATGACTGCAAACCATCTGGACATCCTGGAGTATCTAAAACTATCGAGACTCTATCCCAAACCGACTGGCGGCCCTCCATACCTGCCAATACCCAGGAGTTTATAATGTTTTGTGAAGTTTGCGCCAAGATCAAATCATCTCGCAATTTTCCTACTGGCCCAATCATGCCCTTATCTATTTCAGTAAGGCCATAGACGCATTTATCCATGGACTTTATTGTCGATCTACCTCGGTCTTCTGGATGTAACACTATCTGGGTCATTGTAGACCACTTTAGTAAAATGGCTCATTTCATTACGTTGGCCGGATTACCTTGTACTCGAGCCGTGGTTTCCCTGTTCACCCATAATGCCTTTCGGCTGCATGGCCTGCCGCTTAATATTGTATCTGATCGTGGTTCCCAGGTTGTCGGCACTATAGCCTTTTGTACCTTACTCAGCATTAAGCTTTGTCTGTCCTCAGCATACCACCCACAGTGTCACGGTCACTAGGAGTTTTACCCAGAATTCACCAGGTGTAGCTACACTTACCAGAGGTACGGACCTCTGGATAGTGTGGTGAATCAGTGGAACCATACAATAGAATAAAGGAAAGGAATGTCAATAGTATAAATGCTGAGTCTTGGCACCGTGGAACTGTGATGGTACAGCAGTTTATTAAACAGGATAAAATAAAAAAAGAGTCCAAGTGCCTTAGCACACAGGTAGCATATAGCAGACCAGTACTTGATAACTGGATAACGTTAGGCAAAGACCAATCAACAATATAGTAAAAGAGTCAGTGACTTGCAGCTACAATACAGAGACACTTGTAGACTTTAGTCCAGCTAATAGGTACCATACAGAGTAGTAGCTATATCACAAGGAAACATGAATGGTCTACTGCTGGTAAGTTTCACCACGGATATGTAGAAAAGACTTGTCCAGCGCAGGTGTGTAATGGAATAGCGTGAGTGGTCTGCAATTGCCAAGTTGTACCACTGATGTGACGAGAAGACTTGTCCAGGTGCAGGCATGGAACGGAGTAATGTGGGTGGTCTGCAATAGGCAAGTTGTACCACTGATGTGAAGGGAAGACTTGTCCAGGTGCAGGCATGGAACAGAGTAACGTGATTGGTCTGCAATAGGCAAGTTGTACCACTGATGTGAAGGGAGGACTTGTCCAGGTGCAGGCATGGAACGGAGCAATGTAAGTGGTCTGCAATTGCCAAGTTGTACCACTGATGTGAAGGAAAGACTTGTCCAGGTGCAGGCATGTAACGGAGTAACGTGAGTGGTCTGCAATATGCAAGTTGTACCACTGATGTGAAGGGAAGACTTGTCCAGGTGCAGGCATGTAACGGAGCAATGTGAGTTGTCTGCAATAGGCAAGTTGTACTACTGATGTATAGAGGAGACTTGTCCAGGAGCAGGCAGGTAACGGAGGTAGCGAGAGTAGTCTGCAGCGGGTAAGTTCTACTACCGATGTGGAGAGGAGACTTGTCCAGAAGCAGTCAGGTAACGGAGGTAGCGAGAGTAGTCTGCAGCGGGTAAGTTCTACTACCAATGTGGAGAGGAGACTTGTCCAAAAGCAAATGGATAACACGAGCAGAAACAGGAAACACCTCAGAGTCTCAAGGAGTGAGAACCAAGAACAGGCAAAGGTAATAGGGCAACAGGTGCCTTAAGTACTGAGAGGTGATTAATTAACAAATGAGACTAGAGGCGAGGTATTAACAGTTCAGGGTTTCTGCACAAGCGCAATCTTAGTCAAGATGGCGGACGGCCGCGGCTCAAGAGAGGTGCCGGCAGGAGCGAGAGAGACCCATGTCCCAAACTAGAGGCACTAACAGACCGGTGAGTGACACACAGTCAAATGATCAAACCGAGAGGGTGAATCAATCCTTGTAGCAATTCCTATGCCTGTATGTTTCGAAATTCCAATATAATTGGGCTATGTAAATATACTGGGTTTTCTGGCCTAATTCTACCCACTTCACGCTGGCTGGCCACCTAGGGGTGCTTTACTATGCCAGGAAAGCCATACCCAGTACCTTTTAAGGTTTATATAGTCACTCAGGGAAAAGCAGTAATAAAGTAAAACAATACAGTTATTGTAATAAAAACAATCACTAGAATATTATATAAACACAGTAAATAAATACCAGGCAGGTTCATCACATTATCTGTCCATTACACCTCAAGCTCACGGAGTTACAGTCACCTGGATGTTCTGAATTGCAGAATCCAAAGCCTATAGATCTCTCTCAGCTGCATATGTAGTCTTTGGTAGAGAATGGCAACTCAACACCAGACCTTGCACCTTCCAGGAATCAATCCACAGAACAAACACCCCCCGCACCCCCTGGAGTGGCTCCTTATATCTAGAGACAAATTTCCATATTGTTTTCTCCTCCCTGGGCAAACCCCTGGGTCTCTCCTACTTAAACATTGGTGAGTGCTGGACTAGGGGGTTTGAGGGGGAGTGGAGAAGAGCTCTTATTCCACAGAAACTCCATTGCAGTTTCCCAATGCAGAATGTCTCAGGCAGCCCTATGGTGCCTGGCATCTGTAACACTGCAATATGCTTCGCCCAAATTTGGATGAAGGTTCATATCGCTCTCTAGCAAGCCTCCTTTAAATCCAAACATTTGCAGATCTGCATCATAGACAGTGCTCTATCAAAGCTGGCGACAGGGTCTGGCTGTCAACACATAATATATCTAAAAGGGCAGGAAAGACCAGGAGTTTTTGGCTAGTTGCACTAATCTTAGTGCAGCTAGCCAAAATCTCCTGGTCTTTCCTCCCCTTTTAAGTATACTATATCTGAGTTGTAGGTCGCACCCCAGGTCTAAAACTCTAAAAATCATCAAGAGATTATAAAAGGTAGCAAATTGTTATCCTGACTCCTACTGATAGATTATATATACTGGGTCATAATCCTATGGTTGGTGCGGTAGTATAACCTTCCTCTGTATATGTCAACACGTAATATCAGACTCCGGCAACCTTGCAAGAAGCTTGGTCCCAGATTCATTGGACCATTTGTCATCATTAAGCAAGTTAACCCTATGGCTTTCAGGTTAAAAGATTCTGGATTCTAAAATGGTTCAAGGAAAAGTTCATTTCCTGGTGCACTGGAAAGGTTATTGCCCGGAGGAACGTTCTTGAGTACCTCAGAAACATCTGCATGCCAATAAGTTTGTTAAACAATTCCTATGGAAACCAGGATGTTGAGGTTCCTTAACCCTTCCTCAAGGATAGGAGGGTATTGTCACTAGTGAAGGCGGTGCCCGAGCCACTGCGACTCACTTTGATCTGTCAGGCTGCGTCCCAGCCGTCACCATGATTACTGCGGCGTCATTTCCCCTTCCTTCATCTAGGCAATGGCCGGGATGCAGCCAGCGACACATCCAGGCATTAGGTTTCAGCCGGGTGCAAAATAGATTAAATAATTAACGAGCACACTTGGGGCATAATTACAGGAGTTGTGCCCTTCTTTCCTGATTGGTCAGTTATGCTATTTAGGGCAGGGAGGGCTTAGCCTCCCTGCCGGTTATAGCATCTCTCTGAGGTTTGCTGACCTGCTGCTGTGTTTGTGTCTCCTCTGAATACCTTACTGACTGATACTTGTTGTGGAACCCTGTCTTTGTTTTTCAGATTCTGCTTGTGTTCAGATTATCCTGAGCTTTGCTTGTATTTCGGAAATTCCTGAATGCTGCCAACTCTGACCTTTAGCCTGTTCCTGACCACGCATTTGTTATGGACCACTGACCTTGGCTTACTTTTGACTACCCCCAATCATCCTGTCTACTGCCTGCTATTTCCTGCTGCGCTACAGCTTCCAAGGGTAATCTTTTACTATACTATAGGTTAAGACCTGGGGGCATCTAAGTACCTGAGAGCGCATAAAGCTCCACGAGAAAGGTGGCTGCTAAAGGTGAAGACCTCTATACCATCTGTTCAAAAATGTTATCCTGGTTACTGTTGGCCCTAACACACGCTACCCAGTTGCAGCTCTCTGAATAGGTACCAGGTGAGACTGACAGGTAAGATGGGTGTTCACCAGCAAGAGGAGATATTGGAGAAGCAGAGCAGATCCAAACATAGGAAGACAGCAATAGAAGAGAAGTTTTGGATACAGGACACTGATAACAAGGACAGCTAAAAGACACCGGATACTAGGATAGCGGAGAAGCAACGGATAATGGATTGCAGGAATTAGTTGATAAACATTGGACTTTGGATACCAGGATTAGCTGAGGAGCACTGTATACAGGTTACCAAGATCAGCTGAGAAGCCCCAGATACTGCATACCAGGAATATTAAAGGAAGCACAAGGATACTGGATACCAGAATTTGCCAGGAAACACAGTGGAAACAGGAGGCAAAATGATCCAGCATGAAGTTCTGGCATCATACTGCCAGAAAAGGTACTTAAAATAAGCAGCAGGGTGGGTGGGAGTGCTAATTAGTCCACCAATGCAGGGCAATAGAAGGAGATAAAAGACTTGTTAGCACCGCCAGAGGGTCCAATGGAGGAGGCCCATCTTGAGGCCCATCTTTCTGATAAGAAAGCCAGAGGGCCCAGAACGTGACATTTACCCTCTTAAATGCACTCCAAAATCACCTAATTGGGATTTTTCTACCTCCCTTTCAAAACCTTTTCTCCAAAGAGACACGCCAAACCTAATTATATCAGGCGATTTCAGTATAGTAGATAATCTCAAATTAGAGAAAATTCACCCACCACATAACCTTACTTGTTCCCTATGGGGAAATATACATCTCCTGAAAAATAGACATACCCTTGGAGACTATGCAACCCCACTGACAAGACATATACATTTCACTCCCATGTTAACAAAATATTCTCAAGGAGTGATTATAGCTTGTGTGACAACCAGCTAATCCGTAGGTTTATCTGTACCTATATTAATAGCAGAGCCATAACTTAGAATTCTAGCGCCCCTGGGTGGTGGCCCCTGTCGCACAGCCCTAGTTACAGCCCTGATTAATAGCATACTCATTTCTGATCATGTCCCTATTTCCATTCTCGGAAATACACCCCTGGCCAATTTATCTGGATATTTCCCTTTTATCTCTACCGATCAGATGATTTTTGTGAATTATTAAAATGGCTTGAGTACGTAGATTATAACTTAATCGATTGAGATAACCCTATTTTATTTTTGGAAACAGCAAAGGCAGTGATGTGAGGTCATGTGATATCATACCAGGACAAGCAAAAAAAGATTATAGAGATAAATATGACTTCTTACATGCTGCCATAACTATTGCTTTTGCTGATTATATGTCGAACCCCACAGACACTAACTTCCCCATTTACAACTCTTTCAAGCACCGCTATGAACTTATAAATTGATTGAGCAATATTAGACAGCTTCTAGACAGTTTTGTTGCTATCTGCTGCAAGATTCAAATCAGACTACTCCAAAAATAAATCTTATTACTAAAACGTCAATGAAAATTGTCCATCCAGAATCCGATAATGGGTTCTAGATGTTGTACAATTGAGGATTTAATGACAACGTTTCACAAATTTTATGAACATCTTTATACTTCCACAACTTTACATCTTAAAATGCTTAATGCAGCTAAAATATCATTACTTACTTAAGCTAAGAAGAAATTCCTAAAATCTGATATCACCAAAGATAAAGCAAAGCACACAAATTCCTCATTACAAAACAATAAATCTCCAGGACCAGATGGATTTAGTGCGAATTTTACAAAATCTTGAGTGTAACTGCAATCCCGTTTTTGGTAATCCCATTTTATACCAAAAACTACATAAAGAAAGTTTCAATTACCCCATATTTAATGAGGTTAATACAATCTTTATACTAAAACCTAAAACAAATCCAAAGATGATTTCCTCTTATAGGCTCAATAAGAATTTAAAATTATGGCTTAAATTATAGCTAATATACTACAATTTTTTTGTGTAGTCTCTTGATGAATCATCAGCTTGGCTTCACACATGGTAGACATTATGTAAAATGTGTGAGCACAGAAATAACCGCTATTGTGGCTGCATCTCAAAGGAAATCCCACTCCTCTCCTGAAATGTTATTAAGGCGTGATAATGAGAAAGTGTTTGATAAGGTTTCATGGACACACAATATTTGAACAACATGCTTTTGGTTTCACAGTTCATAAGATGTATGTACATCTCCCCAAGTACTATTCTTAACATCAATGCCATAAAAAGCGCCCCGGTTACCATGACCAGAAGTATATGCCAAGGCTGTTTTTTATCACCATTGTTATTTACCCTAGCTTTAGACCCTTTGCTCAGATTTTTGGAGTCCATGGCTGAATTAGGGATATTAGATCTGGATCCTTGGGAACCAAATTATGGCTTCTGCCGATGATCTGATGTTATAGATATTGGACCTTAGACAATCCCTTCTTCTCATCTTAAATATGATAAGGCAATATGATATGATCTCTGGATTCACAATAGATCAGGATAAATCTATAGGCACGTTTTTAAACTCTGTGATTACACTGTATTGTTGCAAGCATCTAAAACGATCATGGGCGGCTTCATCACTAACCTACTTGGAAATTCAATTGCCAAAAAATATACACACACTATGCTTGATTAATATGAACCCCCTTATTAAAAGGGTATTGGAAGGAATGCATAGTTGGAAGAAATTCCCATTGTCCTACCTAGGCTAAATTGTTATATCCCATGTAAATTTTACCTATAACCCTCACAGTTGCTGATGAAAAACTCCTTAACAGTGAATTTTGCAAATATATATGGCAAAACAAATGCCCATGCATTAGCCTAGTTAAGCTTCAGTGAATACTCCAAATCTTAAATTATATAATTGTGCTAGAACCTTACGAATCATAAGGATACACTCCCTCCATGGAGGGCTGTTTGCTCTCTGAGGTGGATCTAATTTATTTTCTACACATAAATAAAATCTCAGACACTTTGGATAATTATTTACTAATGACTTTCTGGATAACATGGAAATCAATCTGGAAAATAAATAATCTTAATAATTATCATTCCTTAATTTTTCCTGAATTCCAGGACAGCAGAGACTAATTTCCTCTCCAATTTCAGTTGTAGAAATGGAGGAAATACTGTATGTTCTCTGGTGAATCTGAGGGAGAGAGTACTCCTGACAGTGGTCCAGATGATAGATAAGTATAGTCTTATAAAGACACAAGTAAATGCATTATTTCAGTCTAAAAACTATGCCACTTTGGTTTCTAGATCTCTATCCCCTTCTGACTGGTCAACTGAACTGGTCATGTTGCTGTCCAAACCTTTGCAAGAGAGCAGAGCTATCTCGTTACATTACAGAGTCTTAAGATCTGCATTTAATCATAATATGATAATTGTTGGTCTATCCTATTGACTGGATGTTTTTCCCAATATCAAACTAGAATAACTTTTCAAAACTTTGTAATATTCATGATCCACGATGGCAGTGATTTCTTATAGAGAAATATTTCTTAACATCTTCCATAGAGGCTATTTGTCTCCGCACCGTAGACATAATTTGGGTTTATCCAATACAGATGCTTGTTTGTAATGTGGTTCCCAAGGAGCGTCCTTTATGCATTGTATGTGGTAATTTCCCAGAATAAAACACTTTTGTAAAGTGATTCCGATTTATGCCTCTAACCATTTACTGAATTTTTTCCCACTTTCTATACAGCGTGGGCAGTATTGGGAATAGTGGACCCTTCCTTGAAACTAACTAAAGGTAATAGAAGATAACTATAAATTGTTTTGGCAGTAGCTAGGAAATGTAATTTACAAACATGGATACAATAACAGCCACCTGATTTGACTTTTTTAGGTGATAGGGTTAGAGGCATCAATGCATAAGGAATCACATACTAACAAACTCCAGCGGTTTTGGTGCATGTTGGCACCAATGAGCGAGTTAGAGGAAGAAGGGGTGTCCTAAAGAATAATTTCAGGGACATAGGTCGCAAACTTAAGGCAAGGACATCCAAGGTAGTATTTTCGGAAATACTACCTGTGCCACGCGCTAGTCCAGGGAGGCAGCGGGAGATTAGGGAGGTTAATGCGTGGCTAAAAGATTGGTGTAAGTAGGAGGGTTTTGGATTCTTAGAGCACTGGGCTGATTTCTCGGTCAGTTGCCATCTTTATTGTCGTGATGGATTGCACCTGAATGAGGAGGGGGCTGCAGTGCTAGGGGAGAGGATGGTTAGAAGGTTGGAGGAGATTTTAAACTAGGCTCCGGGGGGGAGGGGCAAGCAAGTATTTATGGGATAGACATTGAGAGTAGTAAGGAGGAATTTAAAAAGAGTAAAGGGGGTGGAGAGGGGGGAAAGGGAAGCATAGCCGATAAGGAGCGGCCCTTTTTAAAGCAAAAAGAAATACCTAAGGGAGGCAATAGACTTAAGTGTATGCTTGCAAATGCAAGAAGCCTGACAGGTAAAATGGGGGAGATAGAACTAGTAGCAATGAATGAGCAGTATGATATTATAGGTATTACTGAGACCTGGTGGGATGATACACATGACTGGGCAGTCAACTTGGAAGGCTATTCTCTCTTCAGGAGGGATAGGGTAAATAAAAGGGGAGGAGGAGTATGTCTTTATATTAAGCCAGAATTAAAACCAATTATTCAAGAAGTTATATACGAGAATATTGGTGATAATATAGAGGCATTGTGGGTGGAAATATCCAGCGGAGGAAAAAGTTCAGAGAAGTTTCTGATAGGGATGTGCTATAAACCGCCAGATATTAGTACGATTGAGGAAGCCCAACTTCTACAGCAAATTGAAAAGACTACACAACTAGGTCAAATTTTAATTATGGGGGATTTTAATTATCCGGACATTGATTGGAGTACTGAGACCTGCGGTACAGCTAGGGGAAATAGGTTCCTGAGCACGCTAAAAGACCATTACATGTCCCAATTAGTAGAGGAACCAACTAGGAACCGGACTATACTGGACCTAATAATAACAAACAATGTAGACGTAATATCAAATATTCAAGTAAAGGAGCACTTGGGAAACAGTGATCATAATATGGTCTCATTTGAAATTAGTTTCCAGAAACAACAGTATAAGGGATCAACTAGGACTTTAAACTTTAAAAAGGCAAATTTTAATATGCTAAAGGAGTCTATAAAGAGCATAGACTGGGACTGAAGGAAAAAATACGGAAGAAATGTGGGCTGTCTTTAAAATGTTGTTGGAAACATACACGTATAAGTTCATTCCTATGGGGAATAAATGTAAAAGAATTAAGTCTAAACCAATGTGGCTAAATAAAAAGGTAAGGGAAGAAATGCAAGGGAAGAAGCGGGCATTTAAATTGTTTAAGTCTGAAGGGTCAGAGGAGTCCTTCCGTAGGTACAAGGAATGTAATAAAACATGCAAAAAGGAAATTAGATTGGCTAAATTAGAAAATGAAAGGCACGTTGCAAAAGAAAGTAAGACAAACCCCAAAACGTTTTTTAAGTATATAAATGGCAAAAGGATTAAAAAAGATAATATAGGACCCCTAAGAAGTGAGATGGGTGAATTGATAAATGATACTAAGGAAAAAGCAGAGGTATTAAACACGTTCTTTTCTTCAGTATTTACCAGAGAGGAACAAATGGCAGGAGTAATACATAAAAATGGAAATGAAACCATGCCATTAATTAATACTTGGTTGTCAGAGGAAGAAGTCCAAAGGCGACTGAAGAATATTAAGATAAATAAAGCTCCAGGTCCAGATGGCATACACCCAAGGGTCCTTATGGAGTTAAACTCGGAAATAGCTAGACCGCTATTCTTAATTTTCAGAGATTCAATCTCATCAGGCTCAGTACCAAGGGATTGGCGAATAGCAGATGTGGTGGCATTGTTTAAAAAGGGGACGAGATCACAACCAGAGAATTATAGACCTGTAAGCCTGACATCAATAGTGGGGAAACTACTGGAAGGTATTTTAAGGGACAGTATTCAGGGTTACTTGGTACGCAATAAAATTATTAGTGGGAATCAACATGGATTTGTGAGGGATAGGTCATGTCAAACTAATCTAATTAGTTTCTACGAGGAAGTTAGTGGGAACTTAGACCAGGGCAGGACAGTAGATGTGGTCTACTTAGATTTTGCAAAGGCCTTTGATACAGTGCCACACAAGAGGTTGGTTTACAAAGTAAGGGAACTGGGTCTAGGAATCAAAATTTGTACTTGGATCGAAAACTGGTTAGAGAATAGGGAACAGAGAGTTGTGATAAATGGAACATTTTCTAATTGGTCAAAAGTCTTAAGTGGAGTACCTCAAGGTTCCGTGCTGGGACCACTCCTTTTTAATATATTTATTAATGACTTTGGTCATGGTTTAGAGAGTAAAGTTTCTATTTTTGAAGATGACACTAAACTCTGTAAGGTAAATAAAATCAGAGCAAGATGTAGCTTCTCTACAGAGGGACTTGAAAAAACTGGAGGATTGGGCGGCCAAATGGAATATGAGGTTTAACACAGATAAATGTAAGGTTATGCATTCAGGGATCAAAAACAAGAACGCAATCTATAAATTAAATGGAATTTAGGAAAATCTATAATGGAAAAGGATTTGGGAGTGCTCGTAGACAGTAGACTTAGCAATAGTGCTCAATGTCAAGCAGCAGCTGCAAGGGCAAACAAAATATTGGCATGCATAAAAAGGGGCATAGATGCAAGGGAAGACAGTGTAATTTTGCCACTGTATAAATCGTTGGTAAGACCTCATCTTGAATATGCAGTACAGTTCTGGGCACCACTCTATAAAAAAGATAATTTGGAACTAGAAAGGGTTCAGAGAAGGGCGACAAAATTGATAAAGGGTATGGCGTCATTAAGTTATGAGGAAAGGTTAGCCAGTTTAGGCATGTTTACTTTAGAAAAGAGGTGTCTAAGGGGAGATATGATTACTATGTACAAATACATTAAGGGTCAATACAGAGAACTTTCATGGGAACTTTTTACCCCAAGGACCATACACAGGACACGTGGTCATCCCCTAAGGTTAGAGGAGAGGAAATTTCACAACCAGCAAAGGAAGGGGTTCTTTACAGTAAGGGCAGTCAAGATATGGAATTCATTGCCAGGGAAGGTTGTGATGGCAGATTCAATAGATATGTTTAAGAAAGGGTTAGACAAATTTTTAGCGGAAAGGTGTATCCAGGGATATGACCGTTAATTTAAAATAAAGGATAGTAGTGGATACAGTGTAAAAATTGGATTGCAATATTGAGTCTGGGGGGATTTTCAAAATTGAAACAGATTGGCGGTTGCTTACTCTGGATTAATTTCAAATATAAGTGCAGGATCGCAGGAGACCCAAAATAGGTTGAACTTGATGGACTGGTGTCTTTTTTCAAACTCATCAACTATGTTACTATGTTACTATGTTACTATATGGAAAAGTTTCATTATCAGTGTACCTCATATAATACAGAAAAAGTGTAGGGATAACAGCGCTGCTCTAAAGATGTGTAAAGCTGCCAGAGTGGGTCTGTGTGGGACCAATTCCAAACTCCCCAATATAGGTCAATGTAAACATAATATTGACCCACGGCGCTATGAATAAAAATGTATATTAACGGAAATACAGTAGGGCTATATGGCAAGGATGAATGCTAATAGATATAATAACAACAACAGGAGGCACTTTAAAAATAACCAGAAGGGTTTATTGAATATCCTATAACTCAACGATAATGTTGGGATGAAGCTATATAATACTGAAAAAGTATTTATTAGTGCTTTATAAACAATTTGTGGCATGAGACAAGACTCTTACTGAATGATCTGTCTGTCAGACTTCGAACCCGAAAGTGAGTACGGGTGAACTTATCTGTTCCATGCAGGCAATCTCTTCGGTGGGTGATGCTGCTTCCTCCAGATGGAGTGCCCCATCTTACCTTCTTGTCTGAATACACAGACCCGTTCTTCTATTTAATACCTCTATGGCCTCTTCCCATTGGCTCCTCTTTATTGTTTGGGTATTTAAGGCACCTGACATAGCAGTCAGATGCCTGTTCTTTGTGCTCACTTTTGTGTAGTATTTAGACTTGGCTCCCTATGATCCCTATGATCCTGTATACCCATCTGTAAAGTATTTGTATTGGACTCCATGCTGTTCCAGTGACTCTACATTACGCTGTTCAGTGTCACCTCCTCGTGTACAGCCCACAGTTCAATGCTACCTATCTGCAAACTATTTTTATTGGAATCCACGCTGTTCCAGTGCCTCTACAATCAGCTGTTTGGTGTCACCTCCTCGTGTACAGCTCACAGTTCAGTGCTACTTCAGAAGACTATTCTTGTATTTCTCTCCTTGCAACCATCTATCAATTCTCTACTCTTCTAGCGGGTCTGTCTGGTGCTAACCCAAGGGGCCGTGTCCTGTGGGGCAGGGGGTGAAAAGACCATACCTCCTTGCGGGAGTTCCTGGCGAAGATCACCTGTCCTGTTAGACTCCGTGCCTTTGGGTAGAGTAGTGCCAAACTGGGCAGATTCTGGAGATCCAAAGTTCAACCTTGTACTCTGTGACACCTCCAATCTTGATAGATGAACAAGAATATGATAGAGTTACTTATAAGAGACAATGTACATATTATTTACCTTACTAATGGACATGTACCCCTTTTACATATTGTATTTTCAAGCTTATACTTCAGTGCAAACATATCATATTCTGATATTTCCATAGCTTGGAACGCCTGGATGGCATGTTAGAGGTTATGATCAATCTATACTATTATTAGTCCACTACTTGTCATTATGTCTGTATATTTACAATTCTGACGTTTGGTTTATTATTGATATTGCGTTATCCATTCATTCATCTACTTTAGACACTGTTTCTTGTTTATCTCTTCATGTTTTAAACTATATTCACTTCTTTTGACTTCTTTTGTAATATGAGACATCATTAGTGGATTTTGTTTGATTAATGTTACTCCAATAAAAAGTTTATGTAAAACAAAAAACATCCTAAGAGGTGTAAAGATAAGCTACTATATTTGGCATGGTTTGTGATTTGTCTAACTTTGGCAGATTACCACAACAACATAAAGGAATTTTTTCTGGAAAACTAAGCATGGATGTGAAGTTATTTGAAGGCTCCTTAAGTATTGAAAGAAAAGACAGCCAACACCAAATTTAACAGTCGCCAACCCTTGCAATAGAAGGAAAATTCTTAGCTTTAGTGCCCTTGTCATTTAAAGCAGTAATGGGGTTAACTGACAAAAGTAAATTCTTGAAAAACCTCATGATAAATTTTAATAATTAATTTCTCTAGTCTAACACACAAAGGATGTCAGCTATACATAAGTAGGAGAATTTAATGCACAATATTGCTATATTGGGATGAGGTCACCTGCCACCGTCAAAACATCTCCTTAGCCTCTGTAGCAACAAGTTTATTCAGGGTGTCACAATTAAAACCTTACTGAGTCACAATTTTCAAAGTATGCAGTACCTATGAGGGATGGGGTCTGACTCCCAAAAAATCCAACTTAGACAGCAATTAAAGAAAGTTGTATACTTTTTAATTAATGAAATGTGTACAAGTGAATAAACTCATTTTAGAAAGTGCTACCAGGACAATTAAGACCACTGTGCATGTGAAATCAAAAGATAGTCCGGCTCTCTAAAACGAACAATATATGAATCACTTATAAGCTTATGTATAAGTAGGAGAATTGTGTGTACAATATAGCTATATTGGGATAAGCTCACCTGCTAACGTCAAAGCATCTCTTGTAGGTGAGTCTCTAATATGTGTAGCAACAAGTGTACCTTCCTGAGTCTCCATTGTCAGAGGTAGCAGCACCTCCTCTGCAGAAGGTAGGTATAAGAACTGCATTGCGGGTTTATTTTGCCTTGTCCCAGCATTGTTTTGACTATACAAGTATTTTTATTTTTTGTCCATAAAATGTAAAATTAGAAATGCCATATAAACATGTAATTCAGAGTACTGGAATATGCATTTCATACAGTGTTTGCTATAGGAAAGGTTTGCTGCACTATTAAAAAAAAACAAAACAACTATTTGCACAGTAATTTGAGATGTGGCTTATAAACATCTTAGTGGGCTTTGGACTGACCTTCCTGTCTCGGGAACACTGGGCAGCTGTTAAATGTTGCAATTTTTGGCTAGGACTGACTGAGAGACATCTGCTGATATAAAAGTAATATGCTTGAGATGTATTATGACTTAAATAGATAACAGAACAATTATTTCATCTTATTTTTTATGATTGTTGTCAGTCCATAAATGTTGTCTGGATTGGATTTAGATGAAAACTGTCCAAACGTTTGCCAACTATGTAAGCCTAGAGATATGCTTGTGGATAAATATTGTATTGTCTTCTTTTATTGTCTACTCCTTGTTTCTGGAAATTGGCTGTGATGTAACTATAAGTCACACTTCTGTATTCTCCTTAGTAAACATACACTATGACTTTATTCTTAAAGTATCTGTGTAACAAAGAGATGTAGAAAACATCATTGCTGATTGATTCCCTTAACCACATTGCCATCGGAATTATGGAAATAACACTCACCAGTTCCAGTTGGATAATTTAACTGTGAATGCATCAATCACCAATCACCAACAGAAATTCCATGAGGAATATATATGAGACAGCATGCTATCCCAAGATAGCAGAGGAGAGCAGGATATGCGGTTTATGATGGAGACTCAAGACAAGTCAACATCTGACACTCTTATGAGGCAGCTGTTCCACGCTTCATATTTCTGGAATGTCCTAAAAACATGAAGACTCATCTCTCAGCTCTTATATTTACATTATTATTACTTTGATATTGACAACAGACAGCAAAACACAGATAACTATAGGCTACCAAAAATACAGAACAATATCTTGATGGCACAAGTGGTTTATTAGGAAGAACTTTTAAAAGAACCAATTTTGTTGATAATTTATTAAACTTTCCATTTTTATAATTATGCTACAAAAAACTTTCAATCTCTTTATTTGCCATTTTACTGATAGTATTAAATTAGACATAGTCTGAGTAGAGCTGTAAAACTCATATTTCCAAATCATGTGCTGTCTTTTTCTAAAGCTTGCTGATAATTGTTTTCGTTTTAGCAGCTAACACTAACGACAATGTATAACAGCTGGCAAGTAACAGTGTGAAATAATATGCCGCATCTGTATAATAGAATACAATAGAAACACACGGTCTCCCAACAACACATGTGTTTCTGTAAAAGCAATTATTCTGTAGCAGTTGGAGAGCTCATTTATTCTCTGTTAGCGTTCACATGCTATATGTACCAGGCACTCTCTTCTCTTTAAGTTAACTTTAATAAGCTGATGTCATGATTAAGCACATTGAGGGAGTTATATATCTGCCTGCGGTTCAACACATCATGGTCACTGCATGAGCGCTTTTATAAATCGTGATCAATAGATCACTGTGATAAACCCTTTAACAATACTCATCGAACTTTTAGAAAACGCAGAATGGAAAAATAAAACAATAAGCAGCATGCATGTTCCATCTGGTGTTTATAAAACCATATTATAATGATCTAATGATACATGTTTTCAAAGTGATCTGCTGAATGCATTTTAGTGCAAAACAACCTAGGCAAATGCACTGTGAAACTATCTGTGAGTACTAGTTATAAGGTATACATTATTACATATATATTTATATCACATGGCTAATCTATTTGAATGTTCTAATCTCTAAACTCTTGCCTGATTATGCACCTATTAAACATTTTTTACTTAATGATTAGAGGGGCTTGTTTTCTCCTGATCACATACATTTTTATATTTTCTTTTACCCAAGTAAATGGTTATATTTAGATATACAAGTATAAACAATCCTTACACAGTGAGTTGTTTGTTTGTCTAATGTAGAATGCAATAACATACATATACAAATATATATATATATATATCTCATCATCATTTATTTATATCTGCAGCGCTGTACAGAGAACTCTCTCACATATATATATATATATATATATATATATATATATATATATATATATATGTGGTGGTCGAGTACTGATGGGAAATCCTTCCCTTACCTTGTCTCCCAGATACGAGTCAGGTTCTTTTCTCTTTTGGATATCCGGTGGTCAGGAGATAAATACTTCAATGAAAGGGACAAAGATTGGTCAAACAACTTGATTTTATTGAGAATGCGGTAAGGATAGTTTTGGTAAGCCACCGCGCCACTGACCCCTTCAGCTCAATAGTAATGACAAAATAATGCGTCTGATCAGCATAAAGCACAATAACATTTAACATATAACATACACCTGGTGAGTATAAGGCAGAATAACGATAACATCTTCAATACACATTGTCTAATAAGGCACACTGGTAATCACAGTTACTACTTTCACGTTAACAATATCTGACTGGTGATGATGCAATAACCATCAACAATAACCCATCAAGACTCTTACGGTCACTACCGTGCCCACTAGAGGGCTACTTCTTATTCAGGTGTTTGGGGTACCGTGCTATTCCCTATGGGTCAGGCGCCCCACTTTTAGCATCTACTGCTGAGTTAACTTGAATTGCAGTGGTACCACTAACACTGAATGTCACACCTTCAATATTAATAAATCAATTCTTAGGTAAATCACATAACATTAACATCATCTAAAACATTTGGTGCACCAATATTATCCCCGGTAACGTTACCATATTTTCCATTTAGTCCTGGGCTGACCTGTGCACAGGAATTTGGGTAGTGTTCCAATGTCCTGCAGAAGTTTCCATTAAGGGTTAAGTATTATAGTAGAAAGCAGGGTTGTTGCTCATTTCAGCCACAAGATGGCGCTGTTCTCTCAACAGTCAATGAATATCAGCACCTGCGCTCTGCAGCAGGGTATAATGTCCAGATATCAGCACACACACACACACACACACACACACACACACACACACACACACACACAGGATATAGCTGAAACGACCGTCTTAATTGTTCCCTGCAGCCTGTGTATAGGTATGATCTGGGAAAAGCTCTCACAATCCTTCCTTGTACAAGAATGCAATGTCAGTTTTGGATAGTTTCTCTCATCACTCTTCCCTCTGACACTGGGGTTTGTGCAATACACTGCAGGCTAAGGTTTTACCTTGAAAAGAGTTCTGTAGTTAGTGAATACTGTCTTTGGCGCCCCGCTGCGTGTCCCCAGCTGTTCTCCGTCCGCTTTGCTGGCAGCGTCACAGTTCTGGCAGCAGCTTATCTTCTCTCTGCTCGGCTGCACATCCTCCCCCTTGTTCCTTCTACCATGCTGCTCTCTCTCTCTCCTTCCTGCACACCCTCTTCCTGTTACTCCCCCAGCCAATCAGGGCCTTCATCCTCCTCCTGTCAATCACTCCTGGGCACAAGTTTTCAGGAGCACAATTAACCCCTTGTTGCCCTGCATTTTAGAAGTGTTTATGCACTCCTCTGTGCTGTTCAACAGGGCTTTGGGGTACCACATATATATATATATATATATATATATATATATATATATATATATATATGCTACAGACTCAACAGACTCATTGTTGTTCAGTATGTAGTTTGCGAAAATGTCTAATGCATATTTTACTCCGCACAAGCTCCTTTTCTGTCTCTCTGTTAGTGCAATGAGCATTTTCCTGCACAAATAAGAAATTATGCAGCACCACGTGATATTAAAAACTTGTTACATAATTTTAAACTGCAAACACAACAATACAAAAAAAAAATGCAAGAGTTTAATCACAACTAAGCCCAAATTCAGCATTGGGAAACACAGTTTTAATAACAAATGCTGTGTCATAATGATTGGGATAACAAGGAGTCATAGGGCTAGATTTACTCATACCACTTTCATACTGCCGCCCCTGCAATATCCCTGGCTTTTGAAGCCGGGTTTTTGCAGGGTCTCGGAGCGTCCCAGCTCAGAAACACCATTCATACTCCACCTCGGACCCGGGAATTTCCCGGGTTGACCCCATTCATACTGCACAAGTCTGTGCCCTGGCAATTTGTGGGAGTCATCACCAGAAGCAGTTTTCATTGGCTAAAAAACAGTGATGTCATTAAAAGGTGACTGGTTTGTTGACGCATAAAGATGATGCAAAAGTGGGTGGTGATTGTTTACCACATTACTTTTCATCATGGCCGACAACTCACTTTTGTGTAGCCCAGAGTTCATGTTTACTAGTATTTTTTTGCTGTTTTATGCAGCAAATGAGAGTTAGCTGCAGCTGCTGACACTGTGCACTCTTGCACAGTCCCAGTTCAGGAGGAGGAAGGTGAAGTTTATGGCACAACAGAAGAAAACTCGGTGTCTGTATATGCGCAGGAGGAGAGCGTTTCTCAGGGCCAGCATCACCTCAATTTTGAGATTCAGTGCTGCCAGTAACCGAACCATGCGTGCCAGAGAGCGTAGCCACGGAGAAGCTTTCTGGTCTACTGTGGAAGCATTTGAGGAACAGCAGTGGATGCAACACTTCAGAATGTCACGTGGTACATTTAACTATGTGCTGGACCTTATTACCCCAGCACTTTCCAGGAAGGCCACTAACTTTGGGAAACCTATTCCACCATGTAGGCGCCTTTCTATTGTGTTGTGGTGGTATGCTACCCCTGGAGAATACCGGACAATCTCCTGCTTGTTTGGAGTGGGGATATACACGGTGTGCACTCTAGTGCATGAAGTCACCACGGCATTGCTGGAAGCCCTGTATCATCGCTTCATCTCCTTACCGCAAGGTCAGCGCCTGGATAATACAATTGCAGGATTCCTGAAGCGTGGGTTTCCACAGTGTGCTGGAGCCATAGACGGGACACACATCCCCATCATTGCCCCCACAGACAACCATGCGGATTACTACAACCGCAAAGGCTGGCATTCCATCATTCTGCAGGCTGTGGTTGACCACAACTATAGGTAAGCATTTTTTATGTTTTTTTTTATGTGACTGTGCCATGTGTAATGCGTATTGTAAAACATATTTATATATGTTTTTTTTATGTTAGTTTCACAGATGTTTTCATCGGGTGGCCTGGACGTTCCCATGACACCAGAGTTCTAGCAAATTCGGACCTTTACCAAATTGCTGAGGAAAGACAAGATGGCTGGCTGTTCCCTAGAGAGGTAAATATCGGTGTAATGTTGTATGATGTTTTTGTAATTGAAGCTTATATACTATTGTTTGCTATCAATATTGTATGTATTTACTTCCCCTTTTTATATACAGATGTAACACTTGCAAATGGCATTTTCACCATATAGTACCAAGTGTACTGCGTGATTTGACCAATATTTTAAACATGGTGACGTGAAACTGCATGTTTTTATTTACAGAAATCTACGTTTGTTGATGGTGTGGAGATACTGGTACACATCATTGGGGATGCTGCTTACCCTTTGAGGTGCTGACTGATGAAGGGGTCCACTCAGCAACATCACCTGTCTCAGGAACAGATCCGGTTTACACATACCCTCAGCTCTGCTCGGATGGTGGTGGAAAATGCTTTTGGGCGCTTGAAAGGACATTGGCGCTGTCTGTTGAAGCGCATTGACATTAACACCAAGCTTGTGCCCCACGTGGTTGCTGCTTGCTGTATTTTACATAACATTTGTGAAATTCAAAAAGAGCAATTTCTACCTGAGTTGAATGTGCAGGAATCTGAAATGCCAGTGCTGTCAGTGGACTGGCTGAAATGCCAGTGCTGTCAGTACTTTTGAAGGAGAGCGCACCAACACCTCTGCTGAACTTATTAGGACCACCCTCACTGCCAATTTGACTTTACTTGTTTGAATGTACCACACAAATGTAAAAATAAAAAATATATGTTTATTTCACATATTGTATTTTGTTTTGTACATATTTCCTCATATGTCTCTTCACAAAAAAATATAAAATGACACAATATAAAAGTGCTTACTTGCATGTTGAAAAAATAAAATATATACACATAAGTAGTAAACCGAAGACACAAATGTGTCCAAACAGTAAGTGCAAATTTGCTTTTCACGTTATATATATATATATATGAGAAACTAACAGTGTGATTCCAGATCACACGTAACATACATGATAACAATTAACAGTGAAACATTTGACCATAAAACATGATTATTACAATTGCCTATATTGTGGCATTTCTGGTGGTGGAGTGGTTTAGAGAGGAAAACCCGGTGGGTATTCTATGTTGGGGTTACCCATAGGTTGAGCATGTTGTGTATTCTGTACCGGGTTTGGAGGGTTATTGTTGCCTAACATGGGTTGCCCCCGCTGGTACATAGGATAATGTCCATCATAATAGTAAGGACTTGGAGGAGGTGCCTGCACCCGTGAGAGGAGTCTGTCCATGAATCCCATAATACACTCACGATTTTCGCGTAACACGCGTTCCTGCATGTTCATGATTTGCATGAGGAAAGAGTCCTGCAGTTCCCGCTCATTGTCCATGAAACGCTGCAGTTGTGTATTCTCGTGTTCCCTCATGGTGCTGTCCATCTCCCGCAGTTGATCCATCATGACAGTTGTCATTGTTTTAGTTGCTTGCTCCATTTTGTTGGGCCTTTTGCGTTTTTTAGGAACGTTGTAAACTGTACGTAGAAAAAACCCCAGTAAAACATACATTAGAATATATAATGTGGCAGAACAAAATAGCTGTGTTGTAAGCTGATATGTGCTTGAGGCTTCCGCCCTCTTGCCCAGTAGTTTTGCACTGCAACATATGCGTAGAGATGTTTTAATACTTTGGAGTGTATTATATTTGTCTTTTGGGCTTTTTGTTGATATAGTTCTCTTTTTAAAGTTATGTAGAAACATTAGTGTTTGGTTTGCATTTATGTTGATATACTTCTCTTTTTTTTACAGTTATGTTCAAACATTTTTTAATTTTTTTAAAGTTATGTAGATATATTTTTTGGTATTTGGCTTGCATTTCGGTTGATATAGTTCTCTGTTTTTGGGACTTTTGTTTATACAGTTCTTTTTTTTTACCAATTATGTAGATATAAATGTATGTATATATGGTTGGTTATTATGTGAGATTATTAAAGATACTTACTGTTGGAGCGTAAACTGGGACCTGGCATAGACTTTGACACCGGCACTGGTTCTGGCTGTGTTTCTTGCGAAGTCTCTGTAACGACTTGCGCAGCAGGGAATGGCTGTGAATCGTTCAATTCCTCCCAAGACATGTTGGTGTCATCTGTTGTGGCAGAGCACTCCAGTTCTGGGGTGTCTTCAATAGAATCTTCTATTATTATCGTTGCGGTCTCGCTTGTCTGTGTGCTCTCTGGTGGTGTTGGTATAGCCGCATCCACATTGCTAGAAGATGACAGTGCAATTGGATTTGTCAGAGGAGAATGTCCAAAGACCATATTGCACTGGTCATAAAAGGGCCAGTCCATTCTTTCAGCGCCACTTTTGCGCCTGTTGTGGTCATGGACTTTAGTGTACTGCTTCTTCAGGGACTTCAATTTGTTCAGGACTTGTTGCTGTGTCCTCTTTATGCCACGTTGTGTGAGTATTTTGGCAATGTTGTAGTACACTGTGGCATCCTTCACAGTCCCAGTCACTTGCCTTCTAATTTCTTCCTCCCCTCTGACATTCAGCAGCTCACGCACCTCTTCCTCCATCCGATGTGTAATAACTGCTGTAAATAAACTCTGTTTTTGTATACTATTAAAAGCAATTTTTTCAGTAAAAAAACGCTTCTGCTAAAGCTTTAGCTTGAGAACACCATCCACCATCTCTCCTAAAAAGCTTCTACAATGTTCCACGGGCTTCCAACGATGACATCATCCTCCAGAGACAGGCAGACAGCCAATCAGCATGTTTTCTGTGCAACCCGGGTTGAAAAACCCGGGTTGCACCATTCATAGTGCAGGTGACCGGGTCCGACCCGGAAATTACCCCTCGTTAAATCCCGGGTTGAAGACCCGGGTTTTTAGACCCGGGATTTTGGACTTGTACCATTCATACTGCACCAATACCCAGGTCGTTTGAGCTTGCCCCGGCAAAAACCCGGGATTTTGGTGCAGTATGAATGGGGTATTAGCTGCGGGTTTGAAAAAGTGGGGATGTTGCCTATAGCAACCAATCAGATTCTAGCTTTCATTTATTTAGTACCTTCTACAAAATGACAGCTAGAATCTCATTGGTTGCTATAGGCAACATCCCCACTTTATCAAACCCGCAGCTTAGTAAATCTAGCCCATAGTCTTTTGCAGTATTAGTAGTGTCTTACCCACATTTGATGATCTAAATATATATATATTTATATATATTTATATACATCCCTACATTAGCATGAAAAAGGTTTGGAATCAATCAATACCATATTTGCCAACATTTAATAATTTTCTTCCGGGAGCTGCAAGGGGGAGGTGGGCGTGTAGGGGGCGGGGCTTCGAGAATTGTGTCATTTTAGCCCCGCCCCGTGATGTAATGATGCAAATCGCGCCATTTTACAGCGGGGGCGGAGCCAAACGCTGTGATTCGCCGGGAATCGCGGCGTTTGGCCCCACCCCCGCTGTAAAATGAATTCTGCCCACTTTACTAGGAAGTGGGCAGATCAGTTAGATTGCCATACTCTCCCGGGAGTCCGGGAGACTCTCGCGAAATGCGGGAGTCTCCCGGACATTCCGGGAGAATTGGCAAGTATGATCAATACGAAGGTAAGGTATGGTTAAGACACTACCAATACTGCAAAAGGCTGTGATTGCTTGAAATTACTGACTTAAGATGTATATATATATATATATATATATATATATATATATATATATGTATATATATAGATCATCACATACAGCAACCATCAGATGTAAAAGTAATGCTAATACTGATTGCTTACTGTGTATGCTTAGGTCAGTGAAACAGCAAAATACAGTACTTCTCTAGTATGAGAGATGCTTTGCTAAAAATGTATTGCCTTCCATATGGAGTAGTTGAGAGTTTTGATAGATCGGTATTACACTAATAGGGTTAACATAAACACTAAAAATATACTGGTTTAAGTTTTGATAGATCAATAAACTGACTTAAGGCAAACGATGTGTCACAGTTGTGTAAGAGCACAATTCTGACTTGGAAATGACTGGCTCACTTTAGCCACATGCATGTCTCAATGCTCATGCCAAAAAAACAAATTACATGAGGATGTGCAGTGATCATCTGATGCCATGGCACTTGCAGATATGTCATCAACCGACAGCATTTTTATATATATCCGGTGAACTTGATCCTGATCAGATATTTGTGAGATTTACTTGTGACCTAGGGCCTAAATTTGCAACAGTTTTGGGATCCAATGAATAAATCACTGGCTGTAAAATCACAAAAATTGGGACAGTTTAACTATTGTGTAGTAGTATATGGTTTCATAGGGCTGGTTCTAACTGATGCGTAAAATTACATGGATTATGGAAAGTGGTGATGGGACTAATTGTAGCCAGTCAAGTAGTAAAGTTAGGTTTGTCACATAAAGGGCCTGATTCAAGTCTGGGTATTCGCTCGTTTGTGCATTGAATCTTGTGGGAATTCATTCACACACACATCTGACACTTACAACTTGGTGGAAGGGGGTAGGAAAGAGTCAGACTAACATAGGCCAACTGATCCTGAGTTAGACGTAAATACACAGGTTTTCAGCCCTAACATTTGCACCAGCTGCTCGGCTGGTGTAAAGGGCGCATGATAATGATGACGAACATGGCCTCTTTGACTTTGATTAAATAATTACAACACCATTGAATCGTTGTTTAGGAGGTATGTGAAAAGTTTGTCGTAGTTTACTACCTTCTACGCATGTGTCTCAGTAGCTAGAACCAAAAAACTTAAAAAGTTGAAGGTTTATTTTCTGGCAAGTAATGTATGTCCACATTTATGTTAGTTATTTAGTTAGCTATTTTAAAATAATAGATGAAATAAAAAATTAGATCAAACATAAGGATTACATGGAAAAAATTAGTTACATTTGTTACATTTGTTTTATTTGTATTTTTCATTGGTTTGTTATTTTATTATTAACATCTGTTATTATATGATTATATATAATGAGAATACTGATTGTATATCTGCGCTACTCCCAAATGCAGCTTTACTATTACACCAAGGATATACACTTCCCAAAAAAGGAAAGAGCAATAAAAATAGTGAAACCTCAAGCGCTTATGGTGTTCTTACATAATACATAAGTGATAAAAAATAAATATAAAGATGAATAATACTTATATTCGATAAAGTTAGATGATCATGAAAAATAAAACACTTAACAAAAAGCATTGCGTGATACTGTATGAATAAATAGTTCAAAATAAAAAACAGAAAAATAAACAACAATCTGATGAATCTTCTTGAATTTCTTCTCCCTTATGCCCCTTCAGATGGTGCACTTAGAAAAATAGAATTCAATATATGTTTTAAACACGTGTAGTGAACTTCCTTCCAAATGTGCTTTTTCAAAGTGTGAAATACTTTTTCAGGATTTTCCTACCCCTCTTGTGTGTATACTCACAAGATGTTTATGATATAATAAGCGTTGTATATATATCCTTTTGGTTTTCTTATATGGTGAATGATGTTCTCCAATTATAACATGATGAAAGCATCCAAAGGATATTCCAATAAAAAAAGTGTCTTTAATTAAAAAAAATATCAAAATATTTTTGAGCTTAAAGTGGTGCAGATTTTATAGGCATGAATTAAAACAAGCACATTTTATGTGTGCAAATACCAATTTAATAAAGACAGCAAAATGGATTAAATTAATGCAGTGCTAATGTCCTCTTACATTTACAACTTAATGAATGAATTAATACATAAATGAGGCCAGGGGAGGGCTGGATAATTTTAGCCCAGGGGGGCAAGACTAGACTCGGCAGCCTATTGGGAACATTTTAAAGGAAAAAAAATTGCAGGTGGCCCAGTGACCGAGCCCAAGGTAGCCCACTATGGGAGCGACCCGGGGGGTCAGATGCCGCCCTGTCTCCAAGCCCAGCCTGCCCCTGAATGAGGCTCAAACAAGCAGTGCTTTAAAAAATACTGAAGGGGTGGTCCAAATAAAATAGTAGTCAGGACATCAATGTGATATTTCTATGCATTGCACAGTCGACCTGGCTTCCAGTAAATGGTCATGCAAAACATCTTCATGGAAATTCTACTCAAAACCAGAATGGGGATGTATATATGTGTGTGCTCAGTAAACGTATAGGTGGAATAAAGTAATTCACTGTGCACTCACATTTGTGCAACTTTATACATGACCCTTTGTGCATTTTTTTAGATTACTTCATAATACACTGTGAATACTGCTGAGAAGGCCTTATGGGCAACATTGATAAATGGATGGAAAAATGCTAAATCTAGCACTGTACTTTATCCCACCAAACTTTACCACTGAGTCACTGTGTGCTTAGGAACTGTTACTAAGTAACATAATTAAGGCTGACTATTAAGATGACTACCTCCTATAAATATCAGTGTTTTAAAACACTTGTGGTCACACTGTAAAACAGAAGTCCTTTATGAAGCAGAATGCATATTCCTCTCCTCACCAACATTTATGAAAATAATTGCTTCTCCTTTCCATACATTTTTTAAATTATGAACTGTTGCATATTTTGGGGATTATTTTGAAGTACATGTACATCTGTGTTTTTTTGCATAAGATGTTAATTTTCACACTGCACATGAGCACTAAAGGTGCATATGTATATACATTTTTGTGTGTCTTTGGTTTGTATATTTCTACATTTAGGGCCTGAGTCATTAAGGAGAGCAAAGTATAAAAAAGGAGCAACGTTGCACCTGGACAAAACCATGTTGCATTAAAGGGGGAGATAAATTTAAAATGTAGGGGGAGATTTATAGTTGGGTTTGGGCATGTCCTAGATCAACTCTAAATGTCAGTGTACAAATAAAGCTAGCAAGTATTTGTGTGCTAGATAAAAACACAGCCAGTATTTAACTTATGTGCAAACTAGCAAACTAATATGCACCCCTTGTATTGCAGCATGATTTGTCCCTTTTTTTTTGCCCTACTTTTCCTAATGACTCAAGCCCTTCGAGAGAAGAAAGAGGATCGGGTGCGTGTGAGCAAGCGTAGTCCAAGTGCTATAAGGACGTGTTCACATAATTGCAACAAAATAAGACATAGAGACGGCCACATATATGCCTTTTAGGAGGCGTATCCTGGCACTGGAGGGCTGGTCTAATGATACTCAATGATGCTGAGGACTATCGGCAGCACTATTTAGCTGAAAGTCATCTTGAAAGTCCATAGTACTTTAATCATCTGCATTGTGGCAATGTTATAATATTATTATATATGAATCCACAGCTGTCTATTTTTATTATAGGGTAATAGCACTTTAGGATTTTCTAATAACATTGTCATATATATCACTTGCAAATGCTCCAGTTTTACAACTGGAAATATCTTGTGTCCAACTGCACATTTGAACATAAATGTGCTTTTTCTTGCATGTATCTTTTCCTGTGAACATTTGGGGTGTAAATGATTACACCTATCATGTACATCGTGGTCCAGCACAACATTTTTCTGGGAAGATTCACTTTTGCCTATCAATAATCTATTCATATCATATTTATGTTTTCTACACAAGAACAAAAGCAGATGTCATTAAAGAGGCTGTCCACTTTTGGATACACCTATATATGTTAGGATAACTGAATCCATCTGTTTACAAAGGGCAAGCTCTATCATCATCATCATCACTATGTATTAATAAAGCGCCACTGATTCAGCAGCGCAAGTTCTATTTATTGTTGTTAAGGAAAGCAGGATTGTTGTTGTGAGCAAATATAGGCTCTCGGCAGACTCTAGCTTCAGGCAATAAGCAAAGGCATCCGGTCCCAGGGTTGGCCATAAGTGGAACATGTATACATGAGAAAGGTTGTCCAAAGTGGGCAACACATTTAATGTGAGGAAGAGTTTATAAATTGAAATGTGTTTATTTGAGAGGCAGAGCAAAAAACAGGGCCAGCAGAACACGGTAATTATTGTAAGAGCAGCAGAAGGGAACCATACTTCAGTGATACTATGCCTGCCACTGTGCCTGCGAGCTTGTTGTCACTCTTGGGTTGACAGTGAGGAAGACAGAATTGAGTAGCTCACAGCTGAGGACATCCCACCCACCTGCCAGCCCCCAGCCCACCTGCTTACTCTCTCCCAGACTTTCTCATTGTCTGCCCCTTCCTCCCCTCTGCATCTCCTCCCATGCACGTTTGACAGCCTCACCCTCTATCTTCCCTCCATGTTTGACAGCATAACGCTCTCTGTCTATTGCGCCAGCACTATGCCTGTAATTGCATTTCCCTCTGTCTCCTTTCAATCTGCATGTGACAGCCTTCACATTCTGTGTGTGACAACATCCTGTCTTCGTGTGACAGTCTCTCCCTCTACCTCATTTCTCCTCTTCATTTGTGACCGAAACTTCCTGTAAACCCCCTGTCATCCATCAGTGTGATGCTTACCCCATCTCAGTAAGTCACACATGTGACCACAAGTAAAGACAGCAAGGTAGTAAGACAGAAGAGTCTGCATCCTATTGTATACAGCTTAGGAGTCCCGATGATGGGGGATAAGTGTTTGAAAGCTATTTGTGTAAATTGGCTGGTGTTGGTGTGTGTGGGAAGGTGGGGAAGGGGGGTGGTATACTAAATTAATGAAAGGGAGAGGTTGGGGACTATTTATTTATAGGTGGGGGCTATTTAATCTTTTAATGATGGTCATGGAGGGTCATGGTGGGTCATATTAATTTAATGTGGGGTGATGGGACTATAAATTTAATGCTGGTGGGATTCAATGGCTTTTAATTGAATGTAGAACCAACTTGGGAGATGATGAGAGGCTATTTATTAGATGTGAATGCTGTTAATTTAATGTTGGGACAAGTTGGGGGGAAATAAGTATATTTATTACATGTCAATGCTGTTTCATTTCATTAAGGAGGCCTAATTAGTAATCATGGGCACTATTGATTTAATATCATGGCTGGTTCAGGGGAGTGTTGAGTATTTGCTTTGCTTTACATGAGGTGAATAGCATTTAGTATCTATTTTCCAAACAGGACCCTAACATTCCAGGGTCCAGTCCTGAGCTTAAAGGGTTGGATATAAAGAATCAACAATGAAAAAGTCTACAGTGGAAATGTTTACCTTCTTAAATTCAACATAATTTAAGGTCGGCAGTCATAATGTCTACATTTTCTGAAGGATAACACAGCTAAAATGTCTGGAACTCAATTGATCTGTGCCACACTGCCAGTAAGTTACTCGGTCACCACCTCTGGAAACCAGCGTAACCCCAGGGACCTACCGGACGGGAAAACTATGGTGTGTTCTTCCCTGGCTATGTGTAAGCTTGTAACTACACTTGTCCCCACAGTACAGGTTAATACAGGAAAACGGCAAGTACAAGAGCCTACCTTTAATGGGGGCCTGATGTCTTGCACCTGGAAACAAATATACAGCACACCAAAATACAATATACAAGGCAATATTCGCCGCACAGACGGAATACAACTGTTACAGTATATGGCAGGCTAACCACATGAGTACACAACTGCTAGCTATCCAGCTGGTTACTACAGCACCAACAGGAGCCTTCTGCTCTACTGTTGTTTCCACCTAGTGTACTCACCACACACACACAGGACCGTGTCCTACTCTGCTTAGGGCTCTCACTCCACTGACTACACCCAGGGCCTTATGCCTTACACAGTGGGCCTCTCTGCCCAACTGACTACAGAGCCTTGTGCTCTGATTATGGGCTTTAGCCCCCTCTCTACCTTGGGCTCTGAGCCCACTAACTAGGGCCTTGTGCCCTTCTACTTATGGCCTCTAGACTACTAACTAGGGCCTTGTGCCCTGTCACCTAGGGGCACTAGCCCCTACCTCACTAGGCCTTGTGGCCTTCCTAACTATGGGCACTAGCCCACTATCTACCTACAAGGGCGTTGTGACCTTGATGCACTATGGGCTTATAGCCCTCCCTAACTGACTACAAGGGCCTTGTGCCCTCTATGCACCCTTTGTGCTTTAAGCCCAGTACCTATAATTAAGGGCCTTGAGCCCAGTTCCCTGGGTCTTATGCTCCTGACTTGTGGCCACGGGCCTAGCGCCCGACTGTGCCCATGGGCCTTGTGCCAGACCTAATGCAGAGTATACTTACCTGCTCTTCGCAGGAAACTCAACTTGCCCCGCAGCCTTCTTTCTCCGGGTCTTCCAGACCCTCCAGCCGGCGGCGCCTCTTCTCCGCTTCGGCGCGGGTTTTCCAGCAGCTCTCTGGGCAGGGGCGCTCTCAGCCCTTACAAGGGCTCCCTGTCGGCGTCTCTGGCACTGCCCTCTTCTCTTCTTCTGGGCGGGGGCGCTGTTAGCCCTTACAAGGGCTCCCCGCTGACGTTTCCGGCGGTGATTATCAGTGGCAGGGTCTTTCCTTGCTCTGACAAGGGCACCCTGCTACTTCAGGCGTCTTGTTGATTGATTATCCGGACGTCCCACAACTTCCTCTCTTCACTCCGCCGACGAACTACTGGCAAGATTGCGCCGGCTTGCATGATGCCAATCTTTGGAACAGCCGGAGGTGAGCCGTGATTGGCTCACCTATCTGGCCGCTAATTGGCCAGCGGAGAAAGGGGAGCCCTGATTGGCTCATCCTTCCTCCGCTGCCAAGACCTGCGGAAAGGAAGAAATACTTACCAACGCTGAATCGCTGGAATGGTGAGTAAATCTCCTCTTCTTTCTGCGCCCTCTTCATGGGCACAGCAGCCAGAGCCATCTTCTGCCCCTCCAGGGGCACAGCGACGCCATCTTCGGTGCACATCTCTGCAGAAGCATCACTTTCTGTCAACTATCCGGAACCCGGAGTTCATTCCTGATTTTAGGGAATTGTCCTATTCAGTTTGGACTTTGCCACGAACATGCTGAATAGGCTTGGGCTTTGTCCTACCATGGCAGGAGGACCCTAATGCTGTAGGTTTTTGTCTTATAGTGTGACCATAACAGTCTGTCATTGCGTGGTGCTGGATATGGCTTTTGTGGGGGGAACTTTGTTCGTCCCCCAATTTGCAATAAGCCTAGGTTATGAGTGCTGATTTAATTGAGGGAAGGGTGGTGTATGCTCTTTTAAAAAAAATATAGATATTTTTTTAATAATATTAATACATCAGTCATCATCATCAAGTTGATGATTGTGATGACTAACATATCTAGTATGTATATCTAGTACATCATGATAAAAATGTCCTGCATTTACACCTTTGGGAGGCAAATTGCACTCAACTCTACTTTAGCACCATGGTATCTATCATGGTTAACTACTGACACTGGAGCAGTACTTACTCTGGACTCTACTGCATAGGCAACTTCATATTTTTAATGAAGTCTATTCAAGATATACCTTTTGCCAAAATATTTATAAAAATACTGCATACAATATCTATAGGCATATGCATCCTGCTCTTAAAAAAACTTTATATTACACTGCATTGCAAAAAGCAGTCAATGTACATGCTTCTACAATGATAGAAAATGCAGTTATTTGGGGGGAGAGGTTCTAATCCAGCCAAAGTGAACCAGCCTTAGCCCAATATCAAACTCATAATGTGTTTGCCTTCATGTGTTTTGTATTGTAGTTTATGAATGTGTAGTATGTTAGTGAATTAACTAACCCAATTATTAAAGTGTGTAAACCGATGAGGTAAACAACCACATTAGTTAATAGTTGAGTAATCCAAGCATCAAAGTGGTTAGGGGTACTAAATTGAGATATGGGTAAGGGGTGTATGGGTGGGGTGATGTTTGGATAAATTATTCTAATATGGCTACCAGTTGTGGTTACTTAGCAAACAGGATATAATTTGTAATCCCCAGAGAACATTAGTCTGTCCCCATGGTAGGGATGAAGGGAGCTGGGTATACAGTGTCCCTAATGCTAGTTTATTAAAGAAGAGGGAGATAATTTGTAGATTGCATGGTGGGCATCAAATATGCCAGCCCAGGGCCCTAGCAGAAATGCATATTCAGTGTCAGAAAAGGCTATGGTAGATATTATTGTCACATATTAAGTAATATTTCTGAATTAAACAGAAGACTCCAAACACCCGTACCTTGTCTATAATGGTAAACTAAAACCCAACAATGCAGGATGTTGGAAACCTATACATTTTTTCTCAAGCACTGTTATCGCTACCATGTACTATGACTGAATTTATCAGAGGATAGGGTGTGCAGCAGATTAACTCGATTAACGAACATTACATAAACAAAATTTGTGGAACACTAAGAATTATTTAATAACAAAGGTGTATCTATGCACAATTAGGTAATCCCCAGCAATCAATGAGCAGTTAGCTTTAGTCAGTCTATTGCAAGCTTGTGTCTGCTTATTATTAGGGATATGCACCGGCGACTTTTGGTGTCTCGTGTTTTGTGTTTTGGATTCGGATTTTCGCGATGTTTTGGGTTTGGATTTGTTTCGCAAAACACCTGCCGAAAGGTTTTGGTTCGGATTTAAGGTTTTGGATTCGGATTTTTTTTGAAAAAAGCATAAAAAGTTCAAAAATCAAGTTTTTGGGCTTATTTTCACTCCTACGCTATTATTAACCTCAATAACATTCAATAACAAGCATTTCCACTAATTTACAGTCTATTCTGAACACCTCACAATATAGTTATTAGTCCAAAATGTTGCAACGAGGTATCTTTCTGGACTGCGTAGTGGAGTGGTCCCCACAATATAATAAGAAAACCATCAACTGGTCTTAATCGCACCAAAAAATTTACCTGGACTGCGTAGAGGAGTGGTCACCACAATATAATTTAAAAACCCTGAACTTGTATGATTCGCACCAATAAATGTATCTGGACTGCGTAGAGGAGTGGGTCACCACAATATAATAAGAAAACCATCAACTGGTCTTAATCGCACCAAAAAATGTACCTGGACTGCGTAGAGGAGTGGGTCACCACAATATAATTTAAAAACCCTGAACTTGTATGATTCGCACCAATAAATGTATCTGGACTGCGTAGAGGAGTGGGTCACCACAATATAATAAGAAAACCATCAACTGATCATAATCACACCAAAAAATGTACCTGGACTGCGTAGAGGAGTGGGTCACCACAATATAATTTAAAAACCCTGAACTTGTATGATTCGCACCAATAAATGTATCTGGACTTCGTAGAGGAGTGGGTCACCACAATATAATTTAAAAACCCTGAACTCGTATGATTCGCACCAATAAATGTATCTGGACTGCGTAGAGGAATGGTCACCACAATATAATTAATAAAAAACCCTCCACGGCTCTGAATTTCCAAAAAAAAATTCTGGACTGTGTAGTGGGGTGGCCCCGGTACTAAATTTGATACCTGGGCCATAATACCTCCTCCAAGTTCCAAGTGTAGTGTTTATAACATATTAACACTACACTAATTCTAGCACGTCAAACCCTCTTGTTTTAAATAATGACAGGGCATTTAACTTTTGATTACATTTTTTGAATTTGTTGACATTTTCTTTTACTTTTTGAACATGGCAAACGACTGTTGAATGGTCACATAATGCCAAAAAAATAGTTGCAAGATGGAATTGTCCTTGGGATCTCCCACCCACCCTTATGTTGTTGAAATAGGACATGCACACTTTAAAAAACCAATCATTTCAGCGACAGAGCCTACCAAACAACTGTGGCTGAAATGATTGGTTTGTTTGGGCCCCCCACACCAAAATAACAATTCATCTCTCCCTGTACAAACTAAACAGGCTCTACTGAGGAAGGATGTCGTCCTCATCCTCAACCTCTGATTCCTCTCCCCCTACAGTGTGTACTTCCCCCTCCTCACACATTATCAATTCGTCCCCGCTGGACTCCACAACCACAGGTCCCTCTGTACTATCTGGAGGGCAGTGCTGTACTTCATTAAGGAATTGATTATTCATTTTTATAAACATCATTTTTTCAACGTTGTGAGGAAGTAACCTCCTTCGCCGCTCACTGACCAGGTTCCCCGCTGCACTAAAAACTCTTTCCGAGTACACACTGGAGGGGGGACAACTCAGGTAAAATAGAGCCAGTTTGTACAGGGGCTTCCAAACTGCCTTTTTTTCTTGGCAGTAACAATATGGACTGTCTGACATGTCTATTTGGATGGTGTCAGCAAAATAATCCTCCACCATTTTTTCAATTGTGACAGCATCCAATGCAGCGACAGTAGACATGTCTGCAATGGTTGGCAGGTCCTTCAGTCCGGACATCAACATCCCCGCCAGCGGCTCTTTTAGGAAAACTGAGCTTTTTCCTCGCAGCCATAGATGTGGAAGAAAATGAGGGTGGAGCTGTTGGCATGTCACGGTCCTCTTCAGAGGACAATCTCCTGACCAGAAGGTCTTTGCACCGCTGTAGACTTGTGTCCACCGGAAACAGAGACACAATATACGCTTTAAACCGAGGATCGAGCACGGTGGCCAGAATGTATTCCTCTGACTTTAAAAGAGTGACCACCCTCGGATCCTGGCAAAGCGTACGAAGGGCTTCATCCACAAGAGCTACATGCTTTGTTGGATCGCAATGCTTTACCAGCTCCTCCCTCACTTTCTCCAGCTGCTTCTGCAACAGCCTGATCAGGGGAATGACCTGACTCAAGTTGGCAGTGTCGGAACTGACTTCTCGTGTGGCAAGTTCAAACGGCTGGAGAACCTTGCACAACACGAAAATCAGTCTCCACTGCGCTTGACTGAGGCGCATCCCCACTCCTTTGCCTATGTCGTAGGTGGCTGTGTAGGCCTGAATGGCCTTTTGCTGCTCCTCCATCCTCTGCAGCATATAGAGGGTGGAGTTCCAGCGCGTCACAACCTCTTGTTTGAGGTGATGGCAGGGCAGGTTCATGCTTTTTTGATGTGCCTCTAGTCTGCGGTAGGCACTGGCTGAATGCCGAAAGTGTCCAGCAATTTTGCGCGCCACCGCAAGCATCTCCTGCACACCCCTGTCACTCTTGAGGTAATGCTGCACCACCAAATTAATGGTGTGTGCAAAACATGGGACGTGCTGGAAATTGCCCATATTTAATGCCCGCACAATGTTACTGGCATTGTCTGACACCACAAATCCCCATGAGAGTCTAAGTGGGGTAAGCCACTGGGAGATTATTTCCCTCAGTTTCTCTAATATGTTGTCAGCGTTGTGCCTCTTATTAAAGCCTGTAATACACAATGTTGCCTGCCTTTGCACGAGCAGCCATTTTGTAGATGCTGCTACTGATGCAGCTGTTGCTGTTGCTGCGGAAGGCGATGCATCTACCCAGTGGGCTGTCACAGTCATATAGTCCTTCGTTTGCCCAGAACCACTTGTCCACATGTCCGTGGTTAAGTGGACAGTGGGTACAACCGCATTTTTCAGAGCACTGAGGACACTTGATCGTACTTCTCTGTACATTTTTGGTATCGCCTGCCTAGTGAAGTGGAATCTCGACGGGTTTTGGTACCGGGGACACAATACCTCCATCAACCCTCTAAATCCTACTCCACTGATGGCGAACATCGGGCGCACGTCTAACACCAACATTGCAGTTACAGCCGCAGTTATACGCTTTGCAATAGGGTGACTACTATCGTATTTTGTGGTCATGGCAAACGACTGTTGGACGGTCAATTGTTTTGTGAAAGACTTAGCGGTCTTACGACTTCCCCTCTGGGAAGATGACCGACTAACAGCAGCAACAGCAGCAGTGGCAGTAGTAGGCGTACCACTGCAGGATTCCTCGAATGAATCCCGTATTGGAGAGGACTCAGTCTGGCTGCTGACTTGGGCTGCAGGACTCAATCTGATGGAGATCGTGGAGGAAGTTGACGAGGAGGGTGTTGCTGGTGTGTATCCAACTGGACCACGGGATTTAGGTGTCCCTGTACCGATGACGGTCCTAGCCCCAGTTCCTGAACTAACCACTGAACTATGAAAGTTATTCAGGTGACGTATAAGGGAGGATGTCCCTAAGTGGGCAAGATCCTTACCCCTGCTTATTTGAGCTTTACATAAGCTACATATGGCCATACATTGGTTGTCCGGATTTGGATAAAAATAACTCCAGACTGAAGAGGTGCATTTTTTGGTCTTCTGACCAGGCATGACGATGGGCTTTTTCATCCCATTTACATCAGCTGTTTCCCCCCCTGGTGCCTCATTTACAATAACCACATCACCATCCTCATCATCAAGTTCCTCCACAGCGCCAGCTACATCATCAATAGCCTCCTCCCGAGCCACCTCTTCACGTACAGTGATGGGAAGGTCAGGCTTGACAACCACCAACACCCTTGGACTCGCCTTGGGGATTTGTGATAATTTCTCTTTAGAAGGCAGAGTTGTTTGCTGTCTTGTTGCTGACAGCATAACTCTCTTCAATTTTTTGTAGGGGGGGGGAGGAGGAGGGCTAAGATCCTTGGGTGAAGATGAACCACTAGTCATGAACACGGGCCAGGGCCTAAGCCGTTCCTTGCCACTACGTGTCGTAAATGGCATATTGCCAACTTTACGTTACTCCTCAGATGATTTTAAGTTTCTCTTTTTGCTTTTTTTTTGAGAACTTGGGCTTTTTGGATTTTACATGCCCTGTACTAGGAGATTGGGCTTTGGGCTTGGAAGACGACGTTGATGGCATTTCATTGTCTATGTCATGACTAGTGGCAGCAGCTTCAGCATTAGGAGGAAGTGGGTCTTGATCTTTCCCTACATTATCCTCCAAATTTTTGGTCTCCATTATATGTAGCACAAGATACTGCAGAATGTGTGAACTTGGTAATATTGCAGTACCAATGGGCTTATACTGCAGGATTGGTTTGGCAAATTTGTTGTAATTAAAACATTTTTTAATTAGTTTTTTGTATTTTTTTTTATTAACTTTTTTAAAAATTTTTAAACACTTGGGATTATTGGGGAAATAACTATGCCCTTAGAAGCACAGAGCACGGGACACAGGACCACTGGACTGAACAGGACACAGCACACAGGACCCAGCAGCACCACTAAACTCAAAATTGACAGAGCACAGCACACAGCACCACTGGACTGATACTGCACAGCACAGCACAGAACTAAACAGCACAGCACGAGATCTACCAGAACAGAGGACCACCTAACACACCCTCCCTCTACCCTGATCAATGCCCGAGTGAAGATGGCGGCGACTAGCGGGGAATTTATAGGTTCCGAGTATCGCGAGATCCGACAGCGGGATTATGACTCTGAGCCTCGGTTTAAATTTTTCATTTGGCGCCAATACCCGGATCTGTCTCGGATCCGACTCGGATCGGCAATGTTCGGGTGGGCTCGGATTCACAAAATCCGAGTGCGCTCATCTCTACTTATTATGATGGTATTTGTGAGTTACTCCACTTGTGTCCATCAATAAATAAACCTCAATGACTTTAGAGCTTTATGTTGTACAACATACCTAATTCGTAAGTTATTTTGTTTAAACAGTCTAAAAAGTATATATTGCGATATAAAGTGATATTGAATAGCTTCCGGGTTAGTAGGACTTTATATTATTATAATTATTATTATTTATATTTTTTAGCCTTAAATTGTGTACACAGTTTATTTATGTGCTTCTATTAGTAGCAAAACTACCATTAATGGGTGTACAGCGGCTACGGAGCCTGAAGATGATTGGGGACCCATAGCTTTCACACAGTACAACGGCGGTAGTTCCTGCCACTATTATTTCCTTCAATGCAATAAAGCCATAAAGTGTCAGAAGAGCACAGGAGGATGGACTGCATTGCTGGTGCCCCATCTTAATTTTGCAATGGTGCCCGGCAATGTAGTCTTCTGCTTTTGGCTGCTACAGATTGATATTGGGCACTATATGCATTATAGAAATCATTCTAAAATTGTTATATTGCAGTTTAAATTTTAAGTCAGGAGAAGGATGTCAAGGTAGACAGGAAGGCAATTGTCCCTGGACCTCTCTTGTTTTTACAGATGACGTCTGAATGATATATATAGGTATTTTTTATCTGTGCTTTGCATACAGCAGCACAATTTCCTTGTATTTAACACATATGTGACTAGTAACTGAATATCAGTGACCCATATGAAATATCATATAGTAGACTTCACAAAAAGGCTTAAGATGAGAAATAGTCATAACCATGATTACCTTGCAGAAGTGTTTTCCTATAGTAATATTTTATTGTATCATGTAGTGATGTTATAATACCATGGGCTACTTAGTTCTGCTTGCCCTGGGCCAAAATTTATCAGCCCTTCCGAGTTTTCAATTACATGTTCCCACTTGAAATTCATAACTATATATTTGTATTTAAATTGAAAAATGTAAACTTCTTGACCCTCACTCTAGACAATGTAGGTATTCATTACAACACTTTTATATTTCCATGTGAAAATAATAGATTTCAAATGAAAATCACTAAAAGACTAAGAATGGAAAATACTGACAAGATGTTTATGCTTCACTAAGGAAACAATGCTATCCATATGGAGGATTATGTACATGAACTACTCTGCAACAAAGCTAGTTTTTGTCTTGCAACATAAAATATATTACAGAGTAATCACATACAGATCTTTTGTTGTATAGCTGTTCAAATACACTATTGTTCTCCTGCACTGAAATCATTTACATATGACAACTAACCATCATTTTATACCATTGCCTCTGGCACAGTAAAATGTAGCTTTTTCTCTGATTGCTGTAAGACGTCTTTGTAAATACATCCTGATACATTGCCAGGCATGACTGTATTTTATATAGAATGTGATAACAGGTTGGAACAATGTGACAGTCTAGTTTTACTGTGCCCTATATCAACAGTTCTGCTATATTTTATTTTATTTAAATTCATATGAAGTGTTAGCTGTTTCCTATATCCAGTGGCGCACGCAGGGGGGGTTTCTGAGTTTCCAGAAACACCTCCCCCCTGCACTAACTAAGTGGCCGCTATAGCTGCACTGTCCTATACAGCAGCCGCGGCGCTGTCAAAGAAGCGTCCGCAGCGGTGCTGTAGTGTATACAGCACCGCCGCGGACGCTTCTTAGACAGCGCCGCGGCTGCTGTAAAGGACAGCGCTGAAGAAACGGAGCTGTCGCGGGGGGTGTTTTTTTTGGGGGGTCGGGGGGAAAACCCCCCCGACAATCCTCCGTTCGCCCCTGATATCTTTCCAAATTCTTTCATGCATGGAAAACATAAAAAAATTATTTCTAGACTTGGTGTTCAGAGAACAAGACAAACAGGCGCTGAAGCGAATACAGTAACTAACTTTCCCTCTATTACTCACAATAGAAGCTACTGAAATATATCCTCATGGAGGCTAAGTCATAAATTCCATCATTGCTGTGGGGGTGTTTGTCCCTGCCAGGTTATGATGTAGGCCTTTTATTGAAATTTGCAGTACGTTTCCCATCTCGGACTCACACACTGAGGTCAAACCTGTGGTCTGAGAAACATTCCTAAAACATGAGCATGCTTATTCTTCACAATTAGCGATTGTAAAAAGATATGAGCCTAGGGATTAAGACGCATATATATATATTTATTTCTTTTCAACTTCTTGACTTGACATCGAGACTGCTGTTCTAGCATGCCAGATTATAGAACACTGAGGGTAATTTCTTGGTTGTAAAAAGAGCCTGAACAGCATGTTTGCAGTGGTATTATGTATTTAATAAAAGGCAAATATAAATTATAATTGGTAGAAATGTCTGGCAAATGCTATTTTTTACGAAAACAGAAAGAAAAAGATGAATGCTGGATCTACATTTGAGCACAATACAGTCCCACTTAAATTGTACATGTGTTCGACATAGAGATCATGATTGATAATTAAAATATAACTTTTATTGATGTGATAATAAAATAATATATTGTTAATGAAAGCAGTGAAATATATTAGTGACAAGTGAAATAAAACTTGATTTGAAAATTGCTGTGTGTGACTTTCACTCTTTTTATTTTTGTTATTATGTATGTATTATATATGATGGAATATTAATACAACTTATATGGGACTGTATTGTGCGCCAATGTAGATTTAGCGTTTGTCTGGTTCGCTCTTTTTTCTTGATATTAGCTTGAGCTGGCTGGTTGCACCTCAGTATGATCCAGTAAGGTGGATTCATTTGGATACTTAGAAAAATACAATATCTGTACAGTACACTGAAGAGCTAACAGTCCCTCAAACTTCTTACTACTGCGACAATTCCTTTATCTAAATCAATAGTCAGGGAACAGGGGTAAATTACCCCAAATGGGGTAACAATGAAATTCCTGGGGGTATTGCTGCCGATTCACATGCTGTCATTTGGATTGTAGACCCCTTGAAATGTGAAAATGCTGTTGTACCAGAAGAGCCTCAAGGGTTGGCAGGGGCACTTCTTGCGCTCCGATGCAATAATGAAGCATGTATTGCATTTGAAAACAAAGCAGATATGTCATATTTTTGGATGTTAACAGCTGCAAAGGCATTTTAACTTGCACATGAGGAGGAAGTCAAAAAGTTGCTGCCTTTTGCAACAACCTACCTTTGCGAACAAAGATTTTCCACTCTAACGAACATAAAAACAAAGCAGAGAAATTGATTGGACGCTGAAGACTGTATCCAAATTGCTCTGACATCAAAATGCCCCAATATTGATGCTCTCGTATCAAAAATGAAGCAACATCATTTCTCCAAAACCTGAAGTTTTGAAATTGAATTTTTCAAATACATTTTGAATAGATTCAATAAAATTAATAATAAATGATTTCCTTCCTTTCAAATCAAGGGGTTAACGTCGGCATATCTAAATATATTTTAGGGTAAAAGGTAAAAAAGTTCCCTGACCCCTGATCTAAATGCTATTTTAGAACAGGAATTGCATTAATTTACTGTGGATACCAATTTAGCCAACATTCTCATACTCTGTTATATATGACATAAAAATACTTATGAAATCATTCACCAATAGTGATAATGTATTTATTATAACTTATTTGCATAACATCACCATATTACTCATACCGTAAAGAGAATACTGACCATTCACATCAGTTCGTGCTCTATTGGAGCAGACAGTGACATAATTAAAACACACACACAAGGGTTCATTTTTGTCAGAAGCCCATTAACCTATCAGTATGTTTTTGACTCTTGGAAGAAACACGGAGCATCCAGAGGATCGCCACACAAACATGGGGAGAACACATATATGGGCCCATTTTTATCAAATCCCAATTAAACTACTAGTATATTTTTGGATTATCGGGGGAAACCGGGGCACCTGGAGAAAGTCCACAAAAGCAATGAGAGAACATACAAACGCAACAAAGATGGTGCCCTGTTTGGAATGAGCGCATATGGATACAGGCCCGGCGCTCCCATTAGGCAACCTTAGGCAGTTGCCTAGGGCACCGGGACCTGCAGGGCGCCGCTGACTAGATTTTCTAATCTAGTCAGCGGCTCAGCGGGTCGGGAGAGAAGTGGGGTGCCGCCGCTGTTTTTCAATGTCCGCGGCGCATCTCACACATGATCACTGACTGACATCAGTGATCATGTGATGGTCTGTCCGACGGCGCCTCTGAAGTATCACACTGTCAGTCACTGACAGACAGTGTGAATAAAGTTCTTCCTGACGCCCCCCTCCCCTCCCAGCATGCATCGCGAAGAGCAGCTAGAGGAAGAAAAAGTATGTAAAATCTAATTATTTTTTTATTTAGTGTGTTTGGGGAGCGCGGGGGGGGTTTTGGTTAGCGGCGAAATTTTGCCTAGGGCGCCGAGAACCCTAGCACCTGCCCTGTGTGGATATTGATTTCATGATTCACAAAAGCTTGATAGTCTCAATGGAGTCACATGATTCTAATGGCAAACAATTAATAGCTGTGAGTTTTACATAATAGTTAATATAATCTGTTGGTAGGAAGAAATAATGACAGCACTCAGTATTGTTATGGGTGCCAACTGCATAATAATATAGATTTACAATATAGATAATAAAATTAGCAAAGTGGTTATCAATGCTTGTAAGTGTAAATCTATATCTATTTATTATAATACAAATATGTGATATTGCTATAATATTTTGGCCAAAAAACTTCATGTTCGCAACCCAATCCCAAAGGTCTTGATCATACCTATGTCTTAGTTGCCATGTAGCCAGCCTGTAAAGGGTTATATAATAAACAAAAAGGGCCTGAGTCATTAAGTAAAGCAAAGCATAAAAAAGGAGTAACTTTGCACCTGGACAAAACCATGTTGCATTGGAAGGTGAGGTGAATTTAAAATGTGATGGCAGATGTATAGTTGGGGTAGGGCATGCCCTTTAAATTTCAGTGTAAACATAAAGCTATCAAGTATTTTTGTGCTACATGAAAAAACAGCCAGTATTTAACTTATGTGCAAAATAATAAACTATCTGCACCACTTGCATTGTAACATGATTTGTCCCGGAGAACACTTACTCCTTTTTCTGCATTACTTTCCTTAATGACTCAGGCTCAAAATGTCTTTCTTGTGAAGATGTGCAATATGATTTTAATAACATTAATTTATTGTTATTAAGTACAAAAGTTTGAATGAAATGTTTGCAATCCTCCTGCCACAGAATTGGATAATATTTTGGTGTGTATCATGGTAATCCAACGCTATTGGTGTAAAAAAATATCTGCTCTCATTTTCAACAAGATTCGAACCAGTCCACATAATCTCTATGTGATCTGTATTCAGTCATTTACAGATCCTTGAATAGTAAATCAACAATTTGCATAGCTTAATTCAAAGTGAGAGGTTGCAGGTAGAGTAGAGAGTTTTTGACTTATTATATGTCTCTACGTAAAAGCAGGTGAATCTGTTGTGCTAAAAAATCAGCTGCAATAATAAGCATGGACACCTGATGGCGTATTAAAAAATGCAATTTGATGTTTAACACTTGAGCAGCAGTGCTTCCACTTGTCATCACTTGTGTCCTGTCATCAGATACGATGTGCATGTACAGTAAGAAAACAATACTCTTTGATTAGTATTATACTATACTATAAGAACTATACTCCTTGCATGCACTGTCCCCTGATATTACAGAATAGGTACACAAAGGCAATTATTGTGCTCATTCCAATCTGACGAGTGAGAGACAGCTTCTGATTGGCTGCTCAAATTAATTAGGTGAGCTTACCCAATATTAAATCATCTGCAGCGGGAAACTCCGACAGAGAAGTCTGTTTTGGTTCAATGGGTTTCCCCAAGATGGATTAAGTCGGATACAGAAAAGAAGATGGTAGGTAAGAATATCTTACTCTACACTACAGAAAAAATGGGACATTATTAATTAGAAAAATAATAAAGACGACACTGTTAATTATTAATTTATCTATTTATAAAGGAGGTCCTATTTGCTTATTAATTTCTACAGTGGGCACTATTTCATTATTAATTTCTATAGGTTCACTATTTTATTTTCTATTTCTAAAGGGGGCTCTATCTAATTAGCTGAGAATCATGGGACACAAATCATTATTAGATTATTGTAGGGAAGCACATTCTTTTTTTTCCTCCCTGGTACCCACCAGCCAGAGGTAGCAGGAAGGGCTCAGTGCTACAAGTAGCACAACCTGTTAATGAAGGGAAGAAAGGTTTTTCCTGTTTCATTTATTTATAGCAGTGTCCTGTAAACCGCATACATTATTTTAGAGTATTACTGGTGACGGTTTATAACTGGTGCAAGTGGAAAGTAAATTTAATATTCTGTGCTATTTTATTATTGTGGGGATGTTGCTGTAGTATTTCAAAATGCTACTGTGATCTGTGTAACGATCAATGTTGCCAAGGCAATACGACTCTGCTTTTGAAATTCACATATTCATTAATAGAAATGTTAATATGTGTTTTTGTCATGTGCTCCCGCCTGCTGTGTGAACATCTGTTACCTGGATACTCAGACACCAATATGGTAATGTAATGAAGGCTGTGGAATAAACAGCATAAAAATAATATATGTTTAAATATAATTTGCTGTATAATTATTAAGCACCGCATATGTACAGATTTTATTGCTGCCGTGCTTGAGATGTGGTTAGATGATGTAATAGCACAATTTTAGTAAATAGTATAAACAGTACCTTCCAGTACATACAGTATTCATGCCATTATTTTAGTACAATTGTTGATTTTACACTATTTTACAGTAACACACGAAATGATGCAAAGATGACGTTCAATTGATCATGATTTTATTATTGCACATTATATGCAATTTGTTTTAAGATATACTCTATATTTTGGTCATTACGCTTATTCAAAGTGAATTATATAAAACCAAATTTAAATGATACATAGGTCCAAATATTAAGTAAGGTACAACAATAAAAATACTGTACAATACACATATACACAAAGTGCAGGTCCATTAATGTTCAAAAAATGTCCAAATGCTGTATAAGAAACATGCATCTTTACGTTACAGTAAATTCAGCCAAGTCCTAGTGCAACTCCATTACGGTGCAAAAAGTCCCTGTAATAGCATCTCCCAAGCAACAAATGTTTAAATTAATGGCAAAAAAACATTCCAGAATAGTCCAAGTGTAAAGTTCCAAACATTTAGAGTTAGGAGAATATTCACCTTAGAGGTGCAAATACGTGCATGTGCAAACCATGTTGTAGTGCAATGGATGCAAATGCATTTTGTTGCATGCAGTAAAAATACTGCCTGCTTTTGTATTTAGCACGTAAATACTAGGGACATTTATTTCTAAGAAAGCAATTTCAAGTTGAGATAGTATATGCCCCCTTCCAACTAAATCTGCATGCAGATTTTAAATATTTTCCCCCTGGCAACTTTTGGCCTTAGGAGAAAACACAAGCAAGAGGACGGGACTCTTTACCAGCACGTCGTGATTGTAAAATGGGCTTGACAAAAAATGGGTACATCTGATTTGGGCCTATTGTGCTCATAGGTTTATATACAGTACGGATAATATTATAATGACTGTCAGGATGAGGGCCTAAATAGAATATTTAATGTCAGGGCCCAAAATAAAATATTCAATTCATAAATAGAAATGAACATGACTTCCCCTCAGATAAGATTTTTTTTCTCTTTAAAACAGTTGGCCAGTGAACCCAGGTAATCAGGTAATTAGGTTAAGTTGAGACGGTCTTTCAGGAAACTCGCTTAACATATACAGATCACAGCCATGCATTGTCTTTGATCCTGTATTTAATATTGAAAGGAGACTGTCTAATAAGGCAGGGTAAAAACAAAGTAACCACTAGGTGTAAGGTATAAATTAGGGGACACTATATGCTAGAGGAACGTTTAGGCCAATAAAAAATATAGAAACTTCAAAGACATTATCTTCATATTTCATATTTTGGGATATCAGTGTGCCAATCTGTACTTAAGGGCAAAAAATACACTAGGGTTGTGAAGTATAGATCCCAACGGTACAGGGAAACCACAGTAGTCCCATGTCTTTTGGAATGGTGATTGATATTGCTGTAATTCAATCATATTTGGTATGTAAATTTGCGGGAGATTATGTCTGGTATATTGAAGGGGGAGTTAATTCTCTGGGATATGTCTGAGAAAAATTAAGAAAGGTTAAAACTTTTGGACTGTTTTTGAGCAAACCATAGTTGACACCCAGGGGACCTCTCCTCCCCCTCTTTAGCATTTACACTGCCCCTCTGAAGGCCATCCCATTTCAGTTTGCTTAAAAAGCCTGTGTGTGAAGGAGCTAATTGTCAGACTTTTGGTAAATCAATCAACATTGATAAGCTGTCCATCTTCCAAGCCAATTTCCCTTGGCGCAGAATGTACCACTCGTATGTAAGTTTATACTTTGGCTGTGTGTTATGTCATCTTTTGTTAATTGCTTTTATAACATGTAAGCATTGTACTTTTTGTATATTAAATCTAACATTGAATAAGTGCTGTTCTTTATTAGTCTTATGGGTCTAAATGAATTCCCTGCCTGTTTAGAAGAGGTAAATTCCTTCCTGTGTTAACCTTTTAAATACCAGTGTGGGAAGTGTTAACTCTTTAAGTTATGAGAGCGCAGAGTGTGCGCAATTGGGTAATTAAGTCATAGGCGTTCTATGGGTTTTATACGTAGATGGTGGCAGGTGAGAAGTGTGAAAATAGGTGCCTGGGTTGGGGAAAGGACCAGTTAGATCTGTAACCTTAAGCTGGGTACACACTACACAGTTTTCATCCAATAATCGGCTAAATCAGCCGACATATGACCGCTCGTTCAAAAGTCAGGTCAGTGTGTGCAGTGACACGATGGTCGAAAGTCTGCCCAAATGGACAATTGTCGCCTCATTTGGTTGGTCGTACCATTTAATATTTTCGTTCCAATCTCGTTTCCGTTGTGTAGTGTGTATAAACTTCCGACCGATCCACAACAGTACGAAATTACAGGCATTGCTCATGACAACATGGCTGTAAAAAGTCGCTAAAGGGACGTCCGCTCTTCCCTTTATCGTCCTAAACAAGGCTAGTGTGATGCAGTCCATGGACCGAGCGATCAGACCATCGATCGCATGTAAAATTGCTCGGCATAAAAAGTTGGTCGAAATTTCTGTAGTGTGTACCCAGCTTTAGAGAGAGGTGAGTGCTGGAATCCTGTGTGTCCCTTTACAATAAACTTCTAAATCATGAATGTGCAGAGTGCAGTTTGTGAAAGGTAAAAGTAGTCAAGAGTGTTTTTCAGACAGAATAGAGGTGAAATATAGTTAGTTTTACTGTTTGTTTATTTGCAAAGTTATATGATCAGGGAGCTGGCAGAGGTGACTTTCCCTGACAGTGACTGATATACAATACAGAGAGTTTCATATTGAACAATTTACTATTCAGACATCATCCTAGTGACCAATGTACAAGTCAGAGAAAATATTAATAAAACATATATAATATAGAGAACATAA